>NC_055957.1:22831339-23166339 GCF_018492685.1 Alosa sapidissima | reverse complement strand
CAGCGATGGGACTGTCGCTGACAGCGACCCTGTGGGACTTAGTGACAGAGGAGCTGAGATTCAACTCAGACCCAGCGAGTCGAGACATGATCATCATTCTGAAGCCCCGTAATTACCACACCATGTTCAGGGCCTGCTAATTAAGCGCCAGAACTGCCATAGTCCAGTGGGGATTTACAATCCTTTCTGAAAATAAATTAAAAAAAAGAAAAAGAGAACCCTGTGCTTAAAATTTTAAAGAGCATACTAGAGGAACATCTTAAAAGAAACAGACTAACTCTGTCTATTAAGTAGTCCTAAGCTTCTAGCAGATATTAGTAGGATAAAAATGTACCCTACCAACTGACCCTTGTCTTATTGTATAGCCTAACTACCTTGCCAAATATTCCACTGTCTCTGTCTGTGATGTGGGATGGTAAGGTCCTGTGTGATACAGCATACATTTTATATATAAAAATGCACTATCAAAAATAACCTGTGGGTGGCGAAAGTTCCTGTATGCACAGCTCAAAAGACATAAAAAGTCGATTGACGAGTTTGCTCAAAATTGTTCTGCAGACCGTTAAATCAATTGTCGAGAGAGATATGAGTGTACCAATGATTGTTCACAATCTGAGCATAGGCTACTGATGTGAAAATGGCTGATAAACAGCAAACTGTCCTGAAGAGGTAATTATTACTAATTAAACAGAATGTACTTAGTGATGCATGATATAGAGCATCTCATGTTGAATAGTTCTGTTAATAAACTTTAGCATACTAATGTTAGCAAATTAGCTTTAGCTGAGCAGTTATTGATTACAGGCTAAATACTTTCCAATATGAATATCACATGTGCATCCTAGGTAACTTGTTTAGATTGTCTGCTTGCATGAATACGTTACCATGTCTGTCTGTCTGTGTGTCGCTTCAGTGGGAAAATTGCGGCTGGTGCAGTGGTCTGTGTGGAAAGTGAGATCAGAGGAGATGTCACCATAGGTAAGCTACTACGTCTGTTTGCATTCGGAGGAATCTGTGTTCGAATTCCTTATTTCACAGAAGACATGTGTTATGTCTTGCAGCATTTCAAGTGTCAGTCACAGTGTAACTACACATTTATATAGCTCTTCCGTACGTGTGATTATTATGGTGGTTCTGGATGATGGCAGGTGCCCGCACAGTGGTCCATCCGAAAGCTCGCATTATTGCCGAAGCAGGACCTATAATAATTGGTGAAGGGAACCTGATAGAGGAGCAAGCTCTAATCATTAACAGGTAAACAAGTCTGAATCATGCGTAAATTAGCCATAGTAGACTAGGCCACTTTTCCATCTTGCACTTGCACTGAATATGTTGATGTTGTTGTTGATATGACATACATTTTCAGCTATCCAGAGAATATCATGCCAGAGTCCGAGGATGTGGAACCCAAAACCATGTCAATTGGCATCAACAATGTCTTTGAAGTTGGATGTGGTATCCTTTTGCAAACCATCTCATACCCTTCCATTACATGTCCTAAGATCAGTTATGTTTCTTACCACTGACTCAACAGTTTCTCAGGCTTTGAAGATTGGGGATAATAATGTAATTGAATCAAAAGGTTTGGATAGAACTTTATAACCCATTTGACATTTATATGATAAAAAACCTGTTACAATGATGACAGAGTGCATTGAAAGTCACTCAAGTGTGTGTGTGTGTGTGTGTGTAGCTGATGTTGGTAGGAATGTGATTCTGACAAGTGGCTGCATCATTGGAGCATGCTGCCAGGTGAACACATGTGAGGTCATCCCAGAGAATACGGTCATCTACGGCTCCAACTGCATGCGCCGCATCCAGACAGAGAAACCACAGGTACCTATACCCCTCTCAAAACACTGACCACAAGGATTACTTTAAGAAATAAATCTGTACTTGTGATAACGTATGTGCAATAAAGAACATTAGAACATCATTACAAATATATTTTTTTATTTAATGGTATTCTCTCTTTATCACTCACATTGACTGGCAGCCACAGACTCTCCAACTTGATTTCCTCATGAAGATTCTTCCAAATTATCACCATCTAAAAAAGACAGTCAAATCTTCTGGCAAGAATTAACCAAGGAAACATGATTGATGAAGTGCACAAGTATTGTATCCCCTTCAGGTAAAGAAATGGATGAACTGGGCCTTCAGTTAGAGTGACACTCCAGAATGTTTATGGGCCCTAATTTGAATGATCAGCAAAGCCTTCAGGCAAACTAAACTAATTTAATAGGCAAAATCAAATGTAATAGGCAAGATAACACCAGCCACAGTTCATGCACGAGAACTTTGCTTGGTGACAGAGTTTGCCCCATCTTTAAAATTAGGGCCCGATGTGCTCAAGAGTTCATGGAATAGGGCTATGCTCACATCACTCATCACTCTAGCTACGTTTTGAGCTCTGGGCTTTTTTCTTGAAGTATACTGATCCACCACTAAAGCAGTAACATCAGTAATTGTAAAGGTAGTTCATTAAACAATTTTCAGTAGGCAACTATTGTTTCCAGCCTCATAGACATTCCACATTCCTATTTGAATTGTTTTGTACAGTTTTCTTGTCATTAAATTAAGGTCTGTGTGACACCTGTTTATCCATGTGTTCTTTGTTATTTCAGTCAAAATATCCAGATTATGTACAGTTTATGTGGTGTCTGTACTAAAGCTCCATAATGTAACCCCCGGCTGCTGTAATGTTTGCCCTGGTCACAGTGTGGCGCTCTTGGGGCCCCTTCACGTCATAGCTGCTTCTGTTTTGTGAAGAGCAGCTGCAGTGTGTTGTCTAAATATTTGGTTAGCAGCATGCATGTCATCATCAAATATACAGTATATATATATATTGATGTAGCCATACACCCATGGAGTGTAATGTCTTTCCATTATAAGGTGGTTAAAGATCTGCTAAGCCATCTTCAATGTATTTCAGTACAAGAAACGGGTAGTGATGTCAGTAAAAGGTTTCCACATGTATAATGGCTTACCTGAGATAATATAAGGTTGTTCCTTTGAATATATCAGTCACCAATCTCCAAAGGCAAAGAGCACAGCTCTTCTGTCTCTTCACCCAGCAGTCAGTGTGAGGTCACCAGCTTTGGCCCACATGCTGTGAGTGTCACAGAGAAAAAAAGGTCCCAAGGGTGCTGATGATGTTGTTCTGACAGCTGGCCTTTGCATCCTTGGGTAGCATGAAGGGTGACCTATGGATCTCACACAACTGGGATCACCATTTTCACTGGCTGTTTGATCTCAGCTCAGCATGACGGCCAGGACAAGGAACAAGAGAAAGGTGGTGACAGAGAGGAACATAAGAGCCTCTTACAATTGAGAGCAAAAAAATGCAACTGTGATTAAGAATATATATTGCAGATATATTTTTGTAATTCATTTTACATAGTAGCTCAGGTTGGTAGCCTGTGCTTCAGAGTTAATGCACTCAGTGACCTGGTTTTATCAGCATATGTTTCTGCTGTAAAACTTAGGATAAATGTATGTATTTCAGATAGTATTGAACCTGCTGTTGGTATTGGCTCTCAGGAAATGTGAAAACAAAGTAAATGATCTGACGCTCAGAGAGAGAGAGAGAGCAATGGTGAGTTGAACTACTATAAATATTATTCTACATCACAGCAATAACTCAGTGCTGAAATGCCTTGCCTTATATGGACTGAGGTCTCACTGCGCTGGCCTGGGCTGGAATTGTACTTTAATGCTCAGCATATGGATTCTGTGATGCATAGACTAGTAGTTTGGTGGCCATATAAACAGAATGCCCACTCACTTGGTATATCTACTCATGGGTTTTGGTAGCTGTCATGGTGGACACTACACGCAGATTCCATTTATTGCTTCTTCTCTGTTTGTTTGGGTATGAACACACCCACACACATTTGGGACCAAGAGTGAAAATCTTTGAAGAAAAACACCAAGGATAGCACTCAGTCATTTCACAAACACATATCCTAAAAGGCAGAATTTACTGCTCCAGAAAGTAGCACAGGGCAGAAAAATAAGAGCTATTCACCCCTCCTTAAAGCTCATCTAACTCCCAGAGGAAAAACACTGCCTGCTATCATGGGTTTGTTTTAGTTTGCCTTTCAGCTGGGAGGCAGTCAGGCTGAGGACTGATAGGCCATCATGGTTCACGGTTCACATTTTGTCACAGTGCAGTGAGGAGGAAAGCTTAGTTAAAGACTTTCATTTCCTATCTGAAATGATTAACCATTATGGAAACATATGTCAACTCTTTGGAATTCTGCAATAGAACACTATAGGTCTGCTCCTCCCCCACCTCATCCCTCTCTCTCTTTCTCTCTCTCTCTCTCTCTCTCTCTCTCTGTCTGCTTGTTTATTATATCTCAGTCTGCTGGGGCATGGGAATACAGGACAGCCAACACGTCCAGCCTAACCGTGCCCTGTCTCGCTCTGTGCTGTCATCGTAACGGCAGAGAGACGTTGCAGGTGCTCCAGTCGGGGGAAACAGCAGCATCAGAGAGGGGCTATTTTCTGCATGATGGCCCGTCCTCCATGGCCTGTCAAGCCCAGGACCCAGTGGTCCAAATGACTCCATCCGTGGTTCAAAGGTTGAGCACATACTCTTCCTGTGCCTCTCTGCAGGGTCTCCGCTGCCGAGTGAATCTGTGTGTGAAAATGGGAGGCACTGACCATGCGGTCACACTGTTATCCCTAGCCCACTACACTGGACACAATAACACCACATCTGTGGGAGACAGGAGTACATAAGTGTGTGTGTGTGTGTCTGTGTCTGTGTACTGTACGCTTAGGTGTGTAGGCAGAATTCCAATAAGAAATCATCCTACATACTCCAACATCAGAGCCGGACAGTAACGGAGTACATTTACTTGAGTACAGTACTTGAGTACAATTTTGAGGGATCTGTACTTTACTCGAGTATCATTTTTGGGGAGTACTCATGACTTTACTCAAGTACATTTGAGAGGCAAATATTGTACTCTTTACTCCACTACATTTCTATCCATAACCGTGAGTATCCGTTACTTCTTTTAAACAAAAGGAAAAAAGAAAAATCTCGGAAACCCTCAATTTGTTGTTTCCCTCTCAAACGTGATTGGATTGTGCAGGCGCCACTGATTGGGACAGCCTATCAGCAATCACCTTCAGCTTTCCGCCAAAGTCAACTCCATGGTTAGATAAGAGACGAAACAATGGATGAAGACACGCAGCAGGTCAATCCCGGGAATGTGCCAACCCGTGGCCCCACCTCGCCAGATTTCAATTTTCTAAACAAGTTAATGATGGTTTTCGCTTCAAAGTGTTTTAATTACAAAATAGTATTTTGTATTTGATATATTTTAAATACATGTATTAGAAATACTGCCCATCCCTGGCAACATGGTAAAAAGATGAAAATGACTTGATTTTACTTTCAATTCCTTTTACATTCTCCAAGGTATTAACATTAACATTTTTCACAATTCCATGTAGGACGTTTCTGTACATAAATGTAAGCACTGTGGCAGTAGTAATGCAATATTTAGAAAATGTAGGCTACTCTTGTACTCTTGATACTCAAGTACTTTTAAAAACAAGTACTTCAGTACTTTTACTTAAGTAGACATCTGACTGTTTTACTATACTTGAGTAAAATTTAGCAAAGGGTCTCTGTATTTTTACTCAAGTAATGAAGCTGTGTACTCTGTCCGCCTCTGTCCAACATAAAGATAATTGTATGATTGTATGATTCCTTGTATGATTCCTTCCTTCATAACAATTTCCCTAACACAGCACTGATCCTGGACCAGCTCTGGCCCTCATCAATGCCAGCTCCCTCTCAGTCTCTCAGCTATGCAGAACCTTAGGGGGGTGGGGTGGGGGTATCTGTGTTAGCAGGTGTTCACAAATAAAACACAAAAGCATTCCTCACTTTAGCTATTGGCTAGATGTGTGCAAACAAGCCCACTGATAAAGTAAAATCCTCCCTGGGCATAGGTTAGGGTGTTCACACACATGTGTGCAGACAAACTGTACACTCCTCGTTAGCATGCAGTTCTGTCAGGAGCAGCTGTGACATCTCCTCTCTTCACACTTCTCTCTAGAGACAAATGGGGAGAGAATGAGGGGGGCAGTCAACTCTACACTCAAGAGAATTGGTCTGTCTTGCTCATACACTGCTTGGCCAAAACTTGTACTTATTCGCACACAATATTTCTTTGGACTGCTTTGGTTTTGATTAATTTACCGCACACATTTGCCATGACATTGTTTTGACTATTTGTAGTTTCACAGCATCTATTTCCTTTATATTTTTTGCTAAGATTGTATTGTTATATTAATGATGGGAGAGTTTAACCACTTTTTAGTGTTCTCTTGCGCATTTTGATGGGGTTAAAATCGGGACCCTGCAATGGCCCAATGTATGAAAATGACTATTCATCCAACCTTTCACAATTTTAGCCTAATGAATCCTGTCATCCTGGACCTGGAGTATGTCCTAGCCACCTGAGAATGGAGGGGAGGAGGCGTGGGGTGGGGGGTGGGGGGGTTAATTGCTGACTTTCTTTTAATTCAGTCACATTGCTGACTTCCTTTTAATTCAGTCACATAATGTTGCTGTGCCTAGATTTGAACAGTTGAAGTGACAACTTGCTTTTTTAATCTGTATGCCATGTTGAAGATGAGGATATAATGCTGACACAGCGTTGCCAAATATGTTCATCTCCAGAATGCCAGTTTGTCCCAGTGCTAAACAGCTGAACACAAGACTGCATTTCATTGTTGATCTTTCTGAGCCCTCTGTCTGCTCACAAACCCAAACACTATACATAGCAGTGATTGTTAACATGGCAGACTTTGGCCATTATAATAGTTCCTTAGCCTATTGGCAAGGGGCTCGGTGAGGTCGGAATGCTGTTTTGGCATCATTATGACTCGAGATCAAGTGGCAATTTTGAGATAATTCACTGCTGTTCAAATGATTAACACACCCTCCTCTTCCAGTGCAGTTGTAGCCATTTACATAAACGCAATACCATGGCCACCGGTTTGGTCCCCACCCCTCGTCCTGCTTCCCAGCCCCCAATGAAAAGCAGTATCCGACGAGCATACAGTTGCGCTGCTGTGGTGAGGATGATATCATCGGCGGCACCTCTCGCTGAGCTAACTGGGAGATAACAAAGGGGAAATGTTTCTCACTATCACGGAGAATTATCACTGATGTGTTTGGAAGCAGTGTCATTGGCCTGATAGTTTCGTTGTCAACACTTTCTACCTCCTCCCATGCAAGTTTTCATTGGGTTTCTCCTGCAGCTGATGACGACTTTGAGTTGAACGCGGCGTTTGTACCTGGGCTGGGCAGGGCAGGGCTGCACTGTCCTCTACTGCTTCGTGTCGGTCGCCGCACGTACGACTGTCCATCTCCTTATGAAAATGAATAACTTCGCTCTGGAGAAGGAGACCGATGGAAATGAATTTACAGCCAGCGATGAAGAGGTAGGTTATTGTCTGTCCCTTATGTTTTTTTTTTTTACTTTCTTATTTGTTTACACAAAACTAATGAAGTAGGCTAGGCTAAATCTCAATCTATATCTGAAATAGGCCGACTATATTAAATGCTGTTTTTCCAAAGTGATTTATAAGGTAGGCCTAATTGTTTTAATTTTAAGTCAGAAAATGCAAGTCGTCCTGTTTATTGTTTGTGAAGATGTCATAGTGAGAGTATTTTCCATCTGTGGCAAATCAGCTGTCTGTTGAGCCATTCCATTGTGTGTGTGAACACCTGGGCCCCATAACTTCAGGAGCTACTGGCATCATTGATCTAAAAATGACACCATGGTATCTCTTTGAACTTGGCTGGAACAAAAGATGTGTTGAATTCGGTAGCACTGAAGCAAATACTATAACTCTTGGAGTTAAATGTGTCAGTGGAGTTGATGGATGGCCCGTCCACTCTGGGAGTGAGATATTCAAGTTGATATTTGGATCAGTGTTTGTGTCCGTCCTCTTCACCGTGATTTGAAGTGGAAATGCTTTGGCTCAAGTGGGGCGCAAAACACAGGAGCATATGTTTTCAATGTATCGTGGTCACAGCAACTGTGGTTTTACTCATTTGTGTGGGGAGGTGAGGTTTATTAAACGATTGGGGATTCCATGAACCCACTTTGGTCTCACAAATCTTGTGTCTCTTGAATCCCCTTTTCTCCATTTAACTCCAACTTCACAGTTGTGCATCTGTATCTAATGATTGTGAGATGAAATCTTATGGTAGCCTTTTTGTTAAGGTCAGGACATTGTTTGTCAGTGGGCTGCCCCTGGACATAAAACCCAGAGAGCTTTACCTACTCTTCAGGCCTTTTAAGGTAAGTTGTTCAAGCTGGGAGAATGATCAGTGCTCAAAAACAACAGTTACATATGCTGTGCACCAACATGTGCACTCAAGACTTTCTATCAAGTATAAATAAATGCCTTTTATTTCATGAAAATGTTACAATATTTAAGTAGTGTCGCCATATTCAGTGGATGTGGGGTTTTGTGTCACTGAATCATAATGGATAAACCATTATGGACATAATTGGACATATGGACATATGTTGGACATATGTTGTCACTGTGTTCCACACACTAAATAATATGTCTTCTGTGTCATTCCCGTTTCTCAGGGTTACGAAGGGTCATTGATCAAGCTCACCTCTAAGCAGGTAAGTAGAGGAACACATCACCAAGCCACAAAGAGAGATCCTATTAATCAATCTCGGTTCAAGAGTCTTACTGGACATTTGTGTTTGTCACAGTCCATAACACAAAGCCCAAATTTGACTTTCTGAACTCCATTATTTACATAATCCATGATTCACAGCCATTTATTAATACATGCCCCTGCCTCTCCCTGTCTCTCTCCCTGGCAGCCCGTGGGCTTTGTTAGTTTCGACAGCAGATCAGAAGCGGAGGCAGCGAAGAACGCACTGAACGTGAGTTGAGCTGAGCCGAGCCCAGCCCTGCGAGCACACCTGCTCCCCCGCTCCCGCGCACGCAGCCCAGCGCTGCGCTGCCGCTGCTACGCACTTTGATCACTCACCGTGTCACAGATTTGTAGTGGAAATAAACCTCTGCTCGCAGAGCTGTGCTGCTTAAAAGGGCGTCAGATCAGGGGAGCGGAAAAAAAAACACTCCTGGCAAAAACATGGTTCTCTGCAGAGGCTCAGTCTAATGTTCAGCACAGCGTGTTGACAGGGTTGCTGGGAAGATAATGTGTATTAGGTATTTATATGCAAGGTAGCTGTGGAGTCAGTCTGTATGTGGAGTTTACATCATATTTATTGTAGTTCAGGAGGTGCTTTAGGTATCCAGGAGCAGAGATTCTTACATTTGTAGTTGAGAGCGGAAAACTACACCAGTGTGTACATGTAAGTGTAGGTGTAGATCTTGTTTTTGTAATGTAGAGAAATCCAAAGGTTGGTGTGAAGTGCTAAAGTGACACCTGGACCTTTGTGTGTCATATGCAGGGGGTTCGGTTTGATCCGGAAATTCCCCAGACCCTAAGGCTGGAATTCGCCAAGGCCAACACAAAGATGGCCAAGAACAAACTAGTGGGAACACCCAACCCATCCATGCCCCAGCAGAGCCCCGGCCTCCAGTTCATCAACAGAGATGCATGTGAGTAGGCCCACACATGGTCTTAACTGACCAAGGATATCGTCATCACAATGACATCCTCTCATGTACTAGAATAGCTTGTCTTTAATAAAAACAATTAGATTGTGGAATAAATAACTATTAACAACCATAAACATGGCTATTACTAACATTACTCTCACTTTGGGAAGTACAGAGAGAATACTGATGCATCTCCTACTAAAGCTGCACGCTGCGGCAGTAAAGTTGACCTCTCTTGAGTGGACAGTGGGGGTAAACAGAACGTCATCCAACAAGATAAACTTTAAAAAAACATAAGGCGGTGCCACCCCCTCCTCCGCTTTGATGTTTTGACCATGGTTTGTAAACAGCTTTAGATAACAGAGGAGAAGCCGGAGCCGGCAGCATGTAAAATGTGTTTGCCATGCCCTTTCCCCAGCTCTCACACAGACCTACTTGTACTGGCTATTTTAAATGTTTGCATGTGTGTTAATGCTGTTCTCAGCATTCCCGATGATATCTCTGTTCTTTCGGACTCTTTCCGTTGCTGAGCACTTAGAGGGTTCTGAGGAAGTTGAAGTGATATTTGATATGTGATCCGATACACGTGTTCAGTATGTGAATATTGAATAGTATCTATTGCCTCATCTCCACTGCTGGTGCTCTTTCTCTCTTCTAGATGATGTGTCTGTTCCCATCCTCTACTCAGCTGCACCCGAGGTCTGGTCCCCCTACACACTCTACCCCTCTGAGGTTAGCCCAAATCTGCCAACGTTCAGCTACCCGTCTGCTGTGCACACACAGGTAATACGTCCAAACACACACACACACATACAATTTTTATCGTCATCTTAACACACACTAACATAAATTCTGTCTGGTAAGTCCAGTATACAGCACATATACACACACACACACACACACACACACAGAACCATAAGATATGGGGGGGAAGCCAAGGACCTTGTTTCTTTGTGTGTGTGTGTGTTCTGCAGGTTCGCTGGATCCCTCCTGCCGACTCCTCACAGGGATGGAAGGTCAGGCAGTTCTGCTGAGAGAGGGTGAGTTCTCATCCTGTATCACGGTTTGAAACAAAGAGAGCACAGATATCGCTGATGTCCCGAAACCCTGTGGTGGAATGGAAACAAAAAAATGTCAATGTCAAAAAGGATGTGCCTCTAGAATAGATGTCATTTCTGAAGGCAAAAAATGTTCCCACATAATCCCATGCATTCAATGTTTCTTCCATATGAATATCAGACCTTACACATTTAGGTTCAGCTTCATGTTCATAAAATTAAGCCTAGTCCTACACTAAACGCTTTGTTCACTGGACATCTCTATTGAAGTTTCCTTTTAGTGCAGGAGTATGGGAATTCCATGTATGGGAATGGAATAGCATAGAATGGTTAGAAAGGTCATGATAATCTATTCATGAGACAGTTTGTCCAAATTCAGTGGCTTTAATAACTGGAGAGTGTTTCTACCTGCTGGAGGAAACTATATGCTCTCATGAACTGGAGCTCTGAATAGTGCTGAGCACATTATCTGTGCTTGTGATGGTGTGGCTTTCACGTGTGTGCCTGGGGGAGTTGGGAGGAGGAGGACCAGGGGATGGCATGTTAATTGGTGTGACCAAAGGCTTCAGCAGCTTCCTTCACAAATGTGAGGGTGGAGAAAGAGCAAGGGAATACTGGAGGGGCTGGAGAGAGTGAGAGAAAGAGAAAGAGAGAAAGAGGGAGAGAGAGAAAGAGAGAAAGAGGGAGAGAGAGAGAGAGAGAGAGAGAGAAATTAAGGACAAATGAGCAGGGCCTCCTTATCTGCCCTGTGTGAGCCTCCCAGAGGGAGGGGTGTGGAACGGAAACAGGGACCTTCAGGAACAATTTGCTCCGTAAATGGCGGGTCACCGTGCTTCATCATGTGCCCATTACAGCAGCGCGCGCGGCCCCATCCTCCGACTCACACAGCCCACGGTTAACATGCAAATCACCCTCTAATCACCTCTTCCTACCCACTCACTAATGAGCAATCAAGCTCATCTGCTTCATTTGGCCCTTCATGCCTGCATGCCTGGTCTCCATGCCGTAGAGCAGGTTACTCTCGGCTCAAGCAGCCTGCTCAGTGCTGGAAAGTTGGTTGAAGTGGAGCTGAATGCAGTATGCATAATTGACTGGTGTGGCTCATTTGCTAAAGAGGTTTTTTTTTTATCAGGGTTTTATGTGTACAGAGGTGTGCATCCCACCCTCCCCATCAGAGGGGTGCACTACAAAGAGAGGTTACTGGCTTACCCCGGTAACTTTGGGAGTAACCGCTGATTTCCAAAAGAACGCTTTACTGCATATTTAGCTTCTGAAGTGCCTTATTGTTTTGACCCAGTAGCCTCGCTTGGTAGTATACCCCTCAGGCTCCCTGGACGCACTCAGTTTTTACACTCAGTGAGGGTGAAAGATCAGATGTTAATAAGACCCATTACTGTTTTAAGTACACTACTGAGAACTCTAATATTGCCCTAGTATGGTGTGCTGACTTTCACTTTTTTGCTCTTTGCAGTTACGACAGAGTCCTTTAAAGCTTTCATAATTAAAAAGGAAGATTTCCTGATTTAAAGGATCTTTTGGCTTTGGGTGAGTTTCAAACAGACTTCCCTTGATGTTAGACTGTACTAAGGGATCATATTGATTTCTATGTTGTGTACGAGATAGTCACTGTTGAACTTCTTTAAAGGATTTCAGTAACTGCAACTGCTGAATATTTTGGTTACTGTCACTCCTGGAAGCTATTTATTGTTGATGTGCTGATACAAGGCCCCAAGTTCAGTTGCCATGGTAACCGATCACATGACTTTTCCCAACAACAGGGTCTCCATGGACATGCAAACGGCAGTGTGCCTCAACCAAACATCAAACGGCCGTCCAAAAGAACACTTGTCCAATTTTATACTGTACAGTCTTTTTACTATTTATGCATAAAATAAAATGTCTGTTATCTTCGTTCATATGATTAAACAAGATACAAGTATACTTTACAAAAGTGTGAACATTTCTCAATATTTTGAGGACAAAACAGACAAAACCATTATAATATTTTTGTAATGAATGTATGTTGTATAGCACTATTACTCCTTTGTAGAATTTTCTGTGTTTATTTACTGGTTGACTATGTATTAGCATCAATGTTGAGTAAGAATATGAGCTGTAAAGAGAAAGTGTGGTGTGAAAGATTAAAGCAAATACGTGGCATCTTGAAACGGGCCATGAACAGGCTTTGAGAAAATGATGTTTCCAGTGGGGTTGGCTTATTTTGTAGTCTTTAATCTCTCAAGTCAAGGGGGAGTCACATAGAGGATCTTAAAATAGAATCAGCAGTGTATTTTGGGAAAGTGACGCAACTCCCTTGAGAATATGAAGTCCTGTCTTTAAACGGAAATCCAGTACAGCCTCAAAGGTCAACATCAAACTGTTGATGACCATTTTTAGTCTTTCACCGTCAAGGCCTTGTATGTCTCATTTAGATCATGCATTTGTATTTGGTCAAGCTATCTAAGGATTTAAGGACATAATGGAGTAATTGTGACAAAAATATTACAAATTGTATTTATTCAGATTCAACTCACTAAGATGATCATTCACTATGATAATGTCAAATGACGTGTTTCCTAGATCCAAACAAAGCAACAATAACTTGCGGCATTAAACATTAAAACAGAACCCTGTACTTGTACAGTGACCATAAGTAGAAAATGTAACTTTCATATTCAGGTTTCTCTTTCCAGCCTGAGCTCCATTCAAATGACACCTGTATGTCTTAGACCGTCTCAATGGGAGAAGCCATATAGCGCCTCTCCCCACAGTACAGAGAGAAGCACTTGAAGGTTAGATGTCGCTGGATGTTTTTTCTTGAAGAAAAATGAGCTATCCAAGAATGTGGAAGGATAAATCAATTGCAAATAAAGCACAGCAAAGTCTAGGGAATATTTGCATTTCGGGCTTCCATAAATCAAGCAAAACTGTGGAAAGGACTTGCTGCAGACAGTGTATATATCAAACTCACTCAACCCTCTCCTTCTCCCTATCTCCTGTTGACAACATAAGCCCAACCCTGGGCCTGCATCCCAGGCAGGCTGTTGAGATTGATCTGCTTTTTGGTGACATTTCCTTGGGGCTAGGAAGGCCCAAGGCAGTCCAGCAACCACAAAAAAGCAGGTTAACCCCATCTGGTCTACAAAGGCAGCCTGAATCTAGGTACTTTAACAAATCAGATTGAAATAAATTTCAGTATTGCATTAGAAAGGAGAATTCAGACAACGGCAATTGATGTTTGTCTTTAATCATCTGTCTAGAAAGACGTCCAATCAAATGCTATCAACGGAATCATTTGTACTGTCTTAAGAACAAACTTAAAAGAATAAAGAAAATATTTACAACAGTTCACATTTGCATTTGTCACTGAGCTCAACTCTGCGAAAAACGGCAGTGCCTTATGATGTCCACTTTTCTTGTTTTTTGTTTTGTTTGTTTTTTTGTTTTTTTTATTTGTTTTTGTTATTTCTTTCTGTGTGTGTAGTTTTGTATGTGGTAAAGAAATAATCCTCTTGAAACTCAGTCCCATGTAATCAAAAGTTCCCCCTATATGGAGCGAGTGTGCGTGTGTGGTCACTTCTTGGTGGGCTCTCCATCCGTGTAGTCCTTCAACACTCCAGCCAGATGGTTGTTGTGAGTCTTGAAGCGTCTTCCCTTCTGGCTTGCCTTCTTTCTCTTCTGAATTGGTGCCTGTGGAAGCCAATCACAGAGGATTAAACAGAGCATGACCAATCAGAGAAGAGATTGAACAGCAATCTGAGCCATAAAGTGAAAGTGAAAAATGTGATACAACTGTTGATTAGTGTGTGTGTGTGTGTGTGTGAGCCTACCATTTTCTTTGGTCCAGTCTCCTGCATAGATGTGATGCCCTGCCTCTTCAGGTAGTCCTCGATTTTTTCATCATCCATGGAATCCACAGGAATACTGCGCCACAACTTCTGAAACTCTGTAGAAATATGGAGATCAACACATAGCTGCATCATCAGCAGTAAATCACTATAGGACTTTATGTCCTAAACTGTTTGCCAATGTTCCATTATCTGGGTTAGCACCACAAGCTATTACTTGGAATTAGTATCCCCACAGGCATCACTACATGAGCATGGGCATCTGCAAAGGCATGTATACATGTGCTTACACACACACACACACACACACACACACACACACACACACACACACACACACACACACACACACACACACACACACACACACACACACACACACACACACACACACACACACACACACACACACACACACACACACACACACAGCAGCAGGATGAGACCACGTACCTTCATCTACTGTAAACTGGCAGTGTTTATCATTGAAGAAAAGAATCTTCTTCTTGTCTGGTCTTGTAACAAATATGATCTGATCACCTAAAGCCTAGAAAGGACAATGGACTAGATTTGTTAAAAAGCATGGGTTAAACTAGTGACTGTAGAACCTCAAATGGGCATAATCATATCATAGCACTATAAGCAGTCATAGAAGGACCTAATTGAATACAGAAGCACCTTGTAGAGGTGGACTTTGGGTTTTTCTTTGAAGTGTCTGAGTTATATCGCAAAGACAACTGCACCATCCTCAGTGTTAGGAAATCTACACTGTTTTTTCCATTTGTGTTGTATTAGGGCTAGGCTTAGGTAACCCTAACCTTAGGCTGGGCTAATGTGCGTATGAGTGTGTATCTATATATACTTTGATGGCCTTGGCTGAATTGGGCAGGCCCTCCTCCACATCGTCCAGCAGTATGCCTCCATGACCCAGCTGGTCGTGTTTGTCCAGCAGCCGCAGTAGAGCCTTCTTATCCTTCAGATTGTACTTGGGCTTGAAGCCATACTTCCCATCATTCACATCTATCTTTGGGTTATTGGCAAGAGCCTAGAGAGACAGAGAGCGAGAGTGAGGGGGAGGAGTGCAAAGTACTCACCAGTGATGATATGAATTTGAGGGCAAGGGGAAGAACAAAGTGATCTGCCATTTACTGCTGACTAATATAATCCAGGAAAAAATCTAGTGATGTGCAAACCAAGTTCCCTCAGAAGCCGAGAGTGAGAGAGTCTTGGTGTAATTTTCTCCATTACTGCTTTGGCAACATTGTAAAACTTACAGTCATGCCAATAAAGCTCAATTCAATTGAACTGAAATGGAATTGAATTGAGAGAAAGGAAGAAGAGTGGAACATCAACAGAGGAGGATGAGGGAGCATCTGCAGCATTCACAGATAGCTCCACAGCTCCCACTAGTGACACACTCTTAGAAAGCTTCTACAAGAGGGCTCTCTCTGCCACCCCTACTGGCTGAGATCTGATGGAAGCAGCAAACACACTCACTCACACCCACACACACACACACACACACACACACCCAAACACACACAAACTAACACACACCTCGCTCATCAGCCATTGTTTCTGCTTCATGCCAATGTCCAGCAGTTTGGTCTCATCCAGAATCTCCTCCAGGGACAGGTGGTGTGTGTCTCCCTTCTGGTGCCTCGTCTGTGGGAGAGGGAGAGAGAGCACACCCGGACACACACACAGTCAACTCACTACAAATAAAATGACATTCAAAAGCATTGCTATGGCTTCAGTTAAAATTAAAAAGCTACACCCGCTCTTTTCTTTAGGTCTAAAAGGAACATGCAACCTTATGGAAAACCAAACAAAGGCTGATGGGGTAGGCCTTCCTGTCACTTCAGGCTAGCAAGACGCTCTCAGAGGGACAAGAGATTTGCTGACAGTGGAGAGCAGACTGGCCTCTGTCCATCTGAGAGTCGGAGAGCTCCAGTCCTGCCACACACCCATCCCCGACTCTCCCCCATGCACAGGGCCTTCATGCTGCCACTGCATCTGACCACAGGCGTCCTGTTCAGGTTAACTGCAATGGCGCAGGACCACTGGGCAGATCGGTTCCAGGGCGGCCCCCTGCACTGAGCGCTAATGCTCTCCGCCACTCCGGTGTTATTCCCGGAGGTTCCGAAGTGTGCTGCCCTGGCACTGGGAGACGGCAGCTGTGATCAGTTTGAGCGTGTTGATGAAAGCCCGCTGAAATGGAGGACGTTATGCAAATATGGATGAGTCACACTTATGGTGTGACACACTCACTCACAGATAGGGCCGGGTTGGCACTGGCTGGTAAACAAGATGTTTACTTCAGAGAGAGAGAAGAGAAAAATAAAACAACACTGACATGCAACAGATTTCCTAATCATTCCCCCATGCAGGCCAGTATCAGACATCTCTTAATGCACAAAGCAGTTATGCAGTTTATCAGTGGACAAAAGATGAGAGATGCAAATAAGGTGAGCATCAAGCGCTAAATCCGTCATAACGTGCAGAGCTAGATGTGCTCTTTGCTTCTGTTTCAAGTGAACAGAGCTGTCAAACGGCTGCAAAAGAGAATAATCAGACATATATCATTTGAGCAGCATGCATGTGTATGACTGTGTGGAGTGGGATATTGTGCTCTGAAAACAAGTCGTTCAACACAGAAAAGCTGCGGGAGCACATGGTCTACTGTAACACTGGGAGCAGTACCTTCATGTAGTTGACTATTTTGGCCAGAACTCCAAACTTGTAGCCAGAGCTACCAGTGAGAGCTTTCAAGTTAAAGGAGCCATTGTTGGAATCTGTGCCAGAGAGAGAGAGAGAGAGAGAGAGATGGAGAGACAGGAGGGGGAGAGAGGAAGGGAAAAAATAATAATAAAAAAAAACATGTTAACTGTTCTTTAATTATTCTGTTAGTAACAATCAACTCTTAATTGTTTTACTGGTTACAATTATTTTCACAGTTATTAACTGTATTCTGTAACCGAGTCAACAATTGCTTCAGTAAGGACTGATGTAAAACAATAACATATCTGCATTCAAGCATTTTTATCATACATAGATATGAATTGTGCATAGACCCAGGTATAAAAATTAGCTTGTAGGAATCATGTTTATGAGAAGAGCATCACATGTTCTGGGCACATTAAACTGAACTGGATCTCATTCTCAAGCACTGAGGTCCTGCCGTGGGTGGTAGATCTGTCATTTCTTCCATTTCCATCTCTGTGCTGGGAAACTAACTAACATCATGCTAATTTGTTTTATTCAAGTTAATTCTGCAAACCAACCACCGCAAATGGAATTCAATTCTGTTGGGAGACACTGATGTACAATGCTTCAATTCTGTGGGAGACACTGATGTGCAATGCTTCAATTCTGTTGGGAGACACTGATGTGCAATGCTTCAATTCTGTGGGAGACACTGATGTACAATGCTTCAATTCTGTGGGAGACACTGATGTACAATGCTTCAATTCTGTGGGAGACACTGATGTGCAATGCTTCAATTCTGTGGGAGACACTGATGTACAATGCTCCAATTCAAATGTGCAGTGAATAATAACAAATAAACAAATCCAGCCTTTTTCTTCCTCTTCATTTACACACGGATATCATGATGCATCATAGATTAATCTTTTACAATGTATTGAGTATTGCAGAATTGCAGTATCGTGATATCATTGTTATCGTGGGCAATGGTATTTGTGAGTAACTCTGTGATTCCTAGCCCTTTTATCCACTGTATTCTTCATCCCAAACATATCACATCTTCTTGGCAACTGCTGAGTGGCTACAGCTTTCACTTTGTCCCTCGGCTTGAGATAACGG
Organism: Alosa sapidissima; assembly: GCF_018492685.1. NCBI lineage: Eukaryota > Metazoa > Chordata > Actinopteri > Clupeiformes > Clupeidae > Alosa > Alosa sapidissima. The sequence continues at coordinate 23,147,972 of NC_055957.1, read as the reverse complement.
AGAAGGGAAAGCTGGAAGCTGGCCAATCAGAACACACCATTGGCTGGTACTCATGAATGATTTATCACGTGGGCGGGACCTGCTGCCTAGAGTTGCTGAGGCTGAGGGGTGGGACTTTGTCCTTGTGTGCGAGCGAGGCCAACCAATGGTGTGGCAGCACTGTCTCCAAACAGGCAGTGAGGCGTGCAGGATTGAAGCGCACCAAGGAAGGAGGGAGAGGCAGCGAGCGAGAGGAGAGACAAGAGCCGCTCTGATCAGCATCACCCACCTCACTCCAAGCACACAGGTAAGCCCTGCATGCTCAAATCGTTTCGCTCCGTGCACATCTCTACAGAAAACACCACCCTGAGCAGCAGAACACCACACCACACACTGAGCACGCAACACAAGCGGCAGGATGTGTGGATTTACAATGAGCGGAATATTCTGCTGCGCACTACTACACCACTCCAGCTCATGCATGGGCATTTCCACTCTGCTGTAAAGCAGCTCAGGCAGCACAACAGCTTGTCCAAGCGACGCCGCTCTTAAAGAGAGGCCAGCGCTGACTGGACCGAAAGAAGCAGGGTCTGTGGACTGTGCCCTGCCTGTAGACGGAGAGGTGAGCAGCTGAGGGGAGAGGAGCCCGGCTGCTGCAGACAGACAGTCAGACACATTAATAAATACATGAGTGGGTTTGGAAGGAGACTGGGGCTCCTGTCTGACACTGATCAGTCTGGATGGAGAGACTGGAGACACCCCGACGAAGGGGAGGATGGCTGAGGAGGGAGAGAGGAGAGGAGTGGGCAGGAGAGGAGGAAGGGGCAGGAAAAGAAGAGATGCTGGCCGGTAAGGCTCAGTTGGGCACACCTTGTGGGGGATGTAGGGGGTCCTTAGAGGGTTAATGATGGGAGACGCTGAAGGGTGAGGGGAAGTAATTGACGAGGAGGGAACCCATCTGTTCCTCCATTATAGAATTACAAAGAGGGGCTAGGCAGGACTAATGTGCATGTGTATGTGCATGTGTGTGTGTGCGTGTGCGTGGAGGCTAAATGGCCTCCAGCTTAAGAGGCCACTGAGTGCATCCCTGACACACACAGAGATACACATTCATGCATGGGTACACACACACTCATCATGGACACTAACACAGATGTGCTCTGCTCAGACCTCCCCAATGCTTAGACAAAAGCAACCACTTCAGTCGGAGACAGCCCACTCCTGTCTCTTCCTTCTGATCCACTGCCATCCACTGATGGCTACAAGCTCTACAGCACTAGAGCAACATCAATGATCCATCAACTCCGCTTCTAAGAGGTTTCTGTGGACTCTGCTCTTTATTGTTCTGGGAGGGTCCAAATATAATTTGGGATGACACTATGCAGCCTTTATTGTGCATCATAGCATACAAGGTTTAGACAAAGTCTGTTACACAGCTATGCACTGAGAAACCTTTATTATGAGTTTACAGTTACTAGGTTACTAGGCCTATGTGAATGATCTCAGTGCAACAGAAACGCTGAGGAAAAACTGGGCAGCAAGCAAAAAAGGTGTCCTGTCATTTATGATTTTTGAGAACCTGGATAACCAGATGTCATTGATAAAGATGTCAATGTTTACAATGATGTAGTATGTTCATGGTCTGAGTGTAGCAAACAAACATATGTGCATATCTGATCAACAGATATGGCCAAAATGATGGTCAAGCGACAAGAATCATCTGCAGGCAGCATTTTCATGACTTTTCATGCCACAAAAAACATAAACTAAAGCTAAAACTGTTTGGTCCCAACATTCATATTACTTAATCAATGTTGCAAAATAACAAGTCAGTGTTCCCATTATTGCCTGAATATGTTACAGCTCATCCACCGCCTTGTTTGTCATCTCGATGCATGAAATGTGTCCATTTAAAGAAAAGTGAAAATAGCTGGCTGTCTTTTGGCCATGATACATGACGATCCAGATCACATTACACAGCTGACCTGGTTAAAGCCGATCTTCCAGGTAACCCAACACTAAACAGCCCGTCCACTCCTGTACCATGGTTGCCTTTCTAATCTGTGCAACCTGACTAAGGCTACGGACTCCTTCATGGGGAGCAGAATTGAACAGGAGTGCTGGTGCAGGGAGAGGCAGCCAGAGAGTTTGGCCTTTGGATGATGAGCTTTGACAGCAGTGAACTGCTTTGTTTCTGATGCAGTCTTCACACTTTGCTTTGTGTGCTCCCATCTCTGAGCGGATTTGTTTCTTTGGTTTTTTTTCTTCTTTGAAAGATGTTGAGTCAGGCCCTCTACTCTTCTAGGTGAAATTCGAGCCTGTGTCAGGTGTGATTCAAATTGAAAAAAAAAAAAAAAAAAAATGCTTGATGCACTGTGGACTGTTGCAGGCGTTGTTTTTTTTTATTTTTGTTACTATGTAAACGCAGGGGATTTTCAGGAATGAAATCATCTCTCTTCTTGTGCCTACCAGATAATCATGAACAACTCTGAGGCAGAGTTGCCGTGGCGACCAGACACGCAGCTGAAGAACGTGGTACTGCAGGTTCAAGAGCTGTACCCGTTCCACGATGGCTGGAACGTGGCCTGCTTCGTCATTCTGATGCTCTTCATCCTCACCGTCCTCTCCCTTGCTGCGTTGGCATTCCTCTACGAGCTGCTGGACTGCGGATGCTTTGCCAAAGGCAAGACAGTGCGCGACCTACGCCAAGAGCCTGGCACCTTCTGCCGGGTGATGGAGAGAATGGGGGGTAGCAGCCACGCAGAGGTGGTGTAGTGGAAAAGTGGCTTTCTACAAAGAGAACTATGCTGGAAGCACGCAACCCCCCAACACACAAACACAGGTCACACCCCAAACACACAGGTCACACCCCAAAAACACATACACAGGCCACACCTTTTGTGTTCTAAGCACATCTGACAATCTCTGACAACAGGCAGACAACAGACACAAGCAGAGAGTCACCTCGGGTGTCAACCATTTTTTTAAGTCCATATTTCTGTATCATTTTAAAAAGTAAGATATCCTTTCTGCAATTAAAGATGCTCTAAAATTCCATTTATTCTGATGGGGGTGTGTCTACTCTAGGGTTGCAAAGGGAAGGAGGTTGTTTTTACTAATATTATGCCCATTTATTTCTGTTAATTCCTGTATATTCCTGTTAATTCCCATGGAAAGTTTCCAACTTTGAAAATTCCCAGAATTTTGCAACCCTAGGTGTGTCACACTCAACTCATTTAAAAAAAAAAAAAAAAAAAAACTGACATTCTCTGTAAAACTCACTTGCTCAAGTCATCACAGCTGAATGGTGGACCAAATAAGAATCTTTGAATGGTTCGGGGAACATTGCATTGGGCTATAATGGTTGGTTTTGTGCATATTTAAATCTCGTGATTTAAAAATAAAACAATTGCATTTAGGTCAGATTTGGGTCAGAGGTAAGGGTAGAGATCTTAATGATAATTCCATATGGTGCACTTTTGTGCATTGTATTGTGTCACCTGCCTTAAGAACCTCCATTAAAAAATATATACAAATCAGAAGCAACTAATGTATGTTACTGTATATATCTGCATTTGGTGCTGATTCAATATGATGCATTGGTAGTATTATACATTTCTTCAAAAAGCAAAGCTTTCATACTGTGATCTCTGCAGCAAGTTTTCAAATGGAATAAAATGCATGTACACTATGCAACATTGTGACCACATACTTAATATCTGCCAAATACTAAACATAACCATAATATGCTGTTGATCTTCTCCATGCTCATAAAACTACTTCAAACTGGACGTAGTGGGTAGCGATGCTCTAGAAATTCAGAATGGTTATGTGTGAATAAATTGCTTAACCATTTTTAGGTTGGGGGCACAGGTCAACCTGACATCCAGACAAATCCCTGGCCCAGGGTTTCCAGGGAATCGTTTCCTTGACCATTACACTAACTCTAACAGCTTGGCTCATCTCATCACTTCCCCCAGTAAACAGTGAATTTTCATTTACATACTAAATAAAATGGGAATTGTTGGAAGCAATGACCATCTTCTGCTCCAGACCTGATGCTTGTGTGGTCATTGGAATGTTTTGTTTTTAACACTGGACAGGGTTTGGCATGGGCACTATCACAGGTCTGTGGCTACACTTTCCCACACACAACACAACTGAGTACAATGCACTCTATATTGTGACAAATTTCTCCCATAAGAATCTTCTAAAATCCCTGCAACTTGTACCCTAAGTCTTTACACATTTACAATTCTCTACATGGTTTGCCTAACATCTAACATTTCCCGGATATCAACAAGTTTGTTAATACAAGCGAAAACATTTTTGCTTCATCTGTTAGTGGTGATGATGTTTAGGCTGTTTACATTGAACTAAAATTAAGAGGCAAACATTTCAGACAGGATTTAGCAGATTACAACAGCCAAGACACAGGTTCCACTCATCTAACCTGCACTGTTTTTGGATCCTGAAGCCTCCTTGTCTGGTTTGGACTTCTTCTTTTTGGAAGAGCTAGATTCAGAGGGGGCTGGCCTCTTCTCAACTGCAGGAGTGTTAAGGGCCCTCTTCTTGAACAACTCCCTCTCCCGAAGCAAAGCTGGATCCATCCTGAAAAAGAAGTTGTTGTTCTTTAACGTTAATTAGATATGACAGTTTAGAATTCCACTGGAGGTCAGAGTTAAACACCACCAAAACAGTCCCCAGTGTTCACGTTACTGTCATTCTTACTAGAAAGTTGTTATTGAGACAAATAGTCACAGTGGAAAAACATGTAACAACTATAGTGCACATATTAAGTCATACCGTTACCGAGGTGATAAAGCACCAAATTTTACATGAAGCTTGTTTTAGGGCCTCCTGAATGATTTCAGCATAGGAGCCCAGCTGAAATATTGAAATTTAGTGTCACATCACTTAAAAAACAATATTCATGAAAAACGTTTTTGTTTTTTTTCCTCTCAAGTAAAACTTTCAGGCTAATGGCCTTTTAAGTCCACTGAATGAGTTTCCTTTTGTTAATTTGTGCTCAGGCCACTAGATCTTCCAAATTATAAGTGTAAAATAGAGTTCCAAGACACCTTATACCTAAAAAAAAAAAAATCAAAAAGCCCTGTATAATATAGGCGGAATTATTAAAAAGCAGAGATTTTGGTTTCCTCTTTTATTTTTCAATTCAACTACAGTAGGTCTTTCATATAGCTATCTACTGAGTTCACTGTTTGGTCATTAGTTTTATGTTAGGATTTAATGTGATGCAGCCTATTTGTGTGTGACAGTACAGATGTACTTTTAGTTATTTTGGTTTCCTATTGACTATTGTAGACATGTTGCAGGTCAGAATGTCTTGATTAATTTGTTCTTTTATACATAACATTCGTTTCTGAGACTTCAATATGGAGCTGAACTGGGCTCTATGTATTATTTGCCAGAAAGACACCTCTGAACCCCTGAGATTCCTTGCAGACACCTGGGACAAGTGGTGATACATCTTTAACGCAGCGGTTCCATGTTAGTGGAATGAGTTGCCCAGTGCTCTCATTCTGACCAATTAAATTCTGGAAATGCAACGGCTAATAGACCAATCAGAATGTATTTTGTGACATATCATGCAGATCTGGTAACCCATGCAGATCAGGTACCCACACTCTCCATTCCTGTGATAGTTTTGAGTCTTTCAAGAGGGGTCTAAAGGCATATCTGTTCAGCACTTACTGTAGTTCATTAAGTGCTTCTTATGCGTTATGGTTTATATCGTATTGTTTATTTTCATTAGGCTGTTAATTGATGTTTTTATTGATATTCTCTTTAATGTAGTCTGACCATGCTGTTGTTACTGTTATTACATTATTGATTGATTGACATTATTGTTAATTATTGCTATTTTCTTTCATTTTCATTGTTTATTCCATTAGGCTATTGATTGATTTGACATCTCATAACCCATAACTATAGATTAGGGTTTCTCAACTGGAGCGTTCGGACAGTGTTGGGGGGACGAGGTGCAGAGAGGGGGGCGCTCAGGTATTAATGGGGGGCATTAATCAAAGTTATTCATCACAACGTTTAAGCTTATGACAGCAACAGACCTGCCAACCTGTATACATTTTGCGTATCGGACATGCGTTTTCACATCAAAACACGCTAGTACATCGTTATTGTGGAAAATCGATTAGCCTACATGCAGAGTAAGAAAGAGAGAAAGTGACGAGACCTAGTGAGAGAAAATGCCAGGTAAATCATAGTGATGGGCCTCTCTTTGTGATATTTTTGCAGACCTACCTATCAGTTGTTTGTTAGGGCAGGCTTTATAGTCTCTCCCTCTCTTTCATTATGCAAAATAGGGCCTACTCACTGTAAAATGCAGCTATCCTTACTTAAAATGTTTAGTAAGTATAGCTCAGTTTTTGTCTTTTGTTGACTTTTGAGATTACTTGCCTAAAATGACAGTAATTTAATGTTGAGGTGGAAAAGTAAACATGATCATTTAAAGCAAACTATACTTGAATTGCTCAAGTTTTGCTACACTGTGAAGTTAGTTAGTTTACCTTACTTAACTGTTAGTTAACCTTAGTTTAAAAAAAACATGCAAACCGATTGCCTTGAAATTGCAGACAAATCTGGAATAGAATTTGCTAATTGTGCAGACAAATGCTTATAGTGCATTTACTGAAAATTTCTATTTCACCTAACTAGGTCATTACAAGTAAAGTATACTGTAAAGTATATTGCAATGCATTTCCAGAATGCCACAGCCCCAGCTCACATATTTGTGAAGATATCATATTAATCCTTACTGAATTCAATCTTAAATTACAATAAAGTGACACTAACGGTTATATATACTGTTGTTGTGTAATTTATGTTGATGCATCACACCATCAAGTAGATGACTATCCAAAACACCCTAATTGGGGGCAGCTGTGGCCTGCTGGTTAAGGCTTCGGGTTTGTAAAACGAAGGGTTACTAGTTCAAACCCGGACCCAGTAGGAAAAATGTGGGCGAGGAAAGAGGTTAGGCACTGTTCTCCCATGCAAATCCACGACTGATGTGCCCTCGAGCAAGGCACCTAACCCCTCACTGCTCCCCGGGCACCGCTGGAGCAGGCAGCTCACTGCTCCGGGTTAATGTGTGCTTCACCTCACTGTTCACTGTGTGCTGTGTGTGTTTCACTAATTCACGGATTGGGATAAATGCAGAGACCAAATTTCCCTCAAGGGATCAAAAGAGTATATATATTTATATTTATACTAATGCTGTGGGTAGAACAATATAAACATGTTACGTATAGTGCTTTACTATGCTCTGAAAGTACTGCACTAAGCACCACCAATATTTAGCACTCACATGGGTAATGGCATTGCAGCCATTATGTGCCAGAATTCTCACCAGCCTGAGGTGGAATGTGAGGTACAGTAGTTGGGAATTTGGCCAGAGGTTCAGGGAACCCCCTAATCTTTCATTTTCACAGTGAGTCAGGAGTTTGTTTCACCGTTGCATTCAAAGGCCCTTTCCTGCAGTTAAATGTATCCCTGACATCACAAAGGCAATAGGGGTTGATATTATCCTGAGAGTGTCATTTAATGGACAGCCACTAACACCACCATTTCCAGCATCAACGTATGTTTCCAAGCAGGTCTCCCATCAAAGTACTAAAAAAGGCCACATTTGCTTAGCCTCTATAATATAGCAGAGACAGGGTACCTGTATGGTTTCCAGCTACAGATCTGTGTCTGTCTCTATCAGCACTAGTTCTACTCACACGGATTAGTGTGTTTTGGATAGTCACTTGATGGGGTGATGTATCAACATAAATTACATAACAACAGTATATATGGCCTTTAGTGTCACTGTCACTTATTGTTATATATTGTAATTTAAGATTGAATTTCAGTAAAGATTAATATGTGATCCCTTTAAAAAAATATGTAGGCCAGGCCGATTTTTTACAGTGCATAATTATCAATTACAGGGCCAATAAAGATCATATTGCTAATACTTTGAGATGTATTGAAGCTTTAGTTATGTAAAAAGTTCATAAACATAAATAAACATAAAATGTTAACTTTGAGATTCATTTGAACACTTTATTTTGTACAGGAACCTGAATGACGCTGTTTTTGTAAGCATATTTCATTGATAATGATATACTAATATGACATGTCACAAAGTTTTTTTCCGAGTGCTACTAGGCAAAAAATTACGCTACAGACCCTAAGGAAACACCATGCAAAATTTGGTGCTTTTATCACCTCGGTAACGGTATTTTCATTATGCCACCGGACTACTAGCGTTAATGATGATGATGTGCTACCTGCCTCCTACAATCTCTCTACATACTGTGCTGGACAATGCATATATTATGATATATAGCTAACAAGGACTGCTTTGATGCAATTAGTAGTATCTGTATACATTAAAAAGCAAATTATGGACGAACATGGCCAGCCTCATGACATAACGTTACAGCTAATAAGCTATATGCTAGCATTCTACATCCTCTAACATTAGGGTAACTCTGGACTTTCACTCTGGGTTAACAAGCCAAATCCAATTCAATCATGGTATTATTTAATAACATCAATTGAACATATTCGCTGATCTGTCCGTTGTGTATATCAGTAGCTGAGATGGTTTGCTTAGCAACATTTTGTAAACCTACGTTGGTGTCAAACGAAGTTGTCAACACAGATTCAACAGAAGCATACTGAAGATTAGCGTACACGCTAAGGTTAGCTGGCAAGTTAACTTCAATCTTTCAGAAAACATCAAACACCAACCTTGTATATCCGACCGCGTGTCCCCTCGTTGAGAGAAACAGTCAGGCTACGTTTGAAATATCAATGTGACGCTCATCTGATATCTGATAAATAAACCGTATATACTGTGTGTCAAGTCACTCTTTTGTCTCTAGCTTGCGTTGCGTTGAGGTTGAACTGGCCTGGCTGGCTGGCTAGCTTGCTTCTACCTGTTGTTGGTGGTTGGTTGTGGTGGAAGCAGCGTGAAGCTAGCAGTAGCAACAGTAACGAAAATTCGCTAATCCTTCAAAATAAAAGTCAGAACTTATTCATTAGGTTTTTAAAGAGGAAAATGATTCCTTTAAAACTATATTGTGTTACCAAAGTTTGAAAATAATTAAATAATTAATTTAAATCGAAAATACACCATAACATGCTGTAGCCTATTATCTCTACCATATTGCCTAGTGTTAAATTCAAATTGTGTTATGTATGCGAGCGAGTAATTATAGGCTACAATTCGGACGTACTAGGCAGCAATCATGAATCCTTTTGTACTTTCGTGTGTAACTTTATTTTGACGCTTTGATTTGTCGCGTTCTGTCGCTAGCTCCACTGAACTTCCGGTGGTTCAACTAGGTTTCTTCTGGTTTCTTCTTTATTTTCCATAGTTATTTTCCCCTGAAATCTAAAATAAGTGCTCGCGCCACCTGCTAACTTGGCGATCTTTTCCAACTTCCAGGAAAGTCTTGGGTAACTTCAGTAGATCTGTGCATCTCAAAAATATTAGAGGCTGGCAATGTTAGTCCATAATTATTTGCTTTTGAATCTATTCAGATACAGTTAGTTGCAACACAGTCCTTGTTAGCTAAATGTCGTAGTATGCTATACAGTATCATGGAAAAATGAACTGCCCTACCCAGACTGAGGCTAAGGAAACCTTTGCGGTGTTTTGACTTTGGCCTAATTAACTGATTAGAGCTCTTCTCAGGTTAACATTTCTGTAGCCTAGGGCTCCTGTACATTATTCCAATAGCCTATTTGAGATAGGCCTACAGGATTTTTGACTTCCATGAGCAAACCAAATCCATCAAGATTAAGATAATACAACCTGTACATTTAATGGTAGGTGGCCTTCACATAGTTAATGAGATCACAGTGTCTGTCAACAGTGTCTGTCATCAGCAGTTTTAGTAGTCTATGACAGACATTGCACATAAAATTTGTTAGACAATTGTTCACAAGAGATTACATTAAATCACTGAATTTAATGTTATCCATCTTACATCAGGTGTTTTCTAGAATAACCAAGCAGTTTTATGCCCCTACAAATTGAATAGCGACGCCCCCACCTGGTAGCACATCAGCACTGTCTGAGCTGAGCTACGTTAATTCATTATAATAAAAAGCTTATTTGTAAAAAATATGTGGAATGCGTGGTTACTGAACATTTCCTACACATTGCAAAATGCTATTGCTCTATCAGCGCAACCCAATAGTTGTTTCTCTCTCTCTCTCTCTCTCTCTCTCTCTCTCTCTGCACATCGTTGGATTGCACCCTCTAAAACTAGTTCTAATAATTGACTGTCTTGGATTGAAAAAAAAGCTGTAGCATTTATGACAGTCAGATGCAGCCAGGAGCATTATGTAATAATGTATCATGTGACCACTGTGCACAGTTGCATATTAGCCTATTTATGGGACACCGAGTCACAGCGTGAAAATGTATCTCTCTGTGTGAAGGGAAGGGGATTCGTGAAATATCTTGACGATTTTTTCATTAAAGGGGAAAAATGGTAGCCTAGCCTACATTAGGTCAGTTTTGGAGATGATACCGTAATTTCCAGTTGCGACTGAGTTGACAGGGGTGGAGCTAAACTGCTTTCCAACTCACCTTGCCTCAGCGCAACACTCAGGTTAGCCGTAGATATCTTAGGCAGCACGGTCGTAGTTGACATTTAATTTTTAAGAAATCTGGCTTGATTGTTGAAACACTGAAAATCCCATTTTAGTGGTCTATGATAGACATTCTACTATAGGGGAGTTTGCCGCTTTAACGTTGGATGTTTGAAGTGGAGAGCCTGATATTTTGTACGGCAAACATATTTCAACTCGTCAGCAACAAGACATATTTTGACTGAAGCTCCGACAAGTATTACTGTGGTGAGTTCCTAATTCTCCAGAAGCCTATGGTTGGGGAAAATAGCCTACATTTCAGTAAGCTTAATTTAGATGTTGAAGGTGGGATCTTCTGCGCAAAGTTACACTGTCATTTGTAGTCATTTGTATTGGCACAATGCAAATTACCAGGCTTATCTAGTTCATACGACGTTGTTACAGTAGCCATTGGTTACTTTTTAACATTTCACGTGTGCCTGCACGTTTTTATATATTAAATCATTAGCTTATTCTCTGATGTGATATTGAGTTGTGGTCAAGTGTCCGCCAGTTAGAGGGAGAGCGGGTGAGAGTGAAACATGCGTAATACAGTAGCCTATAGGAAAGGCTACCTTTGAAAGAACACACTTGGTAATAAGTAATTTGTTAGAAAAACGTAGATGTTATTTTGATGTCTTATGCATTCACCTAGAATGAATTGAACTCTCTTTGGTCTTCCAAACCCCTCTCACTGTCAACTCTAGCACCACTAGGTTGACCTTGCAGCCAGACGGTTATTCATGTGCTTTTTGTAGGTTATTCATTCTTTTAAGTAAATTGTATGTAAATTAAATTTCCCTTCCTTAGTCGGTGTCATTCTGTATGCGATGTGAGCCTGCCACTGAACTTGTGCTTGTTAGGCTTCTCTGAAGGTTTAAACAGATCTACGGCGGATGTGGCAATTTCAAATATAATTTTAACAAAATGATCTGTTCTCAAGTGCAATTTCAAAAATAATCAAGCCCATATCAAGTATCATGTTCATGTTGACATTACTCGTGTTTCTTGCTCATTGTTCATGTCCCAAGGCCATGGCTTTGGAGTTGGTGTTATTTCTCAAACCACCACACAGTAACATTATTGTATATGTTAATAGTAAAATAGAAAAGCTCTCTTTTTGACTTTTGCCCTGGGTCATAATACACAATACCGTTATAATGATTGGCGTGAGAGGGGGCCGACTAGCTCTTTAATGGTGTTGTACTCGGACATTTAAAGAATCTTCCTTTTACAATTGACATATAACTCATGTGGATGAAACTTTCTTAAAGTATAATGAGTGTACCTGTGTGTTGCATTTCGATTTTCAATCACCTGTATTATAATATGGTTGACATTTAGTGCAATTTTAGTATTAAACTAAACAACTGAAATGTAAACAAGATGATTGATTAAGATAAGAGACCCTCATAACTGTTCCTTTATAATTTGTTGTGCTCATATGTAATTTTGAGTGAAATATCAGCAGAACTGTGCCAGTTTCCCAACAAGCCATCTGTATACGTATTGGCTCTCAGATTGTTGTAGCCTACACAAACAACACCTTTCCATGTCTCAGATCCTGGCATGTTTCCTGAATATACTGTTCACTTTTAAATGCTCTTCTAGTTTTCACAGTTTTAATTTTGGCCACTTCTTTATAGAGCAGGTAAAGGGTATTTACAGTAGATGCTGCTTGTCTTGGGAGACAGTACTCTGGTGCATTCCAAAACTCTGCTCAGCTTTGTCTAGTGAAATATCCGGTTTAACCTCTTTAGGTACCACACCTGTGACAGGCTTAGCAGATATCTGTATTGGGTTTACACTACACCGTCTGCGAGTGTATAACTACAATAGTATGTGAGTATATTAGGATAACTATCCTGTACACTAGGTTTTGAAGAACACAGAGACCACACAGATGTGGTTGTAAAAGAAGTCCCCTGTGCATTGCTCAGTTGCAGTCAATGCAAATTCATACAAAATTGATGAATGGTAGAGCACTGGCCAAAACCAAAGGTATTGAGGTATTGCTGGCTCTGTTACAAGTCTCAGATGAAGAGAAACTAGTCATTTAAATCTGTGACATGAAACTTGAGAGTTTCACAGTCATCTGGGTTATATGAACCATATAACCTATGAACACAGGGTTATATGAAACTGTACAGAACATTGGACCTTTATCCTGTGCCAGGAGGCATGTCCAAGTTCTTTCTGACAATTGATTAAAGATTGGCCGACAACTCCTAGCCACAGTGATGGCTTTGGTTCCCGTAGTTCCCATCATGTCGTGTGGCCTGGCTCACCTCCGCTGTGTCCCGTGTTTGGGATTAAATCCACCTTCAATGCCTTCCAAGCATTCCTCCTGGGAGCCGCTCTGGGGCCCCCGCCGCCTCAGCAAGCTGAGGGTGGCCAAGTTCTCTGGGGTGAATTAGCTGGGAACACTCAATCCTGAAACCCATTCTAGTTCTGTCACTTGCGTACAAACTTAGAAATAATAATACAAGTTCATATCAAATTTGTTTTTCTCTTCTCCTAATTTTGGAGCAGGATGAACTAGAGCAGTGGTTAAAGATGAGTATCTGTCTTCTTCAAAGGGGTGAGCTCAGCAGCAGCCACAGGCTCCTCACGTGACCAGTTTAAACTGAGTGTATAATTACAGAAAAAGCACAGAGATGACATATATGTCATTGCCATTTTTCCTCCTGTCCCTCATCCTCTGATTTGCTCTTTGTTTGCTTTCCCCCTCACTCTCATCTCTGCGGTTCACAGTCAGACGTCTCCTTGCTGCTCACGCAAAGATGAGTCTGTTTTATCTGCTTTCCCTGCTTTCAGACAGGCTTGCAGAGGAAGTGGTGATCACTCAGATCTCTCCCACACAGGCACTGATGCTGGCCGACTCTTTTGTGTGAAAGCCTGCGCTCAGGGCTGTCTCTTTGTAATCAAGGGCTGTCTCTTTCTAATCAAACAGAATCGCTAAGCCGTCTTTCATGTTTTGTCCCTCTGGCCGAGTGACATCAGTCTGTAAAAAATGCTCTCTGTTATGTAGATAGTGTTGATAGAGGTAGAGAATGGTGAGTAACAAAGATCAAATGCTTTTTGTCGTTGTCGTGTTTTCCACCATTTCTGGGGATGCTCTGTTTACAATCTTCATCGCAGCTCTCCTCACCGCCTCCAATCTGGGGTGCAGAGCTGAGCTGTCATACCCCCTGTGATGTGTAGGCTGGCAGCCTCTACTGTCCACAAACAGTCTGACCTCAGAGGCACCAGAAATAGTCCAGCTGGTTTAAACCCACGCTGCCCCTCTGTTACACTTTATTAGCAAGCAACTCAGCAACGCACTCGTAATCAGCTGTAAGAACAAAAACACCACCCGTTACCTGAATGTTATCAGCTGGTGTTTGGATTGTGTGTCTGTCTGTGGCAGATTGAGTCCCTCCTCCATCATAAAGTGCCCTTAACAGAACCTGGCAGAATGCTGCCCTCAATTGTCCCCTCTAACACAAAACACAACTTTGAACAATTGTGCCCCGTCACCTACAATCCCTCTTTCTGATTGGCATATCAGTTGAGGTGAGGTGATCTGTCACTGCAGGTAACCCAAAAATGTATCATTGTATTTTGGGTACCACAGAAACTGTGTGTGGATATCCATTTATATTTGTATTCAGTGTCCTCGTGTGATGTGTGGGGAGTGTGTGAAGTTGTCATTTGTTTCTATGGCCTCTGGAGAGTTGGGTCTCACTCTCCCACATGTTTACACTTCCTTGGTTACCGGTGGCTGAACCCCCCTCTGGGTAGGGCCTGTTCTGGTATAGGCTCCTATCAGGCCCCTAGCTGCGCTACTCTGTTTGAACATGTAAATGAGCCTGCTTGTGGGTGAGGACGTACTGAATGCCACACATGGCCCAGGGGAGAGTCACGTGTCCAGCACGGCCTTCATAAACAGGTGCTGGTTCCTGCAGAGAGTCAGCATGCAGTTCACCAGTCCCTGTTAATCATAAGTTATTACAGCAACTCTCTGATAACTGATGTTGGCCAAGGTCAACAGTGCCCATGCAGGCAGGTTATTGACAGTACTTTATTGGTGATATTTCTAGTCCCCTGGTATCAATTTACATTTACAATTACAATTGACATTGCAAAATAATAACACAATAATAATTTACATGGACAATGTGGATTATGTAATTTTCCCTAAATGTGCATAACAAAAAGAGTCCTTGTTGAAAAGCATCAAATCCCAACTTGAAGCAACGCTAAACCTGTAACACTGCCTTTGGCGTGGTCATGGGAATCTGAGGAGGTTTGTGACCCCCGCTGGACTCCGCTGTGTAGGAGCGAGTGGCTGTGAGTCACTGTGCTGTCTCTCTCTGTTAATGGCCCGTGCTGCACCAGGCTATAAATAGTGAGTGGTAATCTGGCCTCCACGCTCCCACCTGTAAATATTTCAGCAGAGTCTGTCACGGCTGTGGCCCCTGTCTCCTTGGACACCTGGACCTGTACATCTCCCCTGCATGTTATTGCCTCATCAAATCTCTTTTTCTCTGTCTCTCTCTCTCTCTCTCTCTCTGTCTCTCTGTCTGGCAGCACTTATATGAGTAATGTCGACATTATGTGGAAACTGAAAGACTAACATAGAGTACATCATCAATGCAATTGCCCTAAGGAGGATTTGACTGGTGATTTTTTTATTTCAGTGGAGATATACTGCTATCATTCTAGGCCATTATCCAGGGACAGGGTCAAAGTGTCCTCATGTTTGGAAGAACATTGCAATACACTTCAAAAGAGAAGTGCTCCCAGTCAGTCCCAAGAGAAGCAGAGATCCTTATAAAATTAGTTAGTGATGGAACCTGTGCCCAATGTGCTGAGTTGGCAAAGTGCTGGAGAAGTGCAAATCTCTGGTATGTGTTCAGCCGGTGCCAGCAGCACAAGTTGCAACAGCAGTCCCAGTTCCAGTGCAGGTATGTATGGTTGTGAGTGAGCCCAGCCTCGCCCTTCTATGTGAAACCTCCAGGGAGAAAATCTTGCACTGGGTGTGGAGCGAAAATGGGTGTGGAATCACACACAGTGAAAATGGGTGTGGAATCTCACACACACACACACACACACACACACACACACATACACACACACACACACATGCACACACACATGCACACATATGTACACATTCAGTCTTTCCCTGTGACATTATCTCCTTACACAAACCTCTCTTATATTGTTTCACCTTTCAAGCTCCCTGTGTGTGCTCCCCAGTGTGGGTTTGTTCTAGAGAACCTGTCACATGAGCTCCATGCTGCAGGCCAGTGGGATTTGAACAGCTGCTTTACTCAGGTGGTGAAGTTCCACAGTGTTCTATGGTGCGGCCCTAATACCTGTGGCCCATTTTTGAAATAGCCATGTCTCTGGCTTTGATGTTGTAGGTCAGCAAGTGAATTTCCCTGGAACTTGATAGGCTTATGATGATTTCACATGTCATTGTTAGATGCCTGCAAGACTGGAGGAGTGCCAATAGCTGCGATCACTGAAACTATTCATCAGAAGATTTGAAAGCACCCAGTTTATGTAATTGTTTTTATTTCTCTCAGGTACTTTCTGTACAGTTTTTTTTAGTTCTCTGTACTTTTATTAGAGTTTTACTGATGTGCTTTGAGTGATTTACTGTGTAGGTCAGTGTGTGTGCTGAAATATGACAGTTGACAGTTTTGAACCTTTAAACATTGATTAGGCCTACACTGATTCATGCTGTGTAGAGATGATGATATGAGATGATGATGAGCCAGTGAGTTCTCTCCTCACCTGGAGTATGTTAGCAGCAGCAGCAGTAGAGCGTGTCACAGGGTCAGAGCTGTGTCAGGCTGAGGCCGCTCTGAGCTTGTGTGCTTTTCATGTCTCTCGTGTCTTTACTCTGTTTCCATGCCACACACAACAGACTACTGCACTGCTGTACCAAGGACACAGGCGGTAGTGAAATATTTAAAGGCAGAGTGCTGCGTACCTTTAAGCCACTTGGTCTCACCCTTCACTTAGCATGTGCGGTGTTTCTGTGAAGTGGACATTTTTAAAGCAGTCAGCTCTCCAGTGCTCTCTCTCTCTCTCTCTTTCTCTCTGTCTCTTCTCTCTCCATCTCCTTACTCACTCTGTGGCCTCTTATGTAATACAAAGCGCTCTGCAGTACCCTGCCACATGCCTGAAATGAGTTTGCCCATTCAGTGAGGAATGTGCAACCCTTCCTGACCTCTCCCTTTTCACGTGTGCACACACATACATGTTCCATAGGAATCCACGGGACAATGCAGGATGTTGTATGAGTGCGTTCACTCTCAGGCTGCTCAATGTGTGTGTGTGTGTGTGTGTGTGTGTGTTCGTGTGTGCGTGCGTGCGTGCGTGTGTGTGTGAGAGAGAGAGAGATACTAATTAGGAGACTAACTCTGGTAGTTGCTGATGAGGAGTCTGTAGATGAGTGGGGTTTCTCCATAGGGGTCCTTTAAACTCTGTGTTTGAACAGAACACTTGATCTTTCCCTTAGAAAGCGTTTGGTATTTTCTAAGGGAGAAAAGGCTCTTGATCAGCGGTGTCTTCAGAGTATTCTCTCTCTCAAATGTTCCTGTTTACATGTTGACTCTGTGCAGTGTGCAGCATGCCGGCGTTTCTGTTTGTGTTTACGTATGTGCGTCTGACTGTGAGCTCACACCAGGGAGCTTTACATTTCAGCTCTAAAGGAAGTTTGTTTAATCGCTTGTTTCTGTGGCTTCTCTCATGTTTGAACGTAACCGTCTCAAGATCATCTCTGTGTGCAAGACAAGTGATCTTAATGAACATAATCACCTAATTTGATAATTACAGGTAAGTGGAGTGCGCAGGCTGCTTGTGATACAGATCGGTTGATAAGGAGGTCCCTAGTGTGCTGTCCCCATACACACACAAACAGAACACACACAGAAACGTACCCTCCAGCGAAAACACAACACACACTCATGCACGGGCGGAGTTTGAGAATCTGTGTAATCTGTGGGCTTCCTCCTCTTCAGAGGCGGCTGTTGCTGAGCGGCTGGCCTAGTTCAGCTGTGTGGCATGCCTGCCCTGCTGGTCTATTTTGAGGATGTGGAGCATGGTCTCCGCTGGCTCGTCTCCTGTCCTCTCTCTGTCTCTGTCCCGAGGGGCTCGGCCGCGGCCCCCACCAGCAGCTGCTGCAGTGGGAGATGAACACACCTTTCATTTGGGTCAGCGCGCTCAGATACAGTGGACTGCTTTAAACCAACCAAATCCATACGGTACCTCTTGACACCTATAGCCTCACCTCACCCATAATCACGACTTGAACTTTCTCTGTGTGGTACAGTGCTGTAAAACTGAGGATCTATCTCTTCAGCCCTGTACAGTAAAAGATGAATAGACTCCTGTTGTCATCATTATTGCTTGTTGACATCGAAACCGTAAGTTGAGAAACTGACCCCACCTTGAAAGGTATGCATGGTTGTTTCAAGGGTGCAGTTTATTATATTAACCCTGTGTCTTGTTCTTCAGGGGTCAGTTTGCAGGGAGAGGCCCAACATACCACACAAGTGCGCTCTAATTGAATGAAGCATATGATCCTACCCTGGACACGGCAGCGCTGCTAAAGCACAGATGGACACCGATCCGTTGTTACTGTATTGTAGACAGGCTTGACTTAATCAGAACTGAGGAGTGGCTGTAATCCCTCACGCCTTTGTGTGGCTGACCCCATAACCACACACTCAGTCTGCCTGGGAAATCTGTCTGATAGCCCTTAAAAAGACAGATTAGCGCAGAATTAAGCATACACAAGGCACAGACAACCAAGCTCAGGCCAACTACACTCCACCGATCTGGATCGCACAAATATCACTGACTGTAGAATATTTGAAACAGTCAACACTTCAGAGCAAATGCTGTTGCGCAAATACATTATAATTACTAATAAGAAATAATGCATGAAGATTACAGTCTGCCATTGTGTATCCCAGAAGGCCCATGTGTAAACATGTAACGTGTAGGAGACAAAAATGGCTTTTCCCTGGCATCAGCGTTGTCACCCTCCACACTCCCCCCCCCTCCTCTCTGCCTCTCCTGTGGGGTATTGATGCAGCTGGACCCCCTGTGCGGGGCTGGTCTGTCACTTGGAGGTCCAGCCACAGCAGTTTACGAGCCATCTGGGGGGCGGCTTTGGGCTGAGTGGCGGGCGGCTGCTTAAGACCAGGGAAGTGGAGACGGGCAGTGTGTGTGTGTGTGTGTCCAACAGTTGCCTTGACTGGGAGGACCACTGCTGTTGGGCCGGCTTGTTCCTTCTCCTGTTGTATAGGGTGGTGAGCTGGGAGGAACAGATGACAGTGGGGGATGATGGCATGGGTTTTCATGAATGAATGAAGTTGTCGGTTTGGTTGATAATGGCTGTTTGTCCTCACAGCATGGGGCCCTGGCTTGGTAGTTCAGTTCAGAGGGCTATTGTCTCATGCTGACCATGGTTGGCTGATGGTGTCTGCTGGCTGGGAGGAAGAGGGTTTTCTCTCCTATCACTTCACACTCCCCCACTGTAGTTCCCTGTGTCATGCTTTCTGTTTTCCCATCCATATCCCGTATCCCTCTTTTTCCACTCCATGCGTATATACAAAATCGCTTGGTCACACTCATTCATTTAGTCACTTCCTCTCTGTCTCTCTCTATCTCTCTCTCACACACACACACACACACACACACACACACACACACACACACACACTCTCCTCCTATTCCTCCTCCTCCTCTCCCTCCCTCCTCAAACCACAGCATGTTCAGAGCAGCTCCACTCCACCGTGCTGAGCACACCGCGGCAGTCTCTCCCTGAGCCTTCCTCTGTCACTAGCATGCATGAGTTGTTGCTGAAACATCCAGAACATTCTGCCCTGGCTTTAGAAACTACACATCACAAACAAGAGGCAGTTATGGTCCTAGAGAGGTAGGTGGAATTCTAGTAATTTGTGGAGTGTGTGTGTGTGTGCGGAGCACCAACTCTGCATTCTTGAGTAGTCCTCCCTGTGTGCTCTCTGAGGTCTAAGCAGAAACAGATGGGATTTACTCTGATATTCAAACTATTTCTCCACTGCTTTGTCAGTGTCTGGGTTTTATGGGGTGGGTGGGTAGCTCTATACCCCGTCCTGTGAAAGTGACCTCGTCTTTTTTAAAATGTGGCAGAGTGCTGATTGGCTATTCACACGAATAAGAAGTAGCTGATTGGCCATTTTGTGTTGTCTGAAACGACATAATTGTCAGTTAACCCCCTGTTGTGTGTGCCTTACACTGACACAGAGGTCAGGGATTTAAAGGCAAACACCCACAGTAATGAGTCAAAAGGAGTGACTCCAACTCTCAAGAGTGCACTCAAACAACAGGCATTTCCTATAGACAATTTCTATTACTATTTGAGATGTTGTAGTTAGAAACTATAGTCCCACAGGGCTTTGTTGTTGGTCTAGTAACTTGCACATTCATGTCAAAACTGCTGTAGAGCAATGCATCATTCTAATAATAACAGACGCCATGCAGTGTCCTACAGGGGAAGGACATCAGGCAGAAAAGGCTATCTACATTTCCTTAGTTATTTACACTACGCAGCAGATATGAGTATGAGTACGGCTCTCTGGGACATGGTGGCTTTTGTTTACTGTATACAGTGTCTGGACCTTCTAACAAGGAAATAACAAGGAAGCCCCCTTAGTGGAGTTCACTGAGGCCAAACAGCAGTGTGAAAACATCAGCAGCCTGCTTCCAGGTTTACTGAATCTCTTACTGTATGCCTGTGATGTCTTATGCTGAGATCTCATGAGACTGCTGACATCACACAGGTTTGCAGTGCTTCCGTATTCACAACATGCCAAAACAAATCACTCTGAAGCTTTAGACTAATTAAACTGAACACTACCTATTCACACCCAGCTGTCTTTGCATCAGGCCTAGACTTTCACTGTATCCTCTGAAAAGTTTCTGAGGCAACGTTGGATTGGCTGCAGTCTGATTGAGGCATTCCAACACCCTGTGGACTGGAACACTCTGTGAGCTGTCTTTGGCCAGCTTGGCTACGGTCTGGCCTCTCGCTCGGCATTGTGGTCTTGTGGAGGACCGGCCCTTTCCTCCCGGGAAGCTGGGCTGTCTGCTCTATCTCTGTTGTCTCGCTACTTTTACGGCCAGCGTGTGAGACCGTGGAGGGAGCCGATAGGCCGGGCGATCCTGGGCGTGAGGCGAGTGTCCAACGCTTGGGCTCTCTGGTGTTTGTGGTTGTGGCATGGAAGGCCAGTTCTCAAAGATGCCAAAAAACTTGATGGTTTGGTTATACATGATCAACATGGTTCATCTGTAGAAAAAAGATCAGGGAGAGACCTCTATTATCTTCCGTTTTTTTTCTGCAAGAAGGTGTAGTTCATTTGAGTTGGCAGTGAATGAGCATTCATGTTCATTTAGTCTTGAATAAACCATTCATACTGGATTTCTCTTCTTAATTCATGCATACACAGTAAGACTCAAGTTCTTTCTTGGCAGTTGTCTTCTTACAGTTGGGCTGTTATCATGGCTGATACTCGATTGCACTACTGTGGGGTATACATATATATTCCATTCCATAGGCTGAGGTATTCTGTACACTTGTGAGTGCGTGGGTGCTTGGCTGTTATGTATAACTTACTCTCTGGCATGCTCTTCCACAGGCCCTCAGGGCTCAACAGCATCAGCACAGTTGCCATGACTCCCATTGCTCAGTGAGGACCACCTCTGCCTCCCACAATATGGTCTAAACCCACACAGCACGGGCACCAGCATCATGATGGCCTCCGTGGTTGCCAATGGGAACCAAGGCAGCCAGTCGCTGGTCCTGAAGGGGGTGGACCCAGAGACATGCATGATCGTCTTCAAGAATCACTGGGCGCAGGTGAGAGCATCACTTATCATCACTACAGAATGAACTTCAATGAAGAGAGGCTAAAGAGTCATTGGAAGCAATCATTCATATACATTAGACTGCATGAATACAACAGTTTGAGATCATGTCGTCGTTATGTTTGTTGAAAGTAGTCTTTTCTATTGATTTAGTGGAGGCTCTGAAAACCAGTGCTTATTACTCCAGCAAACAACACATTCATGCCTAGTTTATCCTGCCAATTGATCACTAAGCTGTTAATAGATTTTAATTAGGTGTGCTTATGTGAGGCAGGGCAGGGGCTGCACCACCACACGCATGACTGCTCTAAGATTCTGTGCTATGACTGGCATTAGGAGGTTCAACACCCATCTCATCTGTCGATACACTCATGAGCCCATTTACTAAGTTGTGAGTATGGATGTGTGTGTGTGGGGGGGGTGGGGTTGGGGGGGGGGGCTGTGTTAAAAACCTCCCTGGACTCATGCCATGCATGCTCCATCCCCTCTGTGGACGTTGGCAGTGCGGTGCGGCAGTTCTCTCCTCACATAGCAGCTGCCCTGCCCCCGAACACAACAGGCTTTGTTTGTGTACAAGAGAGAGCAGGTCGCCAAGCCTGAAATTAGACTCCTGACTGAGTGACTGAGAGTGGTGAGTAGTGTAGCGAATTGAAAACAAATCAGCCTGACAGCACAAATATGTGCAAGCCAGTGTGGTGGAGGTAGACTACAAATAAGGTTAATGCCACAAAGATGAGCAAAACAGCAAGGGAAAGTGAAGGGAGAATCTTTTTTGGCCCAGGAATAACAAACATTTTTCAGTTCTCTTGAACTGTTTCTGTTGTTATAAACAAAGTGTAAACTGCAGCAATAACATGCTGTATATGCTCAAGATTGCACTCAATGCACATGCCTAAACGTGTGTTTCAAATAAATTCACTGGAATGCTATAAGAGTTGTGGTAACCAGTGTACACACTAGAGTAAGTGGGATGTCATGTGAATCCATTATGTAACCCCTCCACTCCATCACATTCACTCACATGGGGCTTGAACAGAGAACATCAATACTCCCACCTATGGAGCCCTGTGACCACACATTGTTGTGTAACTCCTCGCTTCCACTTGGCTGTGTGGTTATAAGTAGCTTCTGGGTCATCCGTGGCTCTGGCCTGACGTCCACGGTGCACGCCTCGTCTGTAATGATGGAAGTGAGCTGAGATGGGAGGAAATAACCTTCAGCTCACAGCGATAGGACTGATGGAGCATCAGCGTCCTTATCTGCGCTGGCTCTCTGCCTCTTCCTGGTCTGTCTGTCCGCTGGTTGACACGTTCTTATCTGTCACCTGAATGATTGTCGCCGTAGATGGCCATTGCCATGGTAGCAGACCATGGCTTAGACACTGGCCTTATTGTTTGTGGTTCCCTACTTCCTTTGTTCCCTTAGCACCAGATTTAGAATGATCTGTGTCACTGGAGTCTGGACTGTGGGACAGTGTCAGAACTGTGGGAGTAGCAGTCATATTGTACACCTTAACAAATTAAAAGTTTGGTTATTATCCAAGGAAACGAGCAGAGTGAAGAATTGTGTCACTGTGTCAGCTGAGCAACAGCATTTCTACTGAAACAAATCAAGTGTATGCTTTTATCTATGCATCTATCATTCTTTTCTGTCTAAAGGTTGCTCATTTCAGATGAGTTAACTGTTCTGTTATTCCACCTACAGTATAGCTTTCCAATATGTCCAGTATGTCAATATGTCATTTTGTTGTAATGACTAAAGTTTTTGTTCAGTTTGTTTTTTATATATATGTATATGTATATAAATGTATCTTGAAACTGCTCTCTCTCTCTCTATTCTCACTCTATCTGTGTTCTCCTCATGAGCCTTTAGTAGTCCACTGTAACCTGTATTGTATGTTAAGGAGATGTTGTGCAGAGTCAGAGTGAGTGTGAATGTGCAGTAATAGTAACACCAGCTGTACTGTCCTTTCTTTGGTCAGGTGGTGAAGATCTTGGAGAAGCATGACCCGCTGCGCAGTGGTGGAGGTGGCGTCTCAGCTCTGCGCGGTGGTGGAGGTGGCGTCTCAGCGCTGCGCGGTGGTGGAGGTGGCATGTCGGCACTGGCAGGGCTGGGTGGCGGGGTCGGGGGCCTGGGCGGTCTTCGCTTTGGGCCCATCCCGGGCGACGAGGCCAGCGCCGTGCAGAACTACGTGGAGCACATGCTCTTCCTGCTGATGGAGGAGGAGAGCGGGCAGGAGGGCGCCATGGGCCCCATCCTGGAGTTCGTGGTGATGGAGAACGTGATGGAGCGCCTGTTCCTGTGGAGCCTGCGCCGCGAGTTCACCGACGACATGAAGCTGGAGCAGCTGAAGATGTATGAGATGCTGGTGGGCCAGGCGCGCCAGCCGCTGCTGCACCACAAGCCCGTGCTGCGGCCACTCATGATGCTGCTGTCGGCCTGCTCGTCGCCGGGGCCCGCCGCCGCCGCCGCCTCGTCGCCGGCCGTGGAGGCCGAGCTGGTGCTGCTGCTGCACCAGCTGTGCTGCGTGCTGGCCAAGGACCCGTCCGTGCTGGAGCTCTTCTTCCACACCAGCGAGGACCAGGGCGCCGCCAACTTCCTCATTTTCTCGCTGCTCATCCCTTTCATCCACCAGGAGGGCGCCGTGGGACAGCAGGCTCGGGATGCACTGCTGCTCATCATGGCGCTGTCCGCCGAGAACCACGTGGTGGCCAAGCACATTGCAGAGAATACCTACTTCTGCCCGGTAACACTGCCCGTATTACTGCCACTTACAGTTGTGTAGATCTTTCCTTTTTAGCTCTCATTTTTCACACTTTATTTCTCTTTCTCTCTCTCTCTCTATCTCTCTATCTCTCTCTCCCTCCCCACTGCATTCATAGACTGTATCATAGTCTGTTCAAGTCTGTGCTATTATGTTGATAGATCTCACAGAAAAAGTAGATGGAGATTTATTGTGAGGAAAAATTTGCTCTGTGTTTTTGAAAAATGAGAATTTGATGAAAAATGACAATAGAAATAATCATCCTTAAACTGCACATGGGGTGTCCTCAGTACTTACGGTTTCTATGAGTTCTGTTTGACCAGTGTAGAGAGGCCATATGAATGCACTGAGGGTATTGTTAGCCAGTGAACAGTAGGCTCTGTTGTGAGGTGTAATTCCATCCAGTGGAACAGCCCTGCGTGCTCATTGCTGATAAACGCACCTGAACAGAGCTAAGTGCCCGTGGCTGGGTTTAGGACACCCCCCGCACTGCAGATGATTACGCCTTACGTAAGACACTTTGACAGCACACACCGGCGGGGCATTCAGCTGATCCATATTAAGTGATTACCTGCTGAGTAGCGGTGTCTGTTTGAGTCGGTTATTGGACCTGATGGAGGAGCAGCGCATGATTTCCCCTTGTATACAGCTGCTCACTCAGATCCGTTATGTGACACTACATCTGGTCAGAACAGGGAGAGAAACCTTTCCAGACGTAATGAAAATGAATGTTTTTGTCATTATGAGCACAGGTTGAGTTCATTTAGTGCATAGTGGATTTCATTTTAAGCCTGAGCAAAACTGAAATGATTTAATGAATCTGATTATATCCAACATAACAGTACAACTGTAAACATTTCACTCTAAATATAGTCAAGTGTCATGGTCTTAACACAGTTGGTGTATGTATGCTACTCTTGTTGACCGATGGCCCTCCTGACCCCTGGTGTCTCTCTCTCTGTGTCTGCTGGCAGGTTCTGGCCACAGGTCTGAGTGGCCTGTACTCCTCGCTGCCCACCAAGCTGGAGGTGGGCAGTGATGAGTGGCACTGCCTGCACAGAGAGGACTGGCAGCAGATGCCTGCCCTGGTGCAGTTCCTCAACTCCCTTGAATTCTGCAACGCTGTCATCCAGGTCACTGTTGTTTCCAGCATTTCATTTCATTGCAACTTTATTTTCTGCCATTAAAACCACTCTGTTTACTCAACAAAGGCAACTGCAGAACCTCTATTTGACTTTCCTGTATGTTGGTTCTAGGTGGCACATCCCTCTATTAGAGATCAGCTGCTGGGGTACATCTATAATGGCTTCCTGGTACCTGTTCTGGCCCCAGCTCTGCACAAGGTCGGTAGGAAAACCTGACCTCCCAAACACCACTAGTGCTGCAATATACTGTAAAGTGTAACATCAAAGACCATATAAAACCCTCAGACAACATTTGCCATGAGTTGTGTTCTGTGCGCCATGTTGTAGTTGACTCTGGAGGAGGTGATGACCACCACGGCCTACTTGGACTTGTTCCTTAGGAGCGTGTCTGAACCAGCGCTCCTGCAGACCTTCCTCAGCTTCATCCTGCTCCATCGCCACGACAGCGTCCACATCCTTGACACCCTCGTCAGCCGCATCAACGTACCCTTTCAAGTAAGCCCAGGACACATTCTACCAATCTATGTCTATATATGCCCCATTTTTTCATCTTTAGAGTTTAAAACGACAGACAGAACTTAAAGCCAACCTTTCATGTATCAACTCCATTTCCACTGTGTTCCACTTGGTGAGAGAAAGGTAGAAAGGTAGAGCCTCTGGCCCTGCTGGAATAAATGTTAGAATCAAGAGCCAACGCTGCCTCTCTGACAGGGTAGTTATCTCAATGTCTAATTAGGCGAAACGATTCAAATGGGAAAATAGTGGCTTTTGAAAGAAAAATATGCCGCCCATGCTATCTAGACCGTTTTTGAGATATTTTGAAAAACTATTGTTTGCTTTAGAGTTGAATTGAAGCAGCACCTTTTGTCACTGCTGTTCTATTATTTTGTGAGTCCTCATCAGCATAGTTCACCAGACAGTGCTGAGAGAGTTAAGACACATGACTGCACATGAGTAACAGCATGGTTCAGGAAATTCTTCTGATTCTTCTCTGAAATGCTTCTACAGTTGGCACTTCAGAATGTGCCTAATTCTGTACTTCAGGCTGAAGTTCAGTGATGTCAAAGGTTTTCCCTGGGTTTTGAGAACAATGGCTTGATGACGTTTAGTCAATAACATCCCAGGGCTTCTAAATGGAGCGAATCAATTATTTCTAAATGTTGGGTGGCAGAACAGGATGCTTAACTGAGGAGGTCATTAAAGGAGGAAGCCCTCAAGAATTTAGCCCAAAACATCCTCTTGACCAGACTCATAACTGAAACATCAGGGCATCTCCAGGACAATGTGCATTGTACAAATAACATTTGGATTTATTCAACACACTTCAGTGCTAGAGTGAAGTGCATCTTTTATATTTGCTGAACTGTGAAAGGCTCTGTAATTGAGTTTGGTCTGTATCTTTTGGACTGCTGTTTATGTATTGTCTGTGGCATTTCTGTTTCCTTCCAGTTGGGGACTGTATCCATGGCCTTGTTCCGCACTCTGATTGGCTTGTATTGTGAGGATGTCATGTTACAGCTCATATTAAGGTGAGCATGTTTGTTATTCTTACCTATTTTTCTACAATCATAATCTATATAAATGCTTACTGGTTGACTACTATGTGTCTGTGTAACCCTGCAAGTGTAACCCACTATTGTCTGTGCACACAGCCTGTGTAGGCTTTTACATGTGTGTCAACAGTTCAAAACCGGTTTTGCCGGTACCAGTAGCACAAAAAAAGGTGGCTAACCTAATTCGGAATGTCTCTGTGGTGCTGTGTGGATTAATGCCATCTACCTAATAGGCTCACACACCTCTTTGAAGCCCTTGTAGAGGTCCAAGTAGACCTGCTGTGTGTGGTTGCCATGCCTCGTAGGTTGTGGGAGATTACAGTCTGTTCAATGCTTCCCATGCCTGCTATCCTCAGCAGTAGCCTCAGGAGGGCCTCTAACATGCTTAGCTCTGCTGCATGTGCAGGTACCTGATCCCGTGCAATCACATGATGCTGAGCCAGCGAGCTGTACTGAGGGAGAGGGACTGCTACTCAGTCTCCGCCGCTAAGTTCCTGTCCCTCACACCCTCCTGCTGCTCCCCAGACATCATCCCTCCACCCCTCCGACAGCTGGACGGAGTCCTGTGGTCCAAGACTGGAGATGGTGCTCACCATGGAGCTATGGGTAAGGAAAGAAGGGGAAAATGGTGCGCAGAGGTGAATAAATACTCTACTGGCTACCTATATGTTATCCAGTGCGCAGCTCTGACTGAGTTGTCTTTTGTTGTAACTGTGGTGGTGTGGGGCTGTATGTGTAACTGTTGTTTTTTTTAATTGCCTATGTATGAGCTGTGTATGTCTGTGATGCAGTGATCGTGAAGCCCAAGACAAATTTCCTCTTGGGGACAATAAAGTATACTTTATTTTACTTGATTTCACATAAAAAGTTGGCCGTGTTACGGCTATGGCTCTGCTTGGCTCCCATTGGATTGAACAGTAATTCTCTTTTTCAGTCAAGCGCTAGACAGATGATCTCATTTTAAGTGGTTCAGAATGGTTGATTTGGATTGTTTGTAAAATCTTATTGAAGGGATAGGTGTTGTGTAGAGAAAGCAAGTAAGTTAAGTAGGACTTGATCCAAATCTGTGTGGGTCTTTTGGCTCTGTAAGCACAGTGGCGTTTCCTGTGTTAATCTGAGTCAAGGAAGTGCCTAGCACCAAAGAAAATCTCTCGCTGTGGCAAGACTTTTCATCAGACTTAGTGGGGAGTGTATGCAAATGAAATCTGAACATGGTGTGCTTCATTGTTATGACCTGATCTCCATATGAATTTGCAATACCTCTGCCCCTCTTATCTCTATGCATATGCTAGTTACTTTGTATGCTAAACAAGTTATTTATTTCAGTGCTCTTTAGGGAATTCACTTTTCCCTGTGTTGCTGATTTTCCAGTTTTAGAGTTTACTCTGCATTTGTTTCTCCCAGAGACTGATGAGGACTGCTCTCAGATGGACAGCTCGGGCCACTCCTGTGTCATTGGCTCGGAGATCTACATGGACGCCAGCTACTTGCATTACCTGTATGATGCCCGCAGTGGGATCAGCAGTTGCATCCGTGCCTGTCAGGTGTGGTCGGCACCTTATGACGGTGAAAAGCCACCCCCTGAGGAGTACCAGCCCAGCACCCTAGAGGAAGTGGGCAGACCGCGTGCGCCCACACTCTCCCGGAGGCCGCCTGCCGTCCCCCAGTCCCACCGCCCACTGAAGCCCCGTCCAGACCCTCAGAGGGACTCCCCTGCTGCCCCTAATTTACAGGAGCTCGAGTGGGATGACAGCTACGATGCAGGTTCTGCTCAACCCCCAGCAGAGCCAGAGGTCACTAAGCCCATGCCGGTGGAGCCCCCAAAACACATCCAGGAGCTGAGGAAAAATGCCATCATGCTCATCAAGGGCTCCTACATCGAGGAGTCCGATTTTCAAAATGACGTCATGGTGTACAACCTTGTGGCACAAAAGGATGCGAGTGACCCTGTTGAACTGCCCAAAGCTGTGAGCACAGCACCTGTAGACAAGCAAACAAATTCAGGAAACCCATTAACAAATGCAAATAACCACCAGCTTAGGCAGAACTGTCAGGAGAGTGATGGGACGGTCAGTAATGGCCTCAGCCTTTCTCCCCTACATAGTGTTGAGGAGGATCAGGGCATATACAGTTTACAGGCTCGGTCCAGTTTGGATGGTGAGGAGCTCTTGGCTCAGTATGAGGAGCTGATCCAGACCCTGGGGGTGGAGGCTGGGAGTCCCATCAGAGCGGAGCGGGACTTCCAGCATGCCATTTCCCCCACGGAGGAGGAAGAAGAGGAAGTGGACTTTACCTTTTCCGCCGAAACGCCAGAGGCAGAGAAGATCCCCTCACCATTTGTAACAAAGCCTCGCAGTGGGAGCAGGACCCATGGAGTGCCTTTCACTGGTAAATACTGACATATCCGTTGATGGTGTAGTTCCATGTGAAGAGTATGGACCCTTTCAAGAGAGTTCCATTATCAGCATCATAGTTGGCCCCACAAGACTTCCTTTTTAACATTCCATATGTTATCTTAATGCAGAGGAAGTAGATTGGGGCCCAAAAAGAACGTTCAAGCATTGTTTTTGTTTACCTTGTTGAAAGGGTCTATAAGATGAAAGGTTTGATTATGTAAACATGTGTAGTATTGGATGGCATTTCTGACCAAGTTGACATCTCCCTCAGGGCCATTTGTGAGTGTGCTGCTGTCGCGTCTGGAGAACATGCTGGACAACTCGCTACATGTCAACCTGCTCCTCACGGGCATCCTGGGTCAGCTGGCCACCTACCCCCAGCCCATTCTGCGCTCCTTCCTGCTCAACACCAGCATGGTGCTGCAGCCCAGCGTGCGCTCCCTCTACCAGGTCAGCTCACTACAGGCCTCGCTTGTCTCTTGAAGCACTAGAGGACACCTGCTTAGCTTCACTAGACTGCTTTTAAGCTCTTTGATAAGCGCCATCAACTCCCATGTCTGACACTCAAACCCTTGGAGGTGTGTGTCAGTGTAGGTTACATCAGCTCAGTCTAGTCACCTGTCTAATGTTCTATTTCTCTGATTTGTCATTTCAAATGTCTCCTAGTTTCTACATTTTTTTCTTCCCATCTCTGTATTTATGGATCTGTGTTCAGATATTTCTCTCCGTGCTCCGTAATCAGTCTGTCTGGGCCTTTTCATTAACACGTGAGATCTGTTGGGCAGTTTTCACTGGCCCAAACAGAACAGACTCTCCCTCAGAGAACAGCAAGTGCTCTGCCCAGTCAATAGCACTTTGTCAACGCTGAGGTGTGAGGAGCAGGATAAAAAACTGTCTGCTCGGTTTTGCTGTGAGCAAATCCTTGGAGACTCATCAGTCGAGCCAGCGAGTAAGTCTCTAGAGCTGTCTGTCACTGACTCTGCCATCCCAGAATTCCTTGCAAATGAAATGACTCCCCTACGTGCCCTTCACTACAGACCACCTCTCAAGGGAGACATTTCTAGAGAAGCTCTTTTAGTGTTCCATGCATAATTGAGAATGACATGTAAACAAGTAAATCAAATAGCTGGGAGCTGTCTGCCTGATGGAAAGCCTACAATAAAACTAGAGCGAGACCTTCAAAAGATGAGGTGAAAGATTGTCTGTAAACACATACAGTAGTTTTCTTTCATTCACAGTAAGCCTTTTTCTGACCCAGTACTTGTTCATGAGACCACTGAAGGACTGTGCTGCCTGTTTTGACTTGTATCACATGTGTGCTGTCTGTATGTGGTTCCAGGTGCTGGCATCTGTGAAGAATCAGATTGACCAGCTTGCAATGACCCGGAAGGACTTTTCAGAATTGCTGACAACGGCCCAGCACTCCCTACTGGCCAGAGAAAGTTCACTCTGGGGTGAAGGCAAGTTTATTATTAGTCAGCTTTTTGCCTCTACATGCTGTTATCATTGATCTTGGTGTTCATTTGTCATATCTGAGTTGTTTGTAAGTCAGAGATTTGTTTTTTTCTAGACTGTTAGCTCTTAGTAGATCTAACACACCCATGCACATGTAAATTTCTCTATAAGTAGAATTTCTCCAATTCTGGCTACAATTACAACAGAGTAAAAAAATGAAATAATCCCGTGCTCGGTCAGTATATGAAATCCGTGCATATGTTATCAGGTAAGGCTATGGTATATTTAGTTCATATGGTATATGAACAGAAATCATTTGTATTGATGGTAATTTTGATACCATAGATTTAATAGAGACCCAGTCAGACCATTAGTATGAAAAATCAGGAATAGAGTTTATTTACAATGATGCGCATCAAGGGAGAGACAGCATGACTTCACCTAAAGATCCATCAGCTGCTCTAACTATACAAGGAAATAGTTAGAGTTTAAGTATCCCTCCAGGCTGACGGGAGATGGCGTTGGTCATCCCATCTCACGTGGACTACACTGAATCAGACCCTGATTAGTGGCAGCCTGGCAATCCGGAGCAGATAGCTACTGATGCAGCCATGCAGAACAGTGAAACACTGCAAAGTCATAATATTCCTGCTTATCTCTAAACACAGTCACACAGAGATATACACAGGGACAGTCCAGATATCATACAGTCATTACATAGAATCATACTTTTAGTATCAAAGTGACCTACTAATGAGAAATGCAGAACATTAAACCACATATTGGAATATTGGACATAATGCAGAACATTAAACCACATATTGGAATATTGGACATAATGTTCTATTCCACTTTCTCTCAGTATCGAACCGTCTGGAGTTTTATTTTGTTATGACACACAACACATCAGTTGTTATGCATGTCTGTTATGCATGTCTGTTACACATGAACTAAAGCTATTTAATTATTAGACAAAATCATTTGCTGATTTAATACCGTACATACGACCAATCCCATGTGCAAACATGGGAGGGCCAGTGCAACACTCGTGTGTGTCCACACACAGACAAGGAAGCCACAAGAAACTTAAATCGACCTGTGTCCTATTTCTTTTTAGATGTTAAAAGTGCTGCTGATTACCATTCATGCTTGCACCTTGTGCTGAGTCAGTGAATCAGCAAATATTGTTATCAGAGCTGGCTCTCATGTGTGGTTGCCACTGCACTGAGGCCTGTTCACAGCGCTCTCAAAAGACTGACTTTTATTCTCATGGTTACACTATTCAGGTCTCAAAATATTCCTGCCATCAGTCACAACTGTCCCTGCATTTAATATTCATAAAGGGTGCCCAAGAACTCTGAGCACTTGTCAGATATACTCTGTATCAGCTGTGTATCACCTAGACATATGCTGTTATTTCACACTGACTGTACGACTGCTGTCTTGGAAAGGAGTTACATACTGTAGTTAAAGTGTTACCATAAAATCTTTTGCTTGCGCCACATGCCATGCCCTGCTGTATACACGGTATATGACACATTATTCATGAGGGAAATAATCTCCCTGGCTAAGCCACGCGTTTGTCCTTTCTGGATCCACAGATGTGCGGCCAGATTCTCACAGTTTGGAGAATGGGGATGGTGGAAAACCAAAACCCAAGACCATCCTGCCAGCCAACCGCACAGAGGTGTACGGCACCGTCCTGTTTACCGAGTTCCTCAAAGAGCTGGCAGCCATCGCCCAGGAGCACACCATCCTCTCCCACCTCCCCATGGAGGAGTAGCCCATGGAGGAGTAGCCATCCTCACCCACCTGCCCATGGAGAAGTAGCCACCCTCACCCACCTGCCCGTGGAGGAGTAGCCCAGGACTCTGAGAGGTGGGATGGGAACACATGTGAACATTCTCCAACGTCTTAAGAACCTTTCAATAATGAACGTCTCATTCTTCTCTGCACTAATAGATACCTCTTGGATGGATGATTAATTAGCTACTCAGTTTATTTTATGAAACACATGATGACTATATTTAAAGTTGTGTGAGTTTTTTTCCTCATACTCCATAAATACTTTTGAACCATTCCCTTTTATCTGGAAACATCTGATCAGTACCCTTAGTGGCTTAGCTGCCTGTGGACAATCCTATGCAAAGTGTCTTACGTGCAAGGAATGCATCCCATCGTTCGTATGCATACACAGAAGGTGACCTACATTGGTGGCCTGCTCCACCCCACCCAGGGGAAACCGGACACCAGTGAACAGCCCTGAAACAGGACACCTGCAGGAGGAGACCAAAGACAGAGGAGCAGGTGAAGGGCAGCTCAGCGCAGCACAGGAGGGAGTCGCTGACCGCGCTGCCTGTCAGCACAGCTGTGTGAAACATGGCTGGTTTCCTTTGTTTGTTCATAGAAAGATGATCATGAACTCAGATGGTGATATCTCAGAGGGTAGATTCAATTGGTTGTTGTACACTCCATATTGTGGCCTTACAGCATTAGACTGTTTGTGCCTCCTTTTGCTCAGACGAGCTCATGGACAACACTGCTGCCTACATTTGATGCAATGCTTTATAAACACAACGGTTCTTCCCTGGCTTTTTTTCTTCATTTTGGGGGGTTATAGGCCGAAAACACTTACTCCTGGAGTCGTCTTTGCACTCAATGTGTGATTAATGAAAAAGTGTGATTAATCGTTGTTACTCACTGAAGTTCTATTGGTTCCAATTTCACAAAACAGTTTGCATGCATTTTTTGTCTGTGAGATTAGTTTGCTTGCTTGCCAATTTGATTTAATTGTCCTATGAGTTAAGAAAAAAGCTCAATTTATTTTTGGCTGGATTCTGTGATGGTACGCACAGAGGGTATAGAAGGACATATTATTATTCTGATGGTTTCTGACCTTGCCTTTGCACGAGCAATGGCCTTTTGGAAGTCACCATGCCTAGTTTTAATCATGTGAGCACCATCATTTAAGTTCCAACTTGCTTCACTATTTCTACTGACACACAGTACCGTTGATGTCAACTCTTTTTGAGAGAACTTGGCTAGCCACCCAGTGCATTACTGACGTTGAAGTGAATATTACTTCAACTACAGTTGTAAGCCTAAGGAAAATAGACAATACCTCATTGAGTTGCATTGCTCATCAGTCTCCATTTCACAACCCCACAGCAATTAAACATATCATATGACACACCCTGTGTGTGTCATAACCAATATCCAAGCCTTACTCCATATTAGAGTTAACACATGTACGGAAATGGTTGTGTTATTTTAATGCAAACAGGAGATGTGTAAATTGATATTTTGACATTTAGTATACTGTACTGTTTATAAATATTTCTGATGGGGGTGGGTATTTAAACCGTTTTGTAGAAAGAGAGAGAGATTCTATTGCCATATTTTTTCACAGAAGTTGTGTGGGAGTTCTGCATTTTTCTGCCTGTCATTTCTATTGGAGTTGACATCTAGTGTGTATATGTGTATATGTATGTGTATGTACGCATGCCTGTAGGTATGGCTGCAGATTTCTACCACATAAGCACAATTTGTACTGATTCTGTTGCGGTGATTAATGTTGATCTAAGCCTGCATGGAGTATGCTGTATGCCCCCAAGACTCAAAAGAGTTGCCTTGGTTTTGGAGGATCTTTTTTACAATTATGCATATTACATACAGGTGTGTCATCACTGTAAAATAAAAGATATTTAGTTACAATCTTTTTCTTACAATCTTCCACCATGTCAAAGAGACAGGCTGTAGGCTACGCACCGTGCTTGCCATAGGAACCAATTGTTGTGGTATAATAAAGACCATGTTCGTGACGGCATGAACCCAAAGATATTTATAAATGAGTGTAGGGTCAGGGCTTCTGTTTGTGTAGAGTGCTTCATAATATTTCTTGTGCATTCCTCATCACAGTACTACGGTAGTCTCCTCAAGGTAACATCCTTAACAACTTGAAATGTTATTAATTTCTTCACATCTTCATTTTGTGATCCTTGGATACAGATGTGGCTGTCTAATTGTACATTTTAAGCCCATATTTCCCTTGAAGCTCTTGTAGTTAAGACTTTTTTATGTTCCCATTCTGTGGATTCTTGTTTTTATTCTGTCTGTCATGCACACATGTATGATGTCTTTATTAAAGAGCTCTTTTACCTTATTTTTTTATTTATTCTGTATTTGTTTTATCCACTGACAACTTGCCCCTTTTTGTAGGGAATACATATAAATCTATAGTGGCATAGTTTCAGTGATTTATACGCAATGAAACACTGAA
This sequence comes from Alosa sapidissima, assembly GCF_018492685.1. Lineage (NCBI taxonomy): Eukaryota > Metazoa > Chordata > Actinopteri > Clupeiformes > Clupeidae > Alosa > Alosa sapidissima. Next base: position 23,112,813 of record NC_055957.1, on the reverse strand, counting down.
AGAAAGGGCTCAAATAAACTCCAGTGTCTTGCGCAGATATTCATCAATAGTGGCTCAGGAGAGGTTTGGGATGTGTAGAAGTGGAGTGAGTGCTTTCCTTATTTGGCTGTGTCCCCCTCTTGTAGTAGTGCTCATTCAAATGGAGGCTTTTGTTGAAAACTGGGTCTCTCCTCAGTGCTTCGGTAATGGCTGGAGAATAGCCTTGTCCTCAGCCATCCAAACCTTTTCTTTCCTCCGGTCAGATAGGCCATTATCTGTTATTATCTGGCCTTGGAGATTATTACAAGCAGGCACTCACAGGGAAATGACCTGTGTTATAGACCCTTTCAAGAGAGTTCCATTATCAGCATCATAGTTGGCCCCACAAGACTTCCTTTTTAACATTCCATATGTTATCTTAATGCAGAGGAAGTAGATTGGGGCCCAAATAGAACGTTCAAGCATTGTTTTTGTTTTTATTGTTGAAAGGGTCTATAATGACGCATTTGCCAGTGTTATTCTTCTTTAAATCTTCTTGCTTGACCTAATATTAGGGCACTTTTAAAGCTCGTCAGACAAATGAAGCAGTTGTCTCCATTGTCGTATTCCCTAGAAGATGCAAAAGCTCCTACCCATATATGTTGGTAATGTTCGACTATTAATCACTCCTGGGGATCTGACAGTAACTGGAGATATTTGTTAACAGTTTGAAAATAAGCCATATGTTATTGTTACATTATTATGCACACCAGCCCAAAGACGTGATTCTTCTCCTGTCACGCGTCTCTGTTTGTTCTGATTGTGTGTCCTGCATCTGTGTTTTGCTTTGCCGCACACTATTAGGCCTGTGCAACAAGGAAGACCACCTCCTGTCTTGCCTTGTGTAGGTCCTTGTTGCTTTTTGTCTCGTTCTCAGAGCAAGTCTCCCAACATGTACAGTTAAGTATCATGCACCACATCTTTCTGCAACAGAAAGAGTCAAGACTCCTTTTGCTGTTGGTCCTTCAGTAGTGAAAGATGAGACCCCACTCTATCTGATCCAGAGAAAACCTCTGCCTTCACAAACCTCATGAAGACTAATCTTTACTGAGATGATCTACAGCATGACCCCTCCACCTTCAAAAAAACTAACTTCATTTCATTGTGGTTTTCACTGTAGAAGTCAATTGACATTGTATGTTGCTTTAAATAAAACATGTACAACAGGTTACAATATCCTAGGGTTTCAACTACGGAAGAAAATATATTGTGCGATTACTAAGCATGTATACTTGCATATATTAATGAAATTCCAGTGCTCCACATAAATGCATTCAGCATGAAGATGTGTTCCGCAGTATCAAAACTCCCCAAACATTCTCATTTCCTTTCAATTGTTAAATGATGCTATAAATGATAATTGGTCCTTGTGCCTGCATTTGAACACAATACCAATTAAGCCCGTTCTGCGTAGATTCTGAATAATATTGCACACAAGATGCTCCACATTCAATTTCGGTATTGTTACCATCTCAGGGGAAAGTCCTGTATAACTCATATGAAGGGAGAGAACTAACGAATAGAAAACAATAGATATTTATTTACATGATTGCTGATGCATGCAACATCTTACTGAATAAGCAGCAGCTTACAGAACAGACAATCAAAACAAATACACAGATATTGAACATCTTGGCTGAAACCAAGCACAGTTTATAAATCGTTAGTTCACTGCAACCAATCAAAGCCACAGAAGTTCTAAAAGGGCGGAGCAGCCTGTGGGGACTCATCAGGGTTTTCTCCCAGACGGGTGTCCAGTCCTGATGGTGACACTGGACCTGTCCCTCAGGATGAGATCAGCTCCTGGAGGATGGAGCGCACCTGCACTGGGTCGGCTCGCCCTTTGGTCTCCTTTTGGACCTCCCCCATGAGTTTGTTCAGGACCTTATGGTTTCCCCGCTGAATGGCCCGTACCTGTAGTAATGAACTGTGTTAGTAAAGTCCCAGGCATTTTACAGTCCAATGATTTTTATTTTTTTTTAAAAACATAACTTCCATATTTTGCGTTGATTTAGCCTTTGACGAACAACATTAAAAGGTACATTTAGTTTTAAAGGAGAATTCTGGCGATTTTACTGGAAGTACATGCTTTAAACAAACTCCTTGCACTTGAGAAGCAAATACTAGGTGAACACTGTGTGGTGCTCTGGCCCAGGCAGGAGTCACCTGTTCAGGGTGGGTGTCCACCACCCTCTGGCAGATGGAGCGGAGCTGGGCTGTGTCAGACAGCAGGCCCAGATCCTGCTCATGGACAATCTGCTTTGCACTCTTCCCTGGACTCTTCCACAGCTCCTGAAAGACCTGATACACCAAACACATCTCAGTAACTCACAGACTCACACTGGCTGCTACACTGGCTGTGTCTACTCTATGTTTCCTATGTATTTTATACTATTCCTATCAGTGAGACCAAAGATAATTTTCATGCAGGCATGACAAAGTATATTCTATTCAATACACTCATCTCAGTCACACCAGGGCCACTTACCTGTTTAGCAGCTGAGGAGGAGATGGACCCAGCCTCCAGTAAATCCAAAAGTTCAGCCAGAGCGTGGGAAGAGACTGGGCTTAATGGAGAAAAGAACAAGACAGGTCCCTTTATAGCAGACTAGTAAATTAACTCAGTGGCTCATGATTAACACTTAAGGGGAAATCAGTCAGTACCACACACACACTCCGATAAACACACACTCATAATATGCTCCTACCACCACTAGGCCTTCCTCACCTCTGGCTGACCTGGAGATTCTGCTGGTTCAGAGACCCCACCAGCTCTTTCATCACCCAACCAATCACCTTTTTGGGCTCAGCTTTGGTGGACTTCACTACACTCTCAAAATAGTCCAACAGCCCATCTTCATTCTGTGACACAGTGACATTAATATAGTCCAGACAAATCAAAGGAAAGAGTTGCCTTTAGAACATTATAGACAAGCATGTTAAAAGTAAAGGGTGTGTCAGAACATCTCTAAGCAGCTTGATGTTCCGGAGACTACAGATTATTAACAAGCTTAAGGTGCATGGAACTGTAGCCAACCTTGCTGGATGTGGCTGCAAAAGGTAAATTGCCCTGTCATACTCACAACATATGTTCCTTAAAAAGTGAAGTCTGATTTGCATTAAACATAGAATAAACAAAAGGTAAAAGCCCATTGCTTTTGTCAGTTTCAAATTATTTCAGAGGAAAATGTGTTTACAGTTTTTTCTGATTGCTTAAGCACATTTTTTGTAACTATGGCTTTTTTTGCAAAACTCTACACACAAATAGGAAAACCTGTCACCCAATCAGCAAAACATTGTAGTTCTCTTGCAAAAGCTAACACACCTTGCTTAACTCTTCACACCTTCGTAAAAATGATGTTTTCGTATCAAACAGTAAACACAAGCCATCACAATAGTAAGCGCACAATGTGCCAACTACACACCAATGGTCTGAATAAAAAAACACATCTGGCTTTTGCTTTCTCTGTGCACAAGGTAGACTATGTCAGTTTGAGGTCATACTTTTGTCATAGTTCTGTAAACATACAGGGATCCAAACTTCAAGTATTGGTGTTTATTTACACACATCAAAACAAACACAAGTGTGTTTTTCCAAGTCAAAACACAAAATAGCAATTTCACTGAGACAAAACAAATCAGTCTACATCGGGTCGTCTCTCTCAAAATTCCGTCTACATCACATGCAAGGTCCTAGTCCAAGGCACCGGGATCTATTCTGGAATGACGTATCCAGGCCTGACATGACAATATCCCCACATGTAGACTGCTTTTCTTTTTTTGTCTGTAAAAGGGCTATTTCTTTCTCTTCTCACTCTTCCTGCTCCCTCCATTGTACCCATTGTACATTACCTGTGGCTTATTTAGTAGTAGTAGCCTAGTGCTTAGGCTGATTGCAAAGTGAACTAATTATCTAAAACAGTTTTCACATGAGAAAGTATGCCAGAGAGTTGGCAAAATAGTGTAAATAATAGCCATACATGTGTATGATTTGCCAGGAGTGTGTTGATCATTTGGAAATTGAGTGTAGAGCAGTGAGTTGTGTTTACAGTTCTGCAAAAAGAGTGCTGTGCAGTGAATTATGCCTACAGTTGTGCAAAGTGTGTGTTACAAAATTCCAAACTGAGTGCAAAGCAGTGTTTGTGCTTTTAGTTTTGCGAACTCAGTGAGTGGTTTTGCTATAAGTATTAATAGTTTTAGAAATTGTGCTATAACAGTTGTGTTCAGCATTCAGAAAAAACTGTAACTTCTTTGATCTGTAAATGGACACTGTCCAAGCAAACCAATTAACCCTTACTGCCACCTACTGGATGTTCATGAGAACTTCAGAGTACTATCCTCAAGTTTTTCTATGAGACAAACTATAGGTGATTCATTACATGGCTAACCAACAAAATAGTGTACACCATCATACATACTCAATAAAGAGAAGGGACATCCAAATTATTAAGGATTACAAGGAACTGGATGTTGATACTCAGACAACAAATTCATATCACATAACCATATTTATTCTGCTCTTATAAAGTAACTGCTAATACATTGCACATATTTATATCTAATTACTCTAAATCACCTTCTGTAAACCAACTGCATACTACGGTCTACACTGCACTATATTTGTTGTCCTGCCTATGCACCACCTGTCTATACTTTTTATATCACATTGCACTTTTCTGCTTTTTTGTACTTCTGGTTAGACGCAAACTACATTTTGTTGGCTTTGTACTTGTACTCTGCACAATGACAATAAAGTGGAATCTAAAGTTGAATCTAATCTAATTAAACGCAAACTCCACGTGCCATGTCCTCACCACCAGTGTGAAGCTGTGCTCAGGCAGAATGCCGTAGGTCTGCACCAGCCTGTCCCTGCGTACGCTGGGCAGCTCAGGCAGGCCGGCCTGCAATTGGTCCACCAGCACCACCTGAGACGGGTCCAGCCCCGCCGGCACACTCGCACTGTCATACACCCTCAGAGGGGGCAGGTTGGGCTCTGGCATGAACCTACACACACACACAGTGATCAGAACTTCACAAATCAATCTATTCAATACATCTGTAGATATATGCACTGTTAAACTTAGAGACAATACCAGCCATCTAAATAACACAATGTTGTCCACTTAGTGTGTCTTTCTGCCTGTATGTTTTACATAGTTTGACAAAGCACAGTGCTTCTAAATGATGCATGGCGTGGTCATAAGCCAGTTACCACTTGGTCATCTTTAGTGGACTTAAGCCGCTAACCTGTAGTCCTGGAAGTCCTCCTTGTCTCTCATGGGAAGAGTTGTGCTGAGGACCAGAAAATATGAATACAATGATAAAAAAATGCATTTGTAATTATGTAATACACAAGATCAGCTAGTGAAAATGCTTTGTTCACATTTGTCAGCCTTCTGGAGCTGCCAACCTGGTAAAGACACTAAAGACACACACTGTGCACATCCGCTGGTGTGGATGGGCTGGGTCCTAGACCTCTGTGTTTGTGTGCACATTTCTTATCAGCCAAGCAGACAGTTGCATAACAATTGACTGCCTCTCTCAAATATGAATTAAATCTTCATACGCAGAAGACAACACCTGTTTTGTACATCAAATGAAATAAGTAAGTATACTGTGATATCATGAGAGGCTACACGGCTCTCAGCGGGACAGTTCAGCAGTGCAAGGACACAATGTTATAATACAACGAAGGTTTTTAATAAAGTTCTTGGGAATTAACAAAAAGGTATGCCAAGTTCAAAAGGGTAACTAAGGATAAGGTTGATCTTTCAACAGTCAAAAACGTAATGTCTCTTCAAACGTGAAATCATAGTCCCATTCCCTCAGGAAAATATCTTCTTGGAAACCGGTCTTCAGCCTTACTTTAGTCAGCGCCGCAGCCCGTGGCCAGTCCAGCGGTAAGTATTCCAGTCTTCAGGTAAGTATTCCAGTCTTCAGGTAAGTATTCCAGTCTTCAGGTAAGTATTCCAGTCTTCAAGTACTTCACGTGGAAAGTGCTACTTCGACGGTCTGTAGCTTCTCTGAGAGCACAACTTAGAGCTTGTCTCCCAAACCCCACTCTGACACCAACTGTGTCTCTGCGCCTTAAAAAGCCCTTCAGCTCATCAGGCCCTGATCGGTCTCAGGTGTGTTGGGATCGCGTGTGTTGAGGGGTGGAGTTTCCAACTCTACCACCAGATGGAGCCAAAGCTGTCCGAGACTGCAGCCATCTCAGGGGAATGTAGCACCCCTCCAGGACGCAGCCTCTCGTGACATCACAATACGTATAAGTATATATACTCTTTTGATCCCGTGAGGGAAATTTGGTCTCTGCATTTATCCCAATCCGTGAATTAGTGAAACACATTCAGCACACAGTGAACACACAGTGCCGTGCCTACTGGTCGGGGTTCGAACCGGCAACCCTCCGGTTACAAGTCCGAAGGGCTAACCAGTAGGCCACGGCTTATATGCTTTTGTGCAGGAAGGGAGAATGTCACTTTGGATACTTTGAGATTTCTTGTGAATGTAAAGGGTGTTACAAATAAAATGTGTTATTTTCATTATTATTATTATGCTAAGCCATATGGGACACATGATACTTTAAGTCCTTGCAGCAGATTGGCCCATCAAAGTATCCACATGAAATCTCAAAGTATCCAAAGTATAGTATAAGTATAGTACACTATACTATACTTATACAGTATAAGTATATATACTTTGGATACTTTGAGATTTCTTGTGAATGTAAAGTGTGTTACAAATAAAATGTGTTATTTTCATTATTATTATTATGCTAAGCCATATTGGAGACATGATACTTTAAGTCCTTGCAGCAGATTGGTACATGCAAGGTTTCTTCTGGGCTCTCTTACCCGCTTTTCTGGTCATAAGCTCTGGTCTCGTTCTGGACAATGCCACCCTGTTCTAGCAACTCCATCTGCCGCTGGATCTCATAATCTAATGGACACAGTAAACATATACACACAGAGGGAGGGAAAGAAAGTGTGCTTATGTTTGGGGGTTTGCTTTTGTCAGCTGAATTCACCTGTCGTAGAGAGCAGATTAAGGGCGCGTTCACACTAGACCGTTTGGTCCGGACCCGAGTTCATTTGGACCGATGTTTCGGTGATTTTTGATAGTGTGAATGCAGTCTACCGAACCCACTAGAAAACAGTGGTCTGGATTACCGTTCGTTAGAACTCTGCCGCAATTTGAATGCTATCTGTTCCAAAACCAGGAAATAAACTGCCGTTTTTGCAACGTTGCCAAGCGATATTGGTGAATAGAAGCTAGTGCTCATGACATAAACTGACCCGGGTCCGCAAAAACAAAAATATAATGTGAACGGAGACCAGCTGGGTTAAGGCAAAGGGAGAATAATCGCACTCGGGTACGGTCCAGTTAAATGGACCCAGTGTGAAGGCCACTTAAAACTCCTGCACTGGAGTCTTCATTGCACTCCACCTTAAACTAAGTGTGGCCTTTGTGTGGGACTTCACCTAGTCTTTCCCACACACCATCCATTTCCTCCACCAGAAGGTGCTCTCACCTATGGCCCTGGCCAGGAAGCGGGCGCTGTTGATGTTCTTCACCTCTGTCCTGATGCCCAGTGGTTCCCCGGGCACATGCACCGACACGTTAGCGTCCACCCTCAGCTGACCCTCTGTGGGAGGAGGAGGAGGAGAGGGTATTAGACCCCAAGCTCTAAATTGGCTTAGCATTTCCTGTGCAGAGGTCCTGAATTCAGATGTTTTTGTTTATCTTCATATTTAGCTGACGCATAAAGGCACAACTGAGTGAGTGGGTTGTTTTAGTGTATGATACATGTAGACAATGCCAAGAGTGAGAGTGAATGAATGGCAGTGTGGATAAGAATAAACAGAGAGAGAGAGTTGAGGAGGAAGAAGAAGAAACAAGAACAGAGGGGACAAAAAGAGAGAGAGAGAAAGACTAACACAGAGAGAGAAGAGACAGAGGGATGGAAAGAGAGAGAGCGAGACTAACAGAGAGAGAGAGAGAGCGACTAACAAAGAGAGAGAGGAGAGACAGAAGGACAGAGAGAGAGAGACTAACACAGAGAGAGAGGAGACAGATGGACAGGGAGAGACTAACAGAGAGAGAGGAGAGACAAAAGGATGGAAAGAGAGAGTGAGACTAACACAGAGAGAGAGAGAGAGAGAGAGAGAGAGAGAGAGACTAACACAGAGAGAGAGAGAGAGAGAGAGACCAACAAAGAGAGAGAGGAAAGACAGAGGGACAGAGAGAGGAGACAGAGGGATGGAGAGAGAGAGACTAACACAGAGAGAGAGGAGACAGATGGACAGAGAGACTAACAGAGAGAGAGGAGAGACAAAGGGATGGAAAGAGAGAGTGAGACTAACAGAGAGAGAGAGAGAGAGAGAGAGAGAGAGACTAACACAGAGAGAGAGGAGACAGATGGACAGAGAGACTAACAGAGAGAGAGGAGAGACAAAGGGATGGAAAGAGAGAGTGAGACTAACACACAGAGAGAGAGAGAGAGAGAGAGAGAGAGAGAGAGAGAGAGCGCGAGACTAACAGAGAGAGAGAGAGAGAGAGAGAGACCAACAAAGAGAGAGAGGAAAGACAGAGGGACAGAGAGAGGAGACAGAGGGATGGAGAGAGAGAGAGACTAACACAGAGAGAGAGGAGACAGAAGGTCAGAGAGAGAGAGAAACTAACAGAGACAGAGAGGAGACAGAAGGACGGAGGGGGCGAGAGAGACTAAGAGGGACGAAGGGGGTTTCAGAAGGGAAAAGACTCTTGCCTGCCATGTTGCCCCAGCACGTGCCCAGTGTCTGCAGGATGAGCTGAAGCTCTCGAACAGCTGCCGCTGCCTCCTCTCCACAGCTCATCTCAGGCTCCATCACTAGCTCCATCAGACCGACACCTACAAACACACACGTTAACACTCCACCTGCACACACTTATGCTCAGAGAACAGATCATATATTCTTCAGGCACCAGCATTCATCCAAACATATATACACAGTAAACTAAGGAGTCGGATACATGCTGACACACCTGCCCTGTTGAGGTCGATGAGTGTCTGGTTGCGAGGCTCATCATGGAGGCTTTTGCCGCTGTCCTGCTCCAGCTGGATCTGTTTGATGCGGACACTCTTGGTCACCATCTGGTTTCTCTTGGTGCCACCCAGGTAGCTGTAGGTCAGCGTGCCGTCCACTGCAATGGGCAACCTTTGCTGGGTAATCTGGTAGCCCGCCTGAGTAAACATTAAACAATCATCAGCAGGAGTTGAAATCTGTGATGTTTGTAAGTCTTGACAGAAATACAATATATTATACAATATTATACAATATATTATAGACTATTGCAACACAACACAGAAGACATGGTGTGTGGAAAGGTTTCAAATAATTACACTACATGTAAGAAATCCATGGGACACGTCTAGTAAATAGGCTACCCTAACTCAATTGGAAGCTTTTTGTCACCATGAGAGACGAAGTAGAAAATACCTTATGGGGCTAATTCACAGTCTACCCAAGCTACATGGGTGTGAATGCATCAAGCTAGACAAGGAGGGTTTGGCGCATAATTGCTTAGCAAAATGTGTTTTTTTTTTCCCAAAAGAGTTTGTTTTTTTATGCGACACAAGTGCGAGTATTCAAAATGGGGACAAACAACTCAATATGTGCATGAGACTTGCATTGTCAATTGTGTCCATGTAGATTGCATAGAGTATGAATCAGGCCTTAGACATATATTTCTGTTAAATGTTAAATGGACCCATTAGAAGCCAGTCCAGTAGCCCTGTTTCACATCAATATACAGTGGCTTTGACAAGAGCAAAAATATTCTCGTCCCAACCATTCACCTGCTGCAACCACTTGATGAGTCTTTTCAGACTAATGACAAGACTTGGGGCCAGTTTCACAAAAATAGACTTTGACTATAGCTTAGATATAGTAGATACTTAGACTTCATATAGACATCTAAATTAAACTGTTGCACAAAGCAGTTTAGGTCTTTACTACCTGAAGTAGGACTATAGTACAATGAATTCTGGATAAAATAAGACTCTTTTCAAAGTGAAAAAAATTGCCGCCTGAGTAGCCACATCTAACCAACTCGACTCGATTTTACCCAAGCAGAACATGCTTGTCTTTAGGTCAAACAAGATGAATAGGGCACATGTCTTCACAAATGACATTTCAGATGTGGTATTTTCATCCTCTACAATTTATACGTCTTCTTAATGTTTTTGTTTTAGATAAGCAAGAATAGGCTAGGCTAGGTTACACATTTTCAACTGAAATCAGTTGTGGAATCCAGATAATATAGTATCTAAGACCTAAGTTAGCCCTGGGAGTAAGGTGTCTAATTATTTTGGTCTAAAATAGGTCAGTCTTTATTTGTGTGAAACATAGTATATGGGCAAAATTAAGACTGGTCTAACACTATAAACTAGTCTAAAATAGTTTTGTGAAACCGGCCCTTGGTGGACAAAGCCTGTGTTAAGCAGGGTGGGCTCACAGGCATGTCGGCATAAAAGTAGTGCTTCCTGTCAAATAGCGATTTCCTGTTGATGGAGCAGTTGAGAGCCAGACCAGTCATCACTGCAGCCTCCACACATCTCTTGTTCAGCACCTGAGGAAAAAGGGCACCTATGATTTCATTGTTTCCCCCCACTGCAGTGTTAACGCCTGTAGACTCTGTGAATTTGGTCAGGCAATATCGAGGTCTGCCAGTGTTATTGCCTATATTTTCATAATAATGTACAATAAGTCGATAACATAATTACTGTGTCAAGCTTACTCACTGGTAATGTGCCCGGAAGAGATGCATCAAAGCAAGATACAAGTGAATTAGGTGGGGCTAAGAATTTGACTTGTGAACCAGAGAAGAGCTTTGATAAGGAGTTGATCTGAGCATGGATCTCCAGGCCAACGACTCCCACCATCCTTTGAGGGACACTGAAGATGAAAAAGCCCAACATAATTAAACCTACTGGTTTAGCTGTGTTTGTTGTGGGGACTACAAACATGTAAAAGTATTATTTATAAAGAAATGTTTAGTTTTATAGGCTACATAATCTAATCATCAGTAACAATCATTCCTTACAAAAAAATAACTCAAATTTCTGGAGAATTCCTTGTCGTTCATATGCACTACGAAGAGATGAGGTATTTTGGACATGATAAAATGTATTGCCGTGCACTTATGTAAGGGGTTATATCAACACAGCTCATTGACATTTATTACAAGGAATCTTTGTTCGCCACATATCGTCGTGACGTGACGTGTACATAAATTCATTTTAACAGTAAAAAAAAAGCTTGAACTCTTCATAACAAATAAACCACTAATCATTGACCTTGTCAAACACCATACAATTTAGCATAAATGTCCACCTATTTTAGTGCTTTGGAGACAGTCTAGTAGACAGCAGAAATAGTTACCACGTCTATCATTTATTTTCTTATACATTTGGCAAGATGCGTTAGCACTGTGACTGCATTAACTTTGAAATGGTAACTTTAGCTTATGATCGCAATGTCAATGTGCCTTACCTCTTCTTTTTTGTTTGGGGTTTACTTTGACAGCGATTGCTACATGTGCTTATTCTTCTTTTTAAAATAAGATATACTATATTTGTAGTAAGAACAGAAATATGTTTTTGATTGTTGCAATTATATATCATGCCACAAAATCCTGCTGAGGCGGCCGCCATGATTACTCCTTCATGGAGTGTCACGGGGCTTGTAGTTTCTGTATTCATTCTTACCGCGACACAGAAATCTCGAGAAAATACAAGTTCCACAATGCATTATTGCCACGCCTCCAGTATTCGAGGTAATTTCCCGCAGATTTTGACGAAGTTGCATGTCAGTTCCTGTTTTGATACGTGCTGCTGACTGCTGAGTGACTTGTGGCGGGAGTTTAACGCGTGCTGCATGTAGCGGTTTACAGCGTTTTACCCTACAATTTAATCAAAAGCTTTCTTTGCCTGTCGAAACATGGAAGATAACAGACAAGAGGTTGAGCTGAGAAGCGATGTGCCTATTTCGCCTCCGAACGGTGAAACCCTTTGCACTCAGGAACACAACCAAGTAAAGTTAACAAATGGACAAAACCATGCCAGTTCACCAGTGAATGGTGTCCAGGAATACCGGAGACACACATTTAGCACTGAACCCACTCTCGAAGACATACGACGGATGCAGGCAGAGTTCACAGACGAGAGGGACTGGAACCAATTTCACCAACCCCGAAATCTCCTCTTGGCAATGGTTGGCGAAGTAGGAGAGGTGTCCGAACTCTTCCAATGGCGTGGGGAAGTTGCCGAAGGACTGCCGGACTGGACCGAATCAGAGAGGGAGCATTTGGCTCAAGAACTGAGTGATGTTTTGATCTACTTGGTAGAGCTTGCAGAGAAATGCCACGTTGACTTGCCCCAAGCCGTCCTTCGCAAAATGGCTTTGAATCGACAGAAATATCCGGCTAGCAAAGTCCATGGGTCGGCAAAGAAGTACACTGAATATAACGAATAATGTTTTGCTGTGATCCACTCAAACTTTGCCGCTGAATAGCAGAGACAAATCAGACTGCTCCCGAAGATTACTGATGGTTTGCAGCAAAATTGTCGCACAGACACTTGTTCTTATTGTAATTATGTGCTGTTAAAATGCACTTTCACCTTGTAGCCTATTTTAATTGACCGAGTTTTACTTTGTCGCCATGAAAGTCCTTTCTGGCAATAACAATCTTGATCTTTCTGGAAGCTGTAACTTTCTATGGTTTCAGTTTAAGTGCCCAGTGTATTTTACGTTTTATTGTTTCACCGAATTTACCAAATTAAGGCTGTACACAAATGTTACATTTTGGTATAGTTGTTACTTTGTTTCCCATAAAACCTCAACTCTAACTTGAGGTGACAGCTTGATACGTACTCATCCTCTGGCCCTCTGTATTGTATCCTTGCAATGTTGTCAATATAGTTCACTTCAAAGGTTTTACAAAAGGTGTCCTGTCATTAATGTCCTATTGTCCACATTGTCTGTTGCTTTGTTTACTTTAATGTGTAGTTCAATGTCACGGTGGATTTCAAAATCAATCCCCATCTCAAAAAGTGAAGGAACTTACTTTCATAAATGTGAAACAACATTGCTGTGGTAGTCAGCCATTTACCTAAATTGGAAAAGCCTACATCCTAAAAGGCCTTTATCTGATTGACAGCAGATTGTGTTTCTTGTTTGAGTGGAAGACAATGTAATAGGCCTACAACAGCAGTCTCACTTAGACTACCCTTTTAAGCAGTTGGCGATGCTTTCTTTTATTCTGCTGTTCTTTATTCAAAAGTGAGAGGTGAGCACGGCAGGAAGATAGGCCTACTGGCAAGAGCCTGGTAACTTTACTGCCACATGGACTGGCACACCAGTCATTTGTCCACAACTTTCTTCAGAGGTGACTGAGTTTAGCCGATGAGTTCAACAGCTCATCCGTTTAAAGCTTGCTCTTGTGTGAATTGTTCTATTAAAAAAACAGCACGTAATTAATTTACTTGTGTTGCCTGAAAATGTTGAAGAGGAATCAATAACAGTTAATAGGAGGTGTGACTGAGTACCGTCACTACAGTTGCGTATGCGCTCTGACTGCCATACCAACGGGCCTGGCTCTTTGGCATTTCGGTCAAGCTGCAGGGTTAATGCCCCGGAGACCCGGGTTCAAGACCGGGTGGGGTCACTGCTCTCTCCCTTCGCTACAGGAGTTCTACTCAGAACAGGTCTGTTCACATGTCTGATTGCTCAAATGCCAGTCCTTTAGACAGTGAGTGAATGTGTAGTGGGAAGTGCAATTTCTTATCTTGATACTGTGTATCATAAATGTGCTCTTACAGAGGAGCAGTTGCCTAGAAGAGCTGTACCTGTAAGCAGGACTACTACACAGTCCCCTTTCAAGGCAGACCTTGTAACTCTGATTCGGATTTTTCTGATTTATAAAAGAACAAAGTGATGGAGCCTCGGTATCTCTAGAATTTTTAAAAATAGGCCGATATCAGTTTCAGCTCTCCCAGCTAAGAAAGTTATTTTTATCAAGAGTCAACTCAGTCACCTTATTTAATTAGCACATTTAAAACAACAGGAGTTGACCCCAAGTGCTTTACAGTTGAATCAGTTAAGACAATGAGGAATTACATCTGAGGAGCAAGGAGATTCCGACAAGGAACGGACCTACATGGCAGGGATAAAAAAAAAAAAAAGCGTAGGCCTAGCCTAAATTAAAGTAGCATAATGTGTAATATATATATATATATATATATATATATATATATATATATATATATATAACACCATAAAGGCATGCATAAGAAAATAATTAAAATAAATAAACAAGCGAAATTTGCATTAAATGTAAGACTGAGTAACTGTATGCTAGATCAGCGCTTGAGCCACGCCTCTGACAGGGCGCAAGGCGTCATGGGAAAAGGAAGCAGCTCCTCTGCCGAAAGCACAGAGCCGACGCTCCGACAAAAAGGCTTATTTACAGTACTTCCTGAGCTAGGTGGTTGTCGTGTTCATCTCGACTAGCGTCATTTAATCGCTTACTAATGAAATATAAACTAAGACGAACTATGTTAAGTGAATAAACGGTAACTTCGTCGCATACCGGTATCATCTCGTTGTTAGTTTTCGGCATAACAGGCTAACCTGTTAGCTGTTAAATAGGTTGAATGGAAGTATCTTAAAAATAAACTCATTTTCGAAATAACTTTTATTGAGGAAATAATAACACAGTGGAAAGAAGTCGGAGTGAAAAGTTTTGTTTTGCGAAAGGAAAAACGTTACACGTAGGCGTGAGCGGCAACTTCGCGAAGTGTGATCACTAGTAAATAACTGCTAGCTCTCTAGCAAGCTTACGTCGCCTACCTGATCGAGGAGCAACGTCATATCAGACTGGTAAGAGGGTTGGCTGGGCAGAAATAGTTAACCCTCGGGTAAAGCTCATAAAAGCGACATTGCCTGTGGACCAAATGTTCTACCCCCTTCTCAGATTTTCTGCGACGCTTTGCAATTAAGTATATCACCACGGACGGAAACGGTGAATATCATCAAGGCGAATTGAGGATGAGCTACAAGCCGATTGCACCCGCCCCTGCCGGGTCAAACCACACGCCACCAGGTAAGGTCCTCTAAGAAAAACTTTCCTGTGGGGATGATATTGGTGGGGATTGGCATTTTCTCTCGTTCTGTTTAGAGAAGCTTAATAGAAGTGTATCGCGGTGGAGATGGTACCCGCACTGTTTATTTCATTAAAAAAAAAAAAAAAAAAACAGGTTAACTGATGCTCAGTGAGTGAGAGTGAGTTGGGTGTAGCTGCAAGAGCACACTGCAACACTTGCACCCACATTACGGTGGTTGAGAATATGGGTTGACCTAGCTATGCATTTGTTTTCACAGGCTCCAGTGTTCCATCCCCCTCCCTCCCCTCCTCCTCCAACTTCAGACCAGCTTTCAGTGATTTTGGGCCACCGTCCATGGGCTTTGTACAGGTACATTTCTTCTTCTCTAGTAGTTGTAAGGAAAGGTTGAATATTCCTATTGTGAACCATTTGCATGTTTTTATGTATATTTCTTAGGATATAAATGTCAAATGTAGGCCTAAATGTAACAAACTCTTGCCTGATATACTTGAATTCCTGCATACTGCATATCAATGTAAATATACAGGTCACACAAGCACAAGTTTAAACTTCATGTAACTGTTAAGACTATAGAAATATACAACACAACTACCTCTATTTTTTTTTTATATATATGTCCTATATTTCTATTTTGATACATACATGTTCTATATTTCAGTCTTGCACTTTAATTTAATGTTTATTGTCTATGGCTATGTCCATAGTATGTCTATGTCTGTATTTAAAGCATGTCTATGTCTGCATGGGAAAGTAAGAAACGAAATTTCAATTCTTTGTATGACCAGTGCATGTAAAGAAATTGACAATAAAAGCCGACTTGACTCGACTTGACTTGACTTTGTATTTGTTTTGTAACTACAGTTTGAATTATTGTAATGTCTTCACCATTATTTTACCTCTCTCTGCCCAGTAATCTACATATATAGGCTTTGTGTCTTCTCAGCCTGTGAAAGTTTCTCAGGGATCCACATACAGCGAGTTGCTGTCTGTCATTGAAGAGATGGGCCGTGAGATCCGGCCCACTTATGCTGGAAGCAAGAGTGCCATGGAGAGACTTAAGAGAGGTAACATGACTCTTGTGGCTCTGTGTCTGTGAAAAAAAAACAGATTTGTCCAGTGTCTGTGAAAAAAACACATCTGTCCAATTCCCTGAACTATATATAGGTGTGGAAATGAGAGCCAATGTTAAGTCCGTCTGTCATTCTACCCCCTTGCAGCCTAGTAAAATAACATCAATCCATGATATTTCGGTCTCCAGGGTGTGTACAGGGGAACGGTATTCTCCCCTCTGTCATTCATTATGTTGATATCAGAGTAAACGATTACTCCAATAAAAAGTCAGAAATTCAGGAGCCAACTATTTGTCAACAACCATGGATAAATTGATCTCCAGCAAGGCGGTTTAGAAATGGCCAGGTGCAACAGTTGGCTTCATTACATACTTTTCTCTCAAAGGCATCTGTTTCAGAAGGGTTCATGAATGAGGGTTATTGCGTAATGCAGGGGTCTTGGATGAGAGAGACACTGATCACGGACCCCCACCCAAATTTAGGCCTGATATTCTTATCTTATATTTGGAACTAAGTCAGTCACACACACATACTCCCCTACATATGTAGAAACAGAATTATACATGATCTGTCAAATGGGTGCTTTATAGAACTCATTTTGTTTATTATTGACATTTTTTCTACCTTACAGTTAGCCATCACATTTTAAATAGGGAGGGACAAAGAATTAAGCTTCAGTGGCATCTGACATGGAGCTTTTGTTCTGAGAAATTAGACGGATGGCATGAGATTGTGCAGCATGTAGTGGGTAGTTAATGATCTTTGTATTGACATGCTGATAATGGGAACCCATCTTCCCTCTTCTGTGCAGGTATCATCCATGCTCGTGCTCTTGTACGGGAATGTCTGGCTGAGACGGAGAGAAGCGCTCGCACATAATCTCCCCACGGCCATTTCATTTCTGCCCCAAACCCTTTCACTCACACCTATTCCTTCCAAATCTCACCCACATGTGCACATACAACACCTCCCTCCCCCTTCACTCAGTCACAAGCCCAGGCAGACCCACCCTCCCTTAAGCATTTACAGTTTTCAGATAGGGCCAATGCTGTTAGTGTGGCTTTTTTGTAATCCTGATTTTTGCAGTTTGAGTACTTGTATCAAGAATAAAGTGAATCATTAATAGAAAACCATTTACTCGCCTCTTTCAGTGTTAGTTGGAGAACATAATGGTTTGTGGTGTTTGTGTGGATACAGAAGCATTAGGAACCATATGAGACTCATCTTTATTAGACCTCAGTCACAAACTGCAGAAGGACAAAGGCATGGTTCTCCCAAAATATTAGTCTGAAGGCAATTATTAGAGGGGGAAAACAGCACATCCAAGTGTCCAGTCAACCATATCTTTTAAAAATGAGTCAATACACATGACTGATACATTATGCTTGGCCACAGAAAAAAGTCTCAGGACTTCTCACACAGTGTCACTGGCTGGCCTGCTCCTTGCTCACAGAACATGCTGAGGTTTTGGTCTGTGACTGCAGTAGGATGTCATCCTGCCCATTACTTAAACCCATCAAGGAAGATAAGTCACAAAGCTCAAGCATGGTTACACACGATTATACAGAGTTACAATCAAAACACATGAATACATAATAGTTTAAAAGAATATAAATATGAATATAATGAGCATGATATAACTGAGTAACATGAAGTGCAGGTACGGGTAATGATGTGATCTCTAAGTCCAAGGTCAGAAGGCTAGTGTAACAAACTTCCTGGTTCCACTGATTGTCTTGAATGACCATGTCACTTCAGGTGTGTGGACCACCAGGAATAATTAATTCCAGTGAGCAGTGAACACCATGAAGTGTATACGAATATCTGAGTGAGACGTGGCAGCAGAGTACATGTCATTTCTTAGGACCATGAAAGATTCTGGGTTCATGGCCTGAGGATGAACTTCTAGTTTGGTGTTGCAGATGTCTGAACATGTATAGTGCATGGATGGAAGGTGTGTGTACAAAAGAGACGCATAAAAAGCAATGGGTCCACATTTACAGCTGCTTTGCTACTTCACATAATACTAAAAGATTTAGCCCTGGAAAAAAGAAAAGAGGGGAAAAAAAGTTAGATCAACAGTACCAACACAACTTACACCTATGGTCACAATACCATCAATATGGGCTTTGTGCTTACTTGAATATGGGCTTCCTAGCTTACTTGAAGTTGGCAAACCAGTTTCCTGTTCATTGATAAGGCTGTCAACAACAAAACAACTAAAATCAATCCTCTTCAGATGCAGTAAACTGGTTTGCCGACTTCAACCCTAGCTGGTGCACATTGCAAACTAAAACACAACGACACATTTCTGTACCCAAAGTAAAAGGCCAAATTATACAGGGGTTGTTTTAAAACATGAAAGCAACAGCCAGAAACACCTCAATTAACTGCTTAAATGTGCCCAGTAAAATACAAAACTCTTACACCAAGAGTTGGATAAAGAACATATCTTTGCAAACAACACACATTATCAGTTATTGACAGTGAAATATACATGGGGTGTGGTATACTCGAAGCAGTGATCTCTGCGTGCACAAGGTTTGACATCACCGGAGCTTAAGACTCTTATAGATACTGCCTGGCCAAAGAAAGGTCACTAACTGGATTTAACTACTAAGCAAATAGGTAACAGCTTCCCAATGGGGTCAGTGCTATGATCTGGGGTTGCTGCAGTTGGTCAGTGGGGTATTCCACAAAGCCGGTTTTATCACAAAACCGGGTAAGTTAACCCGAGGTTTGCGGTAACCCTTGGTTTTCCGTTCCAAAATGAACACGGTATCTAAGTTACTATAGAAACATATGCTCTGAATCAAACCTGGTCGGAGCAGGTTTTGCGCAGGTTAAGTTTGGAAGATAACCCACGTTCACGGCAGATCTCACATGTTGGCAATGGCATGCCCTTTTGATGAGAGCCCTGTTGACATCGGAGTGCAAATAATTTGGGCAATCCACCGAGAGAGAGTGATAAGACCACCGCTCGACATCTTGTCTTATCTTGATGATTTTTTGCTGGAGCGATATCGTTTTTCGCGTGAATCTTTCATATATTTAAATAGCCTTGTCTAGCCCTACATTGCCAAGGTTACCAATCGTGGACCTGGCTTCAGTTCACTGCAAACTATTTGCATTGCTCTGTTTTTTTGCGACGGATTGTTTTTTGTACAGTGTTGGAGATACTGAGCATATAGGGAAAGCTACAGTCTGCCGATCAGTGCGTACATTCTATCTTGCGCTGAAGCGCTTGGTGCGCTCCTGGCCACAAACGTCATTAAAATGGGGTTTCACCAACTCGCAGGTCAGCATTATATGCTTTAAGTGTTCCCAAATGGCACAGAAATGACCCTTGTTGTTGACTTGTCATCTGGGTGTTATATATTTTCGAATGTCATTATAAATGTTCAGGTAGGTACAGCCTACGCAGCCTATATTGGCCATGCATTTCCAATATCTTCATGATGGTTTGTTAATCGCTGTCAATCTTGATTTTTTTATCATTAAAAAGATATGTGATGCTTCCTACATGATCACTAATGTGGAGGCAAAATGGGCTGGTTCGGTCCACGATGCCAGGATGTATTGAATCCAATTTGAGCTATAAATTTCAACAATGCGTGGCATTATGAATGCGTTGCATTATGAGCATATCATAGACCATCTGCCGACTGTCGGCCCTCTTACGATTGGCTTAAAAAAAAAGTGGTTATTTACATGCAGGAGTGTCAAATATGTTATGACAATTTAAATGCTGGACTGACAAATATGTAGGCCAGTACGATGGTGGGAAAAGTTTGTATGACGTTTTTATATTTCATCTTGATCAGATGATAGTTGGGGCCCATCAGAGTACATCTTTGTATAACAGGTTATGTGATAGTTAAACTTTCTTAACGTTCCTGAGATATTAATAGATTCATAGTTCAAATATTTAGGATCGTGCTTTTGTCATGAAACTTACACATTTAGGCTTTATTTCTCTGATTTTTCTCTTAATTTCTTTCTTCATTATAACGCCTTTTTCCTCATCATAACTCTCCAGGAGGACCTGGAGTTCAAGGCCAGTATTTTATGTGGCCCTTTTCGCCATTTATAGGTTTGGCGTGGACACGCACAACCCTGCGTTAAACAACCCTGTGTTGATTGAACTAATTCATAAGCGGTACGGTGGAACCGACAGCTCTGGTTTAGTCGGCGCAGGGTCAATCAACCTAAAGTTCAGCGTTAACTCTGTTTTAACCTCCGTTTGTGGAATACCCCACAGGTCTAGGTTCAGCAATGTTATGTACCAAAAAGAATGAGGTCAGCTGACTACCTGAATATACTGAATGACCAGGTTATTCCATCAATGGATCATCAATACAAGATCTACAAGATTGCCCCTCCCCCACTACCACCGAGCACCCCCTCATCGAGTTTGCACCAGACTGTGATTGACAGTCAGATCTCACACAGCCCTGCTCTGATTGGACCAGAAGAACCGGGAGCTGTGGATTTTTGCAAAACAAATAACAGGTTCTAAGTGGAGGTAGAAGTGTGTTTTATTTTTCTAAAACCGGCTGACTTATGTTGTTCTGTTCAGCATAGTGTCGGTGTCAGTGAATATGATCAAAAAAATCTTGTCAACTGCAGCTTTAATTCTTGCATACAATACACCACATCACATGTGTTGACTGTTAGTCTGAGAGGCTAGCTAAGGCCTAATGTCTTACCGTGGTGGCAGTTGCACCGGCAGCAAAAAGATTTTTGTAGCGGCCCTTCTCTTCCTTCTCTTTTTCACGGATGCGCTCCTCCATCGCTCTAAGCTCGCGTGCCACCATCGGTGCCAGGCTTGGGTCCAGCTTCACCACGTTGGCAAAGTCAGATCGTGCCTCCTTCTCATTCCATACTGCGGCATGGGCTTTGCCACGCTTAAAGTATGCCTTCACGTTGTCTGTGATCAAATCAAAGACCAATAGTTAGCTTCAGATGTTAGGGCAATCATGGCTTTGATATCACAATACCATCTTTGGGACGTATGAAACTTAAGTTGGCAGGCAGACTGAGGACAAACTCACCTTCGTATTTAGAGAGGAGTGAGGAGCAGTGTTCCAGTACCTCATAGTACTGATTCTGGTTGAGCTTGCACTGGCAGTAGTTGAGCAGCAGGGGTGTGATCATGTTGTCTATTTTAATCCAGGGCTCATCTCCTGGTTTCTCCTGAGCACCACAGAGAGGTAAAACAATAGATAGATAGATAGATAGATAGATAGATAGATACTTTATTGATCCCCAGGGGGAATTCAAGAAAGATGTAAGCAAGGCCATGGACAGAATGACAAAAAAATGACTCATTTAGGCATGTATTACACAACACCGACACAAAGGGTAGGGATGCACACAAAGTAGCCAAAGAACTTAGAGCTGCAGCTAGCGTGATATATACACAACAGAAACGTGTCATATTACAAGCACCAGTACATGACCCACAAGACGGTCGGTCCACCTGCCCAGTTCCTTTGCAATACTGTTAACTCACCTTCATCTGCAGGTTCTTCAGGCAGGCAATGGCATTATGGTAATTTTCAGCCGCTCCCGCAAAGTCACCCTGTTTGAAGAGTGCATTGCCCTGTTCATGAATCTGAGGCACAGCTTCCATCTTCTCCTCATCGGTCATTGCCCAGGTGTCCAGCTGGAAGGTACCTGGGGTCAAGACCTAAGGAACAGGAGAAATGGATAATATGAGGCCTCTAAAGGAAAATAGTGGTGATTTATACCTGAGCTCAATAAAGAGTTGGATAATGTGGCCTTTTAGGCGGATTAAAGACCACTTCCGTGTTCTGGACTATCTGATTTGATTTAATGCTGACATCACAATTGTGTAACATACTGAAATGCAGCAGAAGAGCAACCCAGACCCTCACCTGCAGAAGCTCTATAGTGAAGACAAGAGGCTGGGGGTTGGCCTGCAGCTCGTCCAGGTCGTGGTGGCCTGTTGAGTGGTGGGAGTGTATCTGGGCAATGCCGCAACAGTGCCTCTGGCCCTCCAGAGGATCTTTCCCTGCCCTGATGTTCCTCAAGGACTGGGACATCTGTGGATACAGCGCTGTGTGCTGGGGAAGAACATAAACATGGAGGTTTTTTTTTTTTCTGCCCAGATTAAAAAGTGATGTTTAATGACACATCTGGCAACAGTATCTAGTTACTCTCAGAGGTTGACTAGCTTAACATTGTGTTCTTAAGGACACGTCCATTACACCTAACGTTTCTCTTTCTCAGAGTGTCTCCTTTAGTAATGGCAAAACAAACCTTGACTTCGCAGGTGAATTCAGAAATTTCACCCTCCCTCATAGTTGTGACTATCTGCTCCCAGACAGGCAGCTTGAATTTCTTCCCCATGATCAGTTCCATGGGCTTGCTGTGGCACTCCGCTGATCTCGAGTCATCCAACACGGTTCCATCGCAAAGGCTGGTGCGATAGTGGAACTTTACCTAAACAAAACAGAATCACTTACTAACTGAACTGGTGTTGCTGTAGGCCAGTGGTTCTCAAACTACCACTGGTGGTACACAGAATCTTCTAATGGTACAGAAGTCTCCAAGATTTGTTTGTAAAGATCACATAACTCCAAATTATATATCATTCAAAATCCTTAACCACACAATCACTTAAGTTATATTTAAACTATTTTTTGTCTTTCATGACAAAAGTAGCCTATATTCATTTTTATATCTGTCAGTAGGAGCCAATAGGCCTACTAGGCTAGTACTAGGAGCCAATAAGCCTACTAGGTTAGTGTAACTGTATGGAGTATTAGCAAATGGTTGACAAGTTGTGATGGCAACCAAAGGAAAAGGAAGCAAACGTGATGGATCAAAAAACAGTCATGCAACCATGGCTCCAAACTGGAAGTATTACAAAGTGTGGTGAATATGTCAAGCAGAAACTGAAGTTGGTGACAATTAGCCCAGCACAAGTGACTAGTGGCGCTTCCATGGCACCTGCAAGCAACAAACGACGCAAAGCAGTATATTCAATATACAAAATGGCCTACTACGCTATTATATTTTAATGGCAGTCATAATGATGGTACTTGGACGGAGAGCCAATTGTTTTCTGAGGTGGTATTTATTGTGAAAAGTTTGAGAACCACTGCTGTAGGCTATACCTCTTCACTTTACAAAATTACAAAATGGAAGTTACACTGTTGCATGTTGGACATAACAATTTGACAGAGTAACTGCAAATGAGCTTACTTTCCTAGCGCAAACTACTAACATGAACGTTAGATACATGTTTTCTGGTTTGGTTTACCACAACAGATACCCAAGACAAACCGAGCTACGTTGAAAAAACTCTTAACCAGTTAACGATAGCAAGGCATTGCCTAAGTTACAGTATAGGAACATTCCTATAACTAACAGTGCATAAATTAGCTAGCTGATTAAGTGACGTTGTAGGCTAGGATAAATATATTTTTTACAGTCTATGGATAAAACACAGTAGTATCAGAGAACGTAGCCCGTAGACGTGCTCTGGTAGTGTTTTACTGGCCCTACAGACTGCCACTCAGTGAAATAAATGACGTGTTTTGAGGAGGCGTACCGTTTCTCCAGTAGCCCACCATCAGGTAAACCAGAAACCTTTTCCTTTCTGTGAGGATCTACCTTCTTGAACCATCATCGAAACACAAAATGCAATTAAACATCCTAGTGCGTAACGCACCAGTCGTTAAGTGATAAAGTTCGTCGATTTCTTACCTATCCTTTGCCCTATGCTAGACTAGCTAACGTTAGCTAGCTAACTATCCTCCAGTTGTTCTATAGAAAAATTACGCAACACAGCTACCAGTGAGGTTATCGGGATGCTTACGGAACAACATGAGTACCTTAGTTCCGTCGGAAAATGTTGATAACTGCCCTCTGCCAGGACAGACTACTTTTTTCTGTATCCCTTCCGCGCTGAGAGCCACTGCTATCTCCTCCATCCTTGTTCGAAAACAGCATTAGTTCGTAGAGAAGTGGGAGGATCCTGTACTCGCGGGACAAATCGGGAAATGCCGAAGAGTCACGATGTCTGGTCGCAGGAACTCCGAGATGATGAAGAGGTACCAGAGCCCGTCTCTGCTAGTACATATAAATAGTTTCAGCACAGTTCCTTATAAAGGCCCTTTGGAAAGTGCAAGTTTAAATATCAGTTCACTTAGATTGTGAGCACCTGTGGTTTTCCTGTTTTCCGCTTTCACATAGGCTATTATTCATTTTTGTCTGATGTAAGCAAACGTACACCCCCGTTCTCTACCTCCAGACTACCTATGATGGTACATTCCATCAATAAGAAATCACGAGGACGAAAAACTTCCGTGTTTTCCGAAGTTGTTGTGTGCTGTACACAGACTAAGATGTCTCGCTTGGCTTTTTGTATTTTCTTGACCTCAACAGTGACAATTGTGTCGACGCAGTATGTTCCACCGGTGAGTAAAAACAGTTAAGAAATGAAATGTTAAATTGTCTGCGTTCGTGAACTATTAGGCTATGCTGACTTAAAATGCCGCAACAAGTTTTCCTTTTGATGTTATTGTTAGACATGGGATTAATTTCCCAATTTGCCATTAGTTCTAAACTCCTAAACTCTCATGATCTGTCTGTCTATCACTGCAGTACACTGAAGAATGCAGAACTGGCATGTATCCCCCTCAGGGTCCAACGTATGTATTCTGGTCTATGTGTATGTGTATCACTACATTCGCAAAACAGTATTTCCCGATAACATTCGACTATGTAATGTAGCTGCCCGGGTTAACTAGGCCTGTCATTTGTCCTGCGGTGCAAGTGTCGTAACCAGTCCTAACACAAGATCATGTTTTGAAATTCTGTGTAACTGGATTGTTTCGCCTCACAGACAGTCTGTGAGGTGAAACAGTGACACAGCATCTTATAAGAGGTTACAAAGTTCAGGGCATTAACAGTGGTAAACATTTTCCATTGACAGGTTCAAGGGTGCAGTTACCTGGTACACAGTTGACCTAGATTTGCCTCCAAGCAAAAGATGGGCAGCACTAATGTCTGAGAAGAAAGATGAGGTAAGTGCTTTTTAAGGGTGTTCTGTAAACAAGTTACCTTGGGGCAATCAATAAAGACAGGCTATATTCAATTACAACGTTCTTTAGTAGTAAAATAGCTGGATATATCACGTGAAAACTAAGAGACAGAAACCTCAGACACAGAATGACATCACTGTGTTGGAAACTGTTGGCACCAGTGGGATCATTATCCTCCTGTATTTTTTGTAGATTGCCAGCATGATCAAGGTCATCAAGGATTTAGCTGATGCTTTTGTTCCCAGTGGGAAACTTATTGAATTTGTTGACAGTATTCTGGTAAGTATTTAATAATTCCAACTTTCCTCCAACCTTCCTTCAAACTTTCTCCTCAGAAAATAAATACATGATAAATGAAAGGAGAGTTTCACTTCTCCACTTATGACCGTAAGATCTCTGTTCTTTCAGCCTCTCATAGTTGACACACTTCCGTATCCATTTAATGAAGAACTTAAAGGAATAGCAGCAGGTTCCGGAGTTCCATTGGGTATGTGAGAGGACAAGTAGACTAAGGAAATGTTAACTTGGGTTGATGTCGTAATTTGTTAAGGGTGTTTCCTCTTTGTACCTCACAGGTGAGGTTACACTTTTCAATCTGTTCTACGAAGTGTTCACTGTTTGCACCTCAGTAGTTGCTGAAGACTCAGACGGTGAGTACTTTTAAGCTAAATAATAGCAGTATGAATACATTGGACTAATGATGTAGCCTACACGAAATTGTCACTGACAGTAAAACAAAGTTTTGTACCGTTTCTGTAACAGGTAATTTGATCCATGGCAGAAATCTGGATTTTGGACTGTTCATGGGGTGAGATGTTGAGTTTTATCACGTGTCAGAAATGGGACAAAATAACTTTATACTATTAAATCAACAGTGTATGTACCAGAAGGAACTAATCTGGACGACTGCAGAGATTTTACCTTTATTTGCTTGCTCTGTTTTTGACGGCAACGATGACCGGTATCTACCTCTCCCTTTACAGATGGGACATGAAGAACAAGTCATGGATGATCACAGAGAAGCTGAAACCACTGGTGGTGAACATTGACTTCAGGAGGAGCAACCACACTGTCTTCAAGTCCACAGGCTTTGCCGGCTACGTAGGCATGCTGACTGGCATGAGGCCGGTGAGTGGAGACGGGGGGAATTGGACACAGACGAGGACGAGGAAGTCCAGAGAATGCCCCTATGGCAGTCAGGCTGTTGCAGTACGGCTGTAGTTAATTCACTGATTTATGACAGTCATGCACAGTATGGACCCTTTCAAGAGAGTTCCATTATCAGCATCATAGTTGGCCCCACAAGACTTCAGTTTTAACATTCCATATGTTATCTTAATGCAGAGGAAGTAGATTGGGGCCCAAATAGAATGTTCAAGCATTGTTTTTGTTTACCTTGTTGAAAGGGTCTATACTGTCCTGACTTAAACAGATTTCCCACCCACATTCTGCAATTACAAATGATAACACTACTGTGTCTGGCAGTCTATGGCTGGTGAGGAGTTAATTATAGGCTTGGCTTTTGCTGTGCAAGTTACCATATGAGAACTTATTCTTCAGACTTTCGGTAGTTTTAAACTATAAATTAAATATCTACAGTAAAATCTTGTTTAGAAGTACACATTCAAATTCATAGTTTGCTAAAATTCTTCATAGCACTCATTTTCCCTCACCATCAACGAGCGCTTCAGCATGGATGGAGGCTATATTGGTGAGCCCCTTTCCAGCACTACATTTGCCTGAAAACAAATGGACCCAGTGGAATAATGGTCAAATGCCCATATGAAATACACATCAAAATGTTAAAATGGTGTTAAGTTTTGCTTCACACTTGGCATCATATGCTATTCAGTTCTGTTCATTATCAATCATATATAATAATACATGGTTATGCTTGTTTGAAACTACTTGTAGATAATTATGCATGGTCATTACGGGCTCTGCTGGTTTACCTGTCTGTTGTAGGCATCATTGAGTGGCTTCTGCATCACAGGGATGCCATGTGGATGGGCTTCCTGACTCGCACAGTTCTGGAGAATTCCACCAGGTGATTCATTCTATTCTTTAATGTCCTCAGGGATGATCATTTTCACACATCACTCCACAGTTCCATAACAAGAGTGTGGGCACAGCACCACATGTAACATGTAGCAGCATACATTCCCAACCCCACCTGAGACAATCACATCACAAAGAGGGAGCAGTACAGCAGTATAGGTGAATTGTGCTTTTGTAAAGCAAGAGCAGGAGGTGGGCAACAGAGCTTTCAGAAAATGTGTTCTCTTCATGTGTGGCCCTAACACTCTGTCGATTTCAAACCATGATCATTGTTTAAACGTATGCTTTCATTATTCTCCAATTTATGTAGGCAACTATCTAATTTAATCAATTTCATGTCTTTCAATGGAAATTCTGTAGATGGCGCTTGTAAATCGGACAGAATTCCCTTAATTTTACGACACATATCCTCTTTCTGTCAAACTGCTGTTTTGGTCTACTATTCTACCTCGTGCATGGGTAGACATGAAGCTGACCTAAGCCTCGCTTGAATAAACAAAGGCAAGATGCAGCTAATTTGAGTTAATGGAAGAGCTTCAGCCGTAAGTTAAAGTCCACGCTAGTTCAAGCCAGGCCATTTTTGTTCAATCACCGCTTTCATTAGCGAGGTTGATGGAATACTACCCTCCAGATTTGATGTTGGATTGTGTTGAGTGTGGAGCTGATGTCGACAAAGAGGACTGACTGTTTCTTGGTGTTTTATGCCCCCAACGTTGTCTTCAAGGCAGCGCTGCCTGGAAGGTGCTATGGTTAGGCATGTGCAGGTGATTGTAGGTGTTGAAGAACTGAGTGGAACCCTTCTCTCTCGGTATGGCTGAATGGTAACTGGAGTAAAAGAGATAGAAATAAAGAATGTTTTCCTCCCATGCTGCAGCTATGAGGAGGCCAGGTCCATGCTGTCCCAGACAAAACTGTTGGCTCCTGCCTACTTCATCCTGGGAGGAAACCAGACTGGACAGGGCTGCCTCATCACCCGTGCCCGTACACAGAGCCTGAAGCCCTTGGAGTGAGTGCGACTCCCCTTTTGCTTAGTAGCAGTTACCCTTCCTCACAGCTCCTCTTTACACAAAACTAAGAGCCAATACCAAATCACTTCCATTCTGAGCGGGAGAGAGCACACATACATTATGTAATGTGGGTAAATGGCACATCCATTGATGTTTAATGAGACAACATTACACAAATCTTTTGTGTACAAGTAAACACCACAATGAAATATACAATCCAGAGAGCAGAATCAGGGATTATAGCTATGACGCATTTGCATTTCATTAAGTTGTTTTGGAAACTTGGAGCCTGTGGACATTTAGCCACTCTTTTCTCTGCCAGACTGAACTTAAAGCAGGGTAGGTGGTACCTGCTGCAGACCAACTATGACCACTGGAAGGAGCCGCTGTTCCTGGACAACCGCAGGACGCCTGGCATGAAGTGCATGAACCAGACGCTACAGCCTGTAAGTTAATCATACACCCTCTCCTCAGGACAAAGGGGCTCAATCCCAGGCAGTAATGCCAATGAAAGTGTAGTCTTAAAGGTTGTATCAGCGATAGCGGGGATACGTCACTTCTGTTGATGTTTAAACAAAACAGAGCTAGCTCGCTACTGCCTCCCCTTCCCGTGCAATTAAAACTCCCCTAAACGCGCATCTCGTCGATTATTGCTTAAAACACTTTATTTTGCCCTTGAGTGGTTGCCAACCCTTGTTGGTAGCAATTGTTTTTGTGTACAGATCTCGGAGCCTAGGCTGCCTACAGAGACTCGTTTTTTTTTTTTAACGGCCTGCTTATGGGGCAGGCAGCTAGCGGATCGTTAAGAAAGATTAGATGAATGTGATAATTCATGTTTGTGCCTGAAATCGCTGATTACAACCTTTAACCTAACTGAAGCAAGCAATTAATAAAAGAAAATATTTTACATTGCGTTAAAAAAAGTGACCGATTGTCTTTACAGAACATCTCCTTCAAGACTCTCTATGATGTTCTCTCAACAAAGCCAGTTTTGAATAAGGTGGGTGTTGAAATACTATATTCCAGCATTCAAATGAAATTAAAATGTCTGCACCATTGAGCATCACTCATTGTTTATTAAGAGAGGTCCTCAAAGGCCTCTATATTTATCTGAAGGGAAAGTGAAATGTCAATAAGACATTGACTGCACAGGATAATTATTGAGACCTGTCCATTAGAGCTTCATAATCAATCAATGAAGCATTTCTATTCACAAAATTGTAAATTTTACATCCAAGTAAACTAGTTTAGCATACCGTATTTTCTGGACACTTTTTTTTAGTTTGGCTGGTCCTGCGACTCAGGTGCAATATATATATATATATATATATATATATATATATATATATATATATATATATATATATATATATATATATATATATATATTTTTTTCCTCTTCATGACACATTTTTTGACTGGTGCGACAGTCATCCTCTTACACATTTCTCTGGGATTTTCTGTCCCCAGTTGACCACCTACACTACACTGATGGAGGTATCAAAGGGCAAGTTGGAGTCTTTTGTGCGAGACTGCCCCAACCCATGCATGCCTTGGTGAAGGCTATTCTGACATTACCGGTAAATTGATTTAAGGAAGAAATAAAAAAATAAAAAAACCCTACATCAGGGAGAAGCATCTGACCAAGAGGAATGAATCAGAATACTGGCTGATCCTAGTCATACACACCACTGAATGCCTTCATTAACCACTTGGAATCAAGTGCTTAGAAATTAGAGCTTTTGGGAGTCATCCCTAGGGCAATTCCATGGAAAATTACGTTTTTTGTAACATCCATAACGCCAATAAAATGTGATGGTATGGTATGATGTGAATGATTACATGAAATTTGAGCATTTGCTATTTTTGACTGAAGAATGTAAATGAGAAAAAAAAACAAAAAAAAAACAATGAAATGTTGCTATTCACATCATACAAATGCCAAGGCATTCCACTGGCGTTATGGAGGTGACAAAGTCAATTTTCTGTGGAATTGCCCCCTACCATAAAGATATTTTCTGCACGTTTTAAATGTCCTGTCTAACTTTATCTATGCAAACAAGGATTGGACCTTAGAAGCGAGTCTGCACATGCTTATCTGAGCACTTGATTGAGAATGGATTTAAGCATGTTAAAACTATTTGGCATATCAGGTGTGCGGTGTCAGTTGTTTGAAACAGCATGTTTGAAGTTTGTATTTGATGTTTGTAGTTTTAGCAAGTCTGTATACCTCAGGTTTCGAATGGTTTAATTTTTCTACATTATGTTTAAAACTTGAATGCTTGAAAGATGGTAAAAGGGTTTTGCCCCATGAGTGATGGAACTCACTAAATTCTACTCTAATTCTAAACCAATATGTTCTGTGCTTACCCAGCTAACCACTATAAAAGATGCAGATGCAAACTTCTTTTGCTAAATCTTTCAGATCAATGTCCTAACATTATGAAATAAACAATGACAATTTTAAATTACGTCTATTGTTTGTTTGGGAAGGGTGCAATGAAGCTGTAATGTTTTGTTTCAGGACTAGGGCACAAAAGAGACTTGAGCTACATTTTACTGGAGGGAAAAGTAAAAATCAATGTTTTATTCTTTTTTTTTCCATTTAATCTTAAAACCTCATAGTAAATATCTGAATTACATGGAAATCAGAATGGGATAAGATGCCCAAGCACTGAAAAAGGCCAACGTGCCTGAAAACATAAAAATAAAACGATACATACACATTTAAAAGAGTGCATCTGAGGTCGACCTCTACCCCAACCCCCCCCACAAAAGGCAGGCAAGACAGACAGACGGACATTTTAGTGCCGGGGGAGGGGTCCATTCTCTTTTGCCATGTAGCCCATGACATACCAACCGAGCAAGTTTTGGCAACTATACTCTGACCGATCACGTCAACACATCTACAAAAAAGTTGAATTCTGAGATGCCTACCTGCTTCTACTGAACCAAGGCTTTAAAAAGGCCAAATGCACGGTGGCAGGCCGCAGGGTGTTGGGGGGGCATTTAATGCAGTCAGGCACAGGAACAGAAGAAACGCCACCATGCCATAACTAAGTAACAGTAACTGATTGCAAATGTCCACAACAGGACCCAAGCCCATCCTAACCAGCTTCCTCTCTGAGGCTTCATTTAAAATAACAAAAGATCTTAAAAGACTGAAATAAAATAAAAAACACATTACACAGACTACTGCAGAGCCTATGGACAGCAACATGAGTCCTCTAACCCTAAAATTTCCGTCTTATAAAAACGTCATCTAGGGTTCAACAAAGAACCCCTTCATGTACAGTTAGACACTTCCTTCTATGTAGAACAGTAGATTGCAGCAGCGTGGTGCCATTGGAACCTAATGAGATTAGTCTCTTTTTCCATTTCGTAGGCTCAGCTTAACCTTAACACACGTGTTGAGTCACTTTCCTCTAGTGTAAAGCAGCATGGATGATGTTGCACTAGTGTTGGGGATGGCCCAGACGTCCTCATGCACTCTGGGCTCCGACGGTCTCTGGAGAAAGACAAGAAAAAGAAACAATTTAATTATGCTCATGGAGAAAATTTAACGAAGGATCCACAGTTCAGGCAGAGTTCATAATACATAATTTATAATGAATGACATGAAGCAGTAGCAGCAGTAGTTCGTTTACCAGGTTCTTTCAGGGCCAGGCCATCACCAATGAGCCCTGTGAGGCCCTCTGTGTTGCCGTTGAGGAGCTCCACTGTCAGGTTGTTGTTCTGCTGCTCCTCCGTGATCCTCTTCCTCAACTCCTCCTGAGGAAACAGGACACAGATTCTTTATGCATTCTCACTCTCTTCCACACACACACACAGAGAACTCAAGCAGACCCCTGTCCCACTCACCTCAGACATTACAGAGAGCTGTAGAGGCAGATCCTCCACCTTCACAAAGTCATCCTCATCTGATTTCTGGCTAGTGTTTCCTGAGCCTACCTCCTATGAGCAGAGGACAATCAGCTTCTAATGCAACCCCAAATCATGTAGCCAGACAAATCACCATGATCTTTACATTGAAAACAGCGATGAGTAATGACAAGTGTAACATACGTCCACACTGATCATGACTGGAGACTCTGTGTCGGGGCTTCCAGAGCTGGAGCCCTGGGAGCCACCCTGCCCGTTGACAGTGACCGGGACAGGGGGCACCTCGCTCCCCTCTGCTTCGCCCTGCGCCTCTGGCTCAGCTCCAGAGTGGCCGCTCCCACGATCTTCCTCCGGGGAGTCCATCACCTCTATGGACTCTGACTTAGTGCTTTTGGCTGGGAAAAGAAAAAAGGTGGTGAGGGGAGCAAAGTCGATGGTAACAGGGAAGAGATACAAACTGAAAACGTTACATGGGCTTCGAACACTGCTTTATACATAGCAGACATTTTTATGGCTCTTTGGCATAAGAACTGGGTCTTCGTGTTTCTTTACAGGCAAGTTGAAGACCGATACCAAGCAAACAGGGCTCGTCGCCCTTACCTTCATTACCTTCTGAGGTCTCATGATCTTGACTGGTGCTGTTCTGAATCACGGCATTACACTGCATTCACAACAAGGTAAAGAGAAGGAGAAATACATGAGTGGCAATAAAAGGCAATATAGACCGAAAAAACAATAATAATTTTTAAAGGCGCTCGAAACGATGCTGGGTAACGTCACTTCTGTTGACGTTCAAACAATACAGAAAGTTAGCTCGCTACTTCCTCCCCCTCCCTCCTGTGCAATGGAAACTCTCCTAAACGCGCATCACATCGGTGATTTGCTGGAACAGTTTGTTATGTTTTTATGGGCAAGGTTTGCCCAAGTTGTTTTGTGGCTGTTTTTGGAGCCTGGGTTGTCCACAGAGATCGCGTTTTTTTTTTTACAGTATTCAGGACACAGGCAGCTAGCGGATGGTGAGGTGATGTTTGCTGTAAGTGACAAAAAATGTTTTAGCCTAAAAAACATATGACCTCGCTTAGGGCACCTTTTAAAAAGCTCAAATGCACACCTGGACTCACGGATACACACACCTGTTTGTTGTCATGTGTGGTGTCGGTGCTGGCTTGTAGCGATGTCTGGACCTCCACTGGCCCAGCCTCAAACTCCTCCATCTCCTCCAGCTCGTTCTCATCCTCACCGCTGCCATAGTTGGTCAAGGGTTGGGTCTCTGCCTTGGACAGGCCTGCACCCCATCCACAAACAGACAGACACATACAGTTATAGTCGATCAGACCGCACATCTTTGACAATCCCAGAAGAAACACTGAACTAAAAGTCGATACTTTATTTTTCTGGAATTTCCATATCTGGTCGCTCACTGATAGAAAGGCATGGTCCATCTCCATCTCTGCCCTCCTCTTCCTCCTCTTCTTCATCCTCCACCTCCTCCTCCACTTCAGAGGCTTCACTGCTCTGTCCATCCTTCTCTTCCAAATGCTCTTCTTTCTCCAGGTTATGAGTGGCCCCTTCCTGCTCGGTCTCATCTCGATCCTGCATTAAAAAAATAAAATAAATAAAAACAATTACTCTCTGCCATCAAAAGAAAAAAACATACCAGCTGTTGCACATGAGCCATACTGTGCTGGTTTAAAAACTAACCTTGTCTTGGTCACAGTAACCTGGCAAAAATGTAGTCTCGCCATCAGTGCCTTTCCCCTACGCACAGAGAGACATTAGATGCATTACAAGACAGATTATACAGACAAACATTTTTCTAAAGTATGGAACTTCAGTCCAGGGCTGCTGTTGGCTCCACTCCATACCAATTAATAAATACAATTTAAAACCACAGGCTGTCCCAAACCATCAGCACACACACACACACCTCAGTCTTGTTGGCGTGTTTGGTGGAGACAGCGCTGCGACTTCTCTTGGTACGGTTCTTAGCTGTGCTGCTGCTATTGTTATCAAGGTCCTGCATGAGTCTGAAGAAGGCCAGCTCGTTAAATAGAATCTCCGAGATCTCCACTAGCAGGTCCTCCCCACACTCCTGCAGTGTGCGACCAACAAACTTCCCCAGGGAGTCCTGCACGAGAACAGGCATGACCGTGACACACACACAAAAACATGAATAAAATAAAAGGACACAAACTACAGGAGGCATAGCCATAAGGACACTATTTGGGTCGTACCTGGAGAATGCCGCCCAGCTGCCGGTGGAAGAAGCGCACAAACTCTTTGCTCTCGTCGTTTTGCTGTGTGAGCGTGAGCACCATGCGACGCACGGAGGTGAGCAGCTGGTGAGAGCACACCTCATCCATATGCTCCTGAGAGACGGGCAGCAGGACAGAGGCCGGCGTTATGGTCAGTACGGCTAACAACGGGCTCTACGCATAGCTTTACCTCTTCAAAAACAGCAGGGGGATTGGTTCTGTCAAATCACTAAATGAAGCACGCTTTATATTTTAGAAATGGGTGCATAAAAGCCTTGCCAGATGAGTCTTTCAACACCTCAGGTATTTTGAGTTTACAAAGCATCATAACCTAACTCCGAATGGAGGTGGCTCTGCAGCAAATGCTTCCCCAGCCAAAGAATAAGGGCCAAATCTGCTCTGGAGCCACTCGATATATGGGGCCTCATCTTCATCTGATCTTAAGTAGCTGATATGATTGTGCTGACGGCTCACCTTCAGGAAGGGGATGACCTCAGTCATGATGGCTTTGATCTGCCGATCCAGCTGCTGGGTGTCGATCTGAGGGCAGCGCATGTCTCCAGACGCCTGACAGGACCCTGCACACAAGACCAGCAGCACAGGTCATACCAAGGCCCATTCACCAGACCAGCAGAAGATGTCAGGCCAATGCCTATTCACAATATGTGGGGTAGCCCTTCAACTGCACAACACATCTTTACCAGAGTGCTAGGGTATGTCACCTGAGGGCTGCCAGTTGGAGCGTTATCAATTTTTAATGTTAAGGAGATTCCCACCGTTTCTTCATACACATGCTATACATTTAATTTGAAACACAACCACGCACACACCCACACACATACCTTCCAGTAGTCCTGCAGCAGAAGCAGAAGCAGCGGCATTGCTAGGCGAGGGCAGGTCAGTGTTAGAGGCGTCAGCAGCAGAGCTGTTTTTGTTGCTCGGGTTAAACTCGGCCTTAAGCTTCATGCGCTCATATTCCCTCATCCTGGCCAGAGCTTTGTCTAAGTGAATCACTGTGTTACCTGCACACAGAGGGAGATGCAGTGGGTAAGAGAAAAGAGCAGGATAAAAGAATGAAAGCCTTAGAAACCGAGGGAAGTCAGGATGGGTGAGGGAATAAAAGCTTAGCACATTAGCGAAGCTTGCAGCAGCCCTGGAGATTAGGCAGCAGGAGAACTGCTCTGATAGGTTCTCTAACAGGATTTGAGGATTTTCATTGCTGGCTGCCCTCACCTAGGTCGTCACTGGCAAAGGGCTCCAGGTTGGAGGAGGTGGACATGAAGCTCTCCTCATCCACAGAGTCACCGTCGGCCGCCAGCTTCGGCTTCAGGCCCATGTTCTTTTCCGACATCTCCTACACAAGTCAAACACCAGTTGGTTTCAAGCCATGTAATACATCTTCCTTAGTAGGGCTGAAAGATTAATCAATTTGCGATCACAAATTGAACTATTGCAACTATATTAGCATATCACAAAGGCTGCAATTAATCATGCAACTCGAAACTATGATTACCGGTATTTGCGAGTATTTGGGATTTACCAGAAGTGATGCAAAAACAAACAAAGGTACTTGGGTACTACGCAAAACTACCAATGCTTGACCTTTCTCTATTCATCTTCCTCGACCATGCACACATACCACCACTCGTGCCTATTACCAATCCCAGAGTTCAGCTGACTATCAGATATCCATCAACTGACGAGACGCAAAAAGCAAGGGAGGAAATGGAAGCAAAAGAAAGAGGAAGTGAGGAGTGAGTGTTTACCGCATCACTGGTGACCAGACTCTCACTGGGGGTGAGCTCAGACTGGGAGCCCCCAACCCACACCGCCGGCCCCAAGGAGGAAGCCTGGTCCTCGGCCACGTTCTTCTCAGTCAGGTGCCTGGTCACGATGTCCTGGAGGTCAGCAGCATCACAGATTGCAGATCAGACAGAACAGACGTTTCTATTTTACACTGGAGAACTAGGGAGTGAATATCTTAAAAGGGGACTATGTGTAGGATTTTAATGTTTTAACATTCAGAAATTACCTACAAATATCAACAGAACAAATAAACGCTCTGATGTGGTGTCAAAAATGGCATTGGTGCATTCTGTACAGATATAGACATTTTGCATTGAATAGAACAGCTACTGTCTGCTCCTCACCATACCTGTAATGAGTAGAGGGCCCTCTGGCGAAGGTAGTCAGAATTGAGAAGCTGCAACTCGTGGAAAAGCTCAATGAGGAAGTGTGGGCGCGACTCGTTCTGGGAGATGAGGGTAGCCACCTCAGAGTAGATGGTCTCCCTCAGAGCTTCGAACAGCGAGAAATCACTGCTAGCATCTGAAGCACAGAGGGGGAGACACGGATGCTCAAATCAACAATGCAAGGACAGCTTTACCACTACGGGGTACAAGGGGGATACGGAGAAGGAAACGTAGAAGGGGCAGTCAGAGTACGCATCAGCAACCCACCAAAGAGAAACGATCATCGTGCAAAATCATTTTCAAATGTCATTCTTGCAATGATTATAGAGGTCCAAGCAGTTCAATAGTACATATTATGTATACAATAACTGGTCAAGTATATAATCTGAAGTCTCAATTAAGTGTGCCATTTTGTGTTCTGAGCCGGTAAACACACAAAACAGAGGAGTCAGTTGCCTCGAATAATTTTGGACAGCCTCCTAAAGTAACAGGCAGCAGTTCCTTTCAGTCAAAAAGTTCTTGGCACCTGCTGTAAAGGATCCTGGTTGGTCATTTTTGGCCAGGTAATGTGGTACAGAGGCAGAACCAAACATGCACAGATGTCAGCAGCAAAACTCTAAAAGTATTATTAGAGGGAAAAAACGGTCAAAGTACCACTCAGATCAAAGACAGCAGCAGCTGCCATTCCCACCAATCTAGTCTGAAAGAGCCAGTGAGAGACAAGCTACAGCACCATCACACGTGAAAGAGCCATGACGACGACGTGACACATCAACCAGGACGGAGGAGGACGTCTTGTGCATGGCGTGCCTCATTAATGAAAAACGTTCTACCCATAACAGACAGCCTTGTTAGAGAAAAAGAGAATGTTAGCCAACAGAGGGATGGTTGAGGAGAATTGGGATGGTTGAGGAGAATTGGGATGGGTGAGGGCGGTGGGGGGGGGGGGGGGTCTCTTAGACATGCGGGGGTGCAAAAGTGGTTACCTGGAGCTTCAGTGCATGCAATTCTGTTAGAGAGGAAGGGTGTTCTCCAAGCATACGCTGTGAGGAGCACAACAACAAATATCAAAACCAAAAAATAAAATAGACTCTTGGCAGGATGTTATTCAGGGAATATATATGATTACTAATTACTGCCAGACAAAATGTACTTTGAACTAGCTCATCACAAACGAGACAGTAACGTGTTAGGAATTTTGCTTTGTTTCGTTTCGTTTGGCGAGGCTTTGCCCAGACTTAAAATGGTCTAATGCTGCCTTCAAATGCTTGTCAGAATTACAATTCCTACTTGAATAGCCTTTGGTGCCTGTCTTTTAGTCCACTTACAGCTTGAAACACAATGCATCTTTATTTGCACAATGCAAATAAGAAAACACTTAGAATACATCCAGTAAGTGGATGTGTGTATGTACAATGGACTTACATCAACCACGCACATGACCATTAAAACACGCCAAGTCAGAATTTGGGTTCCTCCTTGCAACTGCAACCTTTAGTAGACATGCATGTACAACCAGGGTGCGGTACGTGCAGTAATTCTATACAGCTTGTGATGACAGCATGAATTCTAATGCAAACACATGATGTATGGGACATGTACAGAACCCTGCATTCAGGCCTGCGTTTGTGCATGATGAGAAACAGGGACATCTGCAGAAGCCAATTCTAGCTATGTCTTATTCCATGACCATGGTGTTCCTTGTACAGTAAAAACATTTATTTTTTCTCTCCTTCTCTCCAACACACATTAGTAAACTCTTGTCTGTAAGAGTTTCTAACAACACTTGCTGCCATGGACACCTTGATGCTTTTGGCTCAAATGGCATCTCAAATCACATCTCACATCTCATAGTTAGCTTTACAGTAATAGAATGATGGAACATCCAACCGAAAGCCTCATCTACATGGGTTAATGTACTCTATATTTGTATAGAGTACATTCTGTCTGGAACAGACTATGCTTTAATGGGAACCATTTTTAGTCCTCTCTGGTTCTACAGATGCGGCCTATTCTGTGCTTGTGTGTGTTCTGGCTGACCTGATGACACGTCGTTGGGCTTGCTGCTCTTGGTCTTGCTGTCCAGCTTCTCCTGGGTGAGTTTGTCCAGTAGACTCTGGTTGTGGCCTCTGGGCTGGGCCTGGGGGGCTCTGCCCCTCTCCCTCCCCTGGAAATAGTCTGCTGTGCTGGACACACTGTCGCTCTCTACACCTGGGACCAGAGGAAAGATTTAGGATTTTATTTGTCTATTTAATAGCTCAAGCACCACCTATGACAAAGTCACCAGCTTGAAAGAAAAATCTCATAAAATCAATATCTTAAATTGTGCCGTTTTTGCCACACACACACACACACACACACCTGCATGTTTTCCCTTGCCCCTCCTTCGTCGGGTCTTGGCGTTGGGCGTTTTGTCACGCGAGGCCAGGCTGGCCTGAGCGGAGGCCTTCCTGCCAGGCCGGTAGGTCCTGGTGACTGTGGTGGGGTCCCCCGGGTCGGGCATGCTGCTCAGGGACTCCTGCGAGTCTTGCTGCTGGTAGCAGCGCGCCCGGAGCAGTCTGGGCGCGACAGGCGACGAAGACGGGGTGTAGGACTGTTGCTGCTGCAGCGGCGGGCGCTGCGTCTGGGGGAGTCGCGCCCCTGAGCCGGGGGGCGGAGCATGCTGCTGCTGCTGCTGGGGGCCGTGGGAGCTGTTCAGCCAGCCGGGGCTCTGAGGGTCCGTCAGGCTGCTGTCTGCCTGAGGCCTGAGGGGAACCGGCACACGGAAAGAGAGGAAAGGACAGAAGTGACTACCCCATGCCCCCAATGGGATTTGTTTGCAAATTGTGATGGTAGATGGACTGCATTTATATAGCGCTTTTCCATTCCTCTGGGCACTCAAAGCGCTTTACAATTCTATGCTTCAGATTTCCCCCCCACACACACAAATGCACCGATGGCAGGGGCTGCCATGCAAGGTGCCAACCTGCACATCAGTAAGAGGGACACATTCAGCACAGTGGAACAAGGGTTTGAAATTTCTTCTTTCAGATACATTTCCATGAAACACGGTAGAAGGTGACCAGAGCCACCTGTTGGCTTGATGGTGAATTAACATAACAACAGACTGGCAATGTCCCTGTAGAGGTAGACAAACAGTCAAGACTATGAACAGGTGATTGTCAGAGACTGGAGTCATCTCTGATACTTCTGTTTAATTTTACTTCACAATCTGGAATTCAAGGACTTCTACTTTGCATAGCTATCGGAAACATGTGTACGTACGACTGTACAAGCAACATATAAAAACGGAATGACACTGGCAGATAGCTGAAGTAGTAGACATGAATGGTGTGCTACATCTGATCGTTTTCAGCAGAACTTACAGACATGACTGATCCCACCCAGTGTGACAGGGTGGTGGGAGAGAGAAACAGCAGTCACATCTGAGCTAGTGACCCACTTCATGTCAGCACTGGAGTTCAGTGGAGCAGGTAATCACTGCAGGGCCCGACATTTACATCTGGTCTGCTTTAACACACAGCTCAATAACAATACTTACATGTTGGGTTGATATCCAATCAAATCACATGGTGATTATAAACCCGTTAAGCCTGTGAGGCTGGATACAGATTGCCATTTAACTGCATTTGAAATCTATAGTGGTGGCAGATCAATACAATGCAAATATTTTCAATACTTCTGTTACTTCACAATACTAGTAATAGTGGTCGGACTATTTGCAGGCAGAAATGGGTTTGGGATTGTTGTCAAATTGCAAAGAATTGCTACTGTACAGATAGAGAATCAATGGGGTAGGCATGACATATCAAAGTAGGCCTCTTTTTTTCACTACTGACAGGTTCAAGATGTAATCACAAATGTTGGCCAACATGGAAAGGAACAGATAAATATATCTGTTTACCCAGTGGATGTATGGCAACTTAATATGAGTGTTTCTACGGCAGTAGTAAGTTACAGCTTCATAACATCAGTAGGCTAACTCAATGTTGCACAGCCTATAGAACAGAAGCCAATCTACTGCATTTAATGGTCTTTACTTTATTCAAGTAACACGCGTTCTTGTACATTTCATCGTTGTGAAGCTCACATTTGCTCATATCATGGTCCATTTGTTTTCTTATCTTCCCATCTCACGCTAACTGTGTTCCCATTAGTAATCACTGTATCTTCCCTTAGCGTACCAGTAAAATGGCCGCTGCTACCCAAACGTGACAGAGTTTGTGCGACTGTAGTAAATAAGCTGACCAGAAAACTAATAAAATGATCTCAAGCCTGTCTGGCATGGATAGAAACAGGCATTCAATCCAGCCCAACAGCTGAAGGAGGGGGTGGAGGCTGGCACTACAATCTCCAGAGGTTAACAAGAATGAGTCCCAGTCCAACTGGGGTGAGGGGGTGAGAGAGAGAGAGAGAGAGAGAGAGAGA
Source organism: Alosa sapidissima (assembly GCF_018492685.1). NCBI lineage: Eukaryota > Metazoa > Chordata > Actinopteri > Clupeiformes > Clupeidae > Alosa > Alosa sapidissima. The sequence goes on along the minus strand of NC_055957.1, from coordinate 23,071,657 downwards.
GAGAGAGAGAGAGAGAGAGAGAGAGAGAGAGAGATGGGTCTGCTCTCAAGGGGCTTAGCTGTGGCCTACATACATAAAGTCTCTGAGCCTGAACTGAGGTCAGGGGTAGAGCGGCTTCTCTTCCAGGGGAGCAGACTTGGTGTGCATTTCTGCCTCCTAGAGCCCCCTAAGGCTCTAGAAGCCCCTAAAATGCAACCTAGGGTCTTTTAGTGAATGTACCAGAGACGCACTGAATCTTAAAAGTGGCGCTTCCGTCCTAACTATGCTTTTAAACTAAAGTTTGACTTAGTACATTCACAAAAAGATTGCGTTGCATTTTGGCGAGAGTTACGCTTTACCATACACACACCCAACCACCACAAACAGGAACAGAGAAATGCACAGATGCACACACTGTACCGGTTGTCCGTGTTGTTGAATGTGGATCTCTGCAGGGGTGGTGGGAAGCTCATGTACTCTGTCTTCATGGAGAGGTTTGGGTCCTGTTGCTGCTGAGAGGGGCCAGCCTGCGCAGCAGGGCTCTGGGGGAACTCGCCCCCCGCGGAAGGAAACATGGGGGCCATGTTAAAGCCTGGGAGGAGGTGAAGGAGGAGACCTTAAAACAAATACTCAAAACAGAAAGGACTGCTTTAACTAATAGATTAAAGTATCTACAAAATGCCTTACAAATGCACGTATGTAAATGTCCACACATACAAGCATTAGCATTTGCAATCAAGTTGTCCATCATTCCATGTTCTTCTGATGCACGAGTGAACTTTAACACTTGAACACAAGAACAGATCTGAACAATGACATGCCGTGTAATAAGTTGACCGAGGGAAGCGAGTCACTGCTAACTAGGTCAAGGTGACCTGCGCACAAATTCTGTTCAGTACACCGTTTCCATGGCAACAGAATGAGGTCACAGCCAAGCTCTACAAAGAAGTTGTGAATCTGTGCAGAGAAGTAAGACAGACGCTGCTGTGGATGAGCTCTGTTTGTTCGTGCCTACTGCTGAGTCTGAAGTATGTGTGTGCTACTTGTGTATCTGCATCTCTGCCCTTTTGTGTGCATGCGCTCCAACATGCATTTGGTTCAGTTCAATTTCAATTTAATATCACTTTTTAGAGCGCCAAAACATTGCACGTCTCATGGCGCTTTACGTAAGGGATAACGGCCGCCGAGGTGTCCTGTTATACGGAATTAATGGACGAGGGGCAAAAAAACTCCGATGCGCAGCGGAGTTGCCTCCGCCCGAGTCCATTAATTCCTTATAACTGGACACACCTCGAAGGCCGTTATCCCGCTTATCACCTGGTTGCCACTGTAAAGCAAAGGAAACACGCGGTTCCGTTTAAAAAGAAGCTCACTAGTTCAACTTGTTGTACAACTTTCGTTGGCCCTATAACAGCAATAGCATGGACAGTTAGCTTGTTTACAGTCGATTCCATTGTTGCGAAGCCTGCAACCATCGTCCTACTATGGTTGTTATAGTTACCATTCATAAGCATTGATATGGAACGGTGTCCTGTTATTCTGAATTAATAGCCACCCCACCCGCCAATCAGAAAAGAGTATTTCTTCTCTCCGGGTGATAAAGAGTGTTAAACAATCAGAGAAGGCCCATGAGTAACTGGGGCGAGGAAAAACTCCCTAGAATTGGAGATACATGTAGGAAGAAACCTCGAGCAGATCCACGACTCAAGGGCCTGACCCATCTGCCTAGGGTCAGTACAGAACAGTAGGTCTGTTTACATGATAAATTAATAAGTTAGTTAGGTGTAGAGAAAAAAAACATGGTGTTTAAAGCCACCTGAAGTGTATGTTACAAACTGGTAAGAAGCCAATGTATGAAAATTGTACACATCCTGTGGCGGCCTACCAGGGGAGCAGGGGGCGAGCCCCGGCAGGTTGAGCGCATAGGGCAGGAAGATGGAGGGGGAGAGAGAGCAGGTGCTGGAGTCTTGCGTGGAACCTGGCTGGACCCGAGACTTCTGCTGCCCCGTTTGCTGTTGCTCCTGCTGCTGTTTACGAAGCAGCTCATTCAGACCCTGCTTCAACCTGAGACACACAGACACACACCTTATACAACATGCAAATTGATATTCACCAAACCATTCCCCAATGCAAAACACAGCTGAATAGTTCTGCTCAAGGAAAACCTCAGTACTGTGTTTATATGCGTGTGTGGGTACCTCTGGATGTTGCTCTGCTGCCAGGCTAACTGTGTGTAGCACTGGTTGAGCTGGTGCATGATGAGGGGCACCTGAGGAGAGGCCATGCTTCCTGGCAACACGTTATATGGCCCAGTCATCAGTGTCTGCAGCATGTAGGACAGAGTCTGAAGGACATGTGGAGAAACACACCGTGAGAAGAGCGAGACTGAGGGAACGTCTGTTCCAGGCATCATTCTGATCCAACATGATATCCACTCTCAAAAATCAATTCAATGCACAAAATCCACTGACTGGGCAATTATGGAAATATAGTGAGTGCACTAAAGTATACGCACAATAAGAAATAAAAATAGACACAGAGTAGCCTTGTACACAGATGAATCAGTGAAAAACACCAGGGGCTACTGCTGCTGCCCCCACCTGTTGGTCCTGCAGCAGTGTCTGGCACATGCTGGTGCTGAAGTCCAGTTGTTTCTGCAGCTGGCTGACCTGCTCCTGCCAGTAGTGCGTGCCCTCGGTGAATGAGAGGTCCGTCGCCCAGCGCAAGTTCTCCTGCCGCCTCCCGCCGCTGCTGCCCTCACCCTGCTGCTGCTGCTGCTGCTGCTTGGATTGGCTCAGTCCAGCACTCTCCCCCTGGTACCCACCCGAGCCCTTCAGACTGAGTGCCAGAGAGACGGGGGGGGGGGGGGGGGGGGGAATAGGACAGGTGTTCTAATAATAATAATAATAATAATAATAATAATAATAATGTTCTCTAAGCAGGTTATTTACATACTGCATTTCCCAAACCCAAGGATGCTTTACAAAGAGTTGCTAATGAAATATAAAACATCAATGATTTCTCATTCAACACTACCCATTGGGGTATTTGGTTTACAGACCTGTTCCTGCTTTTCTTGCTGCTGTAGGACGGTTGCTTCCTGGGGTAAACCTGCAGGTCATCAGTGTAACTGGACTCTTCACCGGAGTCCTCTCCCTCCTCCTCTTCCTCAGCCTCCACCTCTGAAGCATAGCTGTCCTCTTCGTCATCCAGTCTGCACGGAGTGGAACCTCCCCACGTGGCCATGGTCCTGAAGGAGAGAGACAGCGGGGAGGGCAAGGAGGAGACCAGAGAGTTGACGAGAGAGTGAGACAGAGTGGACCAAAGAGGATTAGGGGTGTTCCATATGCAGAGGGGCACAAATACAGCCACACCTCTTATTACATCCTAAATCCTACATTACTAAATCCTCTTTCATAGTTACGAAAGATTGATGACAGAATCTACTACAGACCAAGTGAAAAACAGCTCGAGAACTGCACACCTCTGGAAACTTGCCAAGCACATGTATTTACTGTGCTCGTTCCCTTAGCAAATCTATTTGATTGACATTCACCCTGTGGGGTAGAGGAGACCTCAGTCTCAGCACTGCTATAGTGTTCACTCACTTGTCCTTTCCTCGTCCCTCGGCCCCTAAGCGTCTATGTGCTGCCATCCTCTGCTCTCTTGAAGCATGAATACCATAGTGTGTACAGTCCCACCAATAATACCAGTCATGACATCAAGAATACATTTATTTTCTCTCACTCTATTCTGGACAGTACTCATTCTCCCTCCCCCATTCCCACCAGCTCTCTCTGTGAATAACATTCTCACCTTCTCTTTGAGAACAGAGCAATTTTCCACACTCTTTGGCTCCATCTATCATATCTCTTTCACACCTTCTCCTTTTCTCTCCTTCACACCTTTTATGAGTGGAGTCTGTGAGTGCATTTGCTTTATCAGTACCCCCCCCCCCCCCCATATCCCTCCATCCCGCCCCACGTGCTACTCCTCCACCTCACCTCTCATCCCTGCTGATGGCGTGTGGGAGGTGTGTCGTATCGAGCGCTGCGTCGCTCCTGTAGGAGGTGTCGTGGAGCACGCTGCGGCGCTGCTGCTCTGCCATCAGGCTCTCCAGGTGCTTCCTGCGCTGGCGCAACTCCTCGCGCATGATCTGGTGTCGCCGCATCTCCGTCCACAGCTGGGCGGGAGAGACCACGCACAGACGGATAACAAGACAACCCAGAGATCAGACTCGGCACAAAATAAGAGGGAGGACCAAATCACAACAACAAGCTCTACAGGAAGTAAACAAGGGTTAGTTTGAGCACAGCGCGCAGGACAGTCTGATTAGAGAAACGAGTCCAATCACAATCGTAAACAACTGAGAGCCAATTACAGCGTGGCAGCAGAACACACTAAAGAGAGAAGTCATTTCTCCACCTCCACCGATCCACCCATCCCGTCCCTGTGCTCCCGTCTAATGAAGGAAGTGGCCCACTTCTGACTAGCCGGCCTCACAGGAGCCAAGGGGGGTGGGGGTGTAGTCACTACTCCTCTTTTAACAGGCTGAATAAAGGACGTAACCCAATTTCACGATGACTCTGGAATTCCTCTGACAGCAACACCTGAACCGGGCCAGAGCCAGTCACTACAGTACATGAGAAGAACGTTAGGAGGGTCCACTCACACCAGCAGTGACTGGCAGAATGGAGCTGTTTTTTTAGCACAAGATTTAGCACAAGCCTTTGTGTCTGAATAGGCCTTATTAAAGCACTGGCTCAGCTTCAAAAGAAAGTCAATCTATTTACACTATTCACTTAAAAAGATTTGCAGATGCAAATCCTGTGGATAAATCTAAATTATGTTTGTCTGATTGATTATCAGATGTTTTTTTCAGGTAGGTAGTGATTTAGATACACAAGTGCAAGGTCATGAAGATGTAGGGAGTACATAAGCAACCTAACACACTGACATAGTCTGACACACACACAAACCTCGTTGTCAGCGACGGAGGCGGAGGCAGCTTCAGCGGAGGGCTTGAGGACAGTTGAGGTGGCTGAAGCAGAGTTCCCACAGGCTGGGGTGGACGCTGCTGCCGGGATCTTCCTCAGAGCCGGCCCGCTCACAGAGCTGGACACGGACGACTGGAGACATAAAATGGGAAGAGAGTGAAAATGGGAAAAGAGTGAAGATGGAAAGCCACCCAAGAGAATGCCTATAATCCAAACAGCCATTCCTCACACCCAAAACAAATGCCGAGAATGAAACGCACCACTAAGGCTAAAAAACATGAACAGTGGTCTGGAATGCATGTGAGGCAAAGGCTGTACGCATCTACACACCTCAAGTGTGTTTACAGATTAACACAGGGTATGAACCCCCAGGGCAGTTCTTCATTCCATGGAGGAGAGTGTGTGTGTGTGTGTGTGTGTGTACGCTTGAACTCAAACATCTCTTTGACCTGCAGGTCTGGGCATGCCCGCTGCAGGTCCTGGATCTTGCCCTGGATGTCCATGAGCCGTTGGCGCTCCTCCTGCAGCTGCTTCAGCTCCTGCTGCTGCTGCTTCAATTTCTCCTCATACAGCTTCTCCCTGGCAACCCACAGCAAACACAAACACAGCCCATCAAACACAACACACACACTTGAATTTCCCGTTGGGGGATCAATAAAGTATCTATCTACACACACGCACACAAACTACTAACTGAGATACAGCCACCTTCCCATCCACATTTGTAACAGGGTTTCTGCAGGTTTCAACAAGTTAAAAAGAAAACATTTTAAAAACTGCTTTAAGACCATCTTGAATGAATCTAAGACAGATTTCATGCCAAGCAAAATATATGACAGAAAATTCAAAAGTCAGAGTCAAGTATTATAAAATAAGATTATATTAGTTCTCAGTTACATGTGGATCTTGAGCATCTTTGAAGTTTTATTACATTGTGATTAATCTGTACTTTTGAGAAAGAACAATACCCAACATGTACAACCTAAGCTTCCAAAAAATGAAAATGATGACTGTAGAAGTACCTACACAAACCTAAATGTACTGCATTATATTTTCATGTATTTCAAACTTTTGAAGGCCTCAAATGTGTTAGACCCCCTGGAAAAACCTGTGATAAAAACAGCCACCCACCAACCCAGGCAGACAAAACACATCCATGTGAACGCACGCACGCACGCGTGTGCACACACACACAATCATTAACGCCTTTTAGTACTGAGGAGGGTTTAGCGTACCGGGCCTGGTCAGAGAGGACTAGCTCTCTCTTGGCTTTGGGAGCAGGAGCCCTGGTGTTGTTGGGCTGCTGGTGGAGCCCCTCCTCCTCATTGGCGGTGGTGGCATCCGTATCATCACTCTACAGAACAACACCACAATCAGGATGGTCACACTGGCGCATCAAGGAGAAAACATGCTACTCATCATGATATTAATCAATCTTATTTCATGACAACACCTAAATGAATGAATAAAAACACCAAATTAAAAAATAGCATAAAAAAATAGTTTCAAAAATCTCTGCAACATGTAGGGGAATTCCTTTTTTAAAAAGGACATAATAAAAACACCAAAGCTGTTACTCAGTAAATCTTATATCCAAAAGACTGACCTGCACCATGGCTACCAGCTCCTGAAGCTGGCGCAACTTCTGTTTAGCGGTATGGAGGCGGTGGACTTTCTGGGCGAACTCTGTGTCCTCATCCGCAACACCCAGGCTGCTCCGCCGACTGGACCCAGAGCCGTCGCTTTCTCTGCGCCTGCGCCGTGCGCCGTCTTCCTCTAGAGCCTCGTCGTCATCCTTCACGCCGTTGAACTGGCGGTCCCTGTTATATTGGCATTCTGAGTGGCAAGTGGAAGAAGGGGGTTGGTAGATAGTCTGGTTACAAATCAATTAAATCATTGAGCATGTTCTTCACCAGTGTATGTAACGACTGCAATGTATGTAATGGCTGCCAATAAAGCACATTTCAAAGAATAAAATCAAATGCAACTGCAGAGATTGCTTTGTAGAGAAGCCCACGATGCCTTCTTCACAGATGTGTTTTCCTGGGTGGTTCTAATGGTTCTGTATTTTTGTCTACATTTATGTAGAAGTGAAGTGGAGGTAAATGAAGTAGAGGTAGACTGCAGAAACCCCCTATAGGGCTATAACCAGACCAGCCTCCAGCAAGATAAATGATTCTATAGATCATTATATACTCTCCACCCCATGGAAATTAAGGGTAGTGCATCATTACGTAAGCAATTAAGATCATTCTTAATGAATTTAACCTTGAATATCAATAAAGTATCTATCTATCTATCATTCCTGCCAATGTGACTGGCATGTTTCCGTTGCTTCCGTTTGCCCTGCAGAGGCTCACTAGCAACTTGAGGTATAAAATAGTACTGAGAGGCCAACGGCAGCTCCAGCTGGTTAGCACGTTAACCTTAGCAGATATCTGAGCAACACCGCTGAGGTGTTTTTGCCATTATATGAAAAAGGTAATTTCATCACATTCTGTCGCCATTTGTAGTTCATTTTTATTTTTTTAAAAAAGCATGTTTAAGTAGAGTGTGGAATACTAATTTCAGGTTTATTTTGCACGGTGTAGTACCGATGACAGAGGGGATGTTGAGGCTCCTGAGGTTGGTGGCGGAGCGGTTGTTGATCTCACAGTCTGTGTTCAGGCGACCCTCTCTGTTGTTGCTGCCACCTGCGCCTCGCCCATTAGTGAGGCTGTTCATGTCCACCCAGTTAGCAGTGTGCCGGGGGTTTCTAAGCAGCAGAGAGTCAAACAGATCAAATGACCACTGAACAAAAAACTGACAACTGAGCTTGTGTTTGTGTGTTAATTATTAAAGAGTAGAAGGGTGAAGAGTTAAGTGGTTTAAGCTCCACTCCATATAGATCAATTTGTTTGTGCATGTTTGCCTGCAAATCAGCTGAAAGAGCCTAGTACCTGATATTTGTGATGGGTTCTCTATTCTCCTGCTCAGAGTCGAATATTGCCTCAAAAAGCGACCCATCCTCTGTCTCCTCATCATCATCCTTGACGTTCTCGTTGACAGCGTCCACCATCATATCCGACGTCTGCTCATAGTACTGGACCAGCTCCCGCAGCTCGTTCAGGCGCTTGTGCACCTCCTTCAGCTTCCTGTCAGACATGGCAGAAGAGACAGCTAGGGGTCAGAGATTCGGAGTGAGAGAAACGACGACATTTCACTGGCCCCTAAGGGCAAGGTCCGCAAGGTGACAGGGAGCTCATGTGGTCAGGTAACTCATTGCTGGCTCCGGTGTAACGGTACCTGAGTTTGTCAGCAGGATGGCTGGTGTCCTCCAGGTAGGAGTCCTGCCGCACTGCACGCGCTCCGTTGGCCTCCCGGCCAAGGACGGAGGGACGCTCGGACGACACACCTGCACCCAACCCCCGTTGGGAGGAGAGAGACGCTCCCCGACCTGAGGGAGAACGAAAGAAAGAAAGAATTTTCACTTAAGCTCATCATTACTAGAACTGAAAAAGTGAAAATCTGAATCTCCAAAAATAATCTCAAGATTCTGTGTCTCCAACACAAAAAATCTACATTATTCTTATTCCACACAGAAAGTGATAACACCAAGGCCTCAATGTGATATAAGGTTTAACATCAGTTAAACATCCTAATGCACTGCATTAGGAGGAGGTGGCGGTGGCGCTGCTCACAGGAGCTGTTGTTGAGCGTCTGGTCTCGGAGGGAGTGCAGCTCCTGCAGGATCTTGTCCATCGTTTCCTTCTTGTCCTGCAGGTCCTGCAGCTTGCTGAGCTTGGCGGTGGCGGCAGAGGCAGAGGCCCCGGCAGAGGCGGAGGCCGGGGCGGCAGAAGCCCCGCGGGGGGAGAGGGGACTATGGGGCTGCGAGTGGGACTGCTGGGGCACCCTGGAGCGACACACCTCTCTGGACAGGGACAGACTCTCCGCCTGACGCCGGTTATCAGGCACTGCCTTAGTCTGGAGGTGCAGAAGGATGGGGGGGGGGGGGGGGGGGGGGGGGATGAACAGACCTGTTAATGGGCAGTCACAGACTAACACTTTAGAGTTTGTAGTTTGGCAGTGTCAGCAACATTTAATCGTTGCTTGAAATTAAGAGTAAGAGGGTGACGGGTCCAAGCCAAACAATAAACGGAACACATTTATAAAATGGAACCGCATAATACAAATCACTTCATGATTTGAACATGAGTATTATGCCAGTGGAGAACCTTCCACATAACTTCATATCAAGTCTTCACTATGGCACTATGCAGGTACACATCACTTTATGTTTCCTTAAAAAGCAACAATGCAAGCTTTTTGGCATCTGTGCTTGGTGTTAAATGAGTATTCTGCTTTTAACAGCAATATGGTATCCATGTCAACTTGCCTTGCATATGTGACATACTGAGAGTGTGCGCGCACGACGCACGTGTTACCTGTGAGTCATGGAGCTGGTTGTGGAAGCGCTGGATGAGGTCGTTCAGTTCATCATTGAGCTCCGAGGTGATGCTGATGCCAGACACACTGCCTGTGGTCTCCGTCACCACTGACACACACCACACAAACAAAGCACATTTGATTTAAATATAAATAAATCCACAAGGCTCATCATTACCCACCAGCCATTTACCCATTTCACCTGAGCATTTCATTTTCACTTGTCTGATCTGTACACAACTGCACAGTCCATCAGCCGTGACGGCCTATAAATCCCTCCCTCCCACTCGGCACATTCTCTATTCTCCAATAACCTTAAGGGGGAATTTTGAAATGACCATTCTAATGTGTTTTTTTTTTTTTTGCGGTACGTGTTGGCTTTAGCAAATCTAATGCAGTCTAGAAATGCCAGAATGCGATACACCCACGAAGATAACCACTCCTGACCATTTAAGCGATGTGTGGAAAGTTTTTTGATTTCCATCAGAAAACAGAAAAATAACAAGTAGCCTAAAGATGTCGTAATCTGCAGAATATGTAGGCTGAGGCCCAAATAAAAAACAAATATCACTCGACAGCGAGCAGCCTGAGTGCACATCTGGCAACACTACACCCTGACAAGCTAGGTAGGCAACAGTCCGAGGGCGAGGAGCCGCAGCTAAAGCAGGCAAGAATTAGCCTACCGCTATTTTGCCTCCCTCCTCTAGGTCCGGTGCTTCCGTCACTTATCTGATAGGCTAATTTGTGGCATAATGGATTATGGAGCCCATTCAGCCTGTATCGACGGTTTGCTATATGGCAGGTAAATCACTCAGCCTCCTTCACCCTCCCATCAACACTGCCCTCTTTACTGATCTATAAATCTCTCCCACATCCCCATCAGGACTCCTCACCGGTCTCGTCCATGACCTGCATGGCCTGCTCAGCGGTCTGCTGCATGGCCAGGAGTGCCGCCTGTCTGCCCTGCAGCGCCCGCAGCTGCTCCTGCTGCTCCAGCATCTTCTTCAGCAGGTCGTGCTGCTTACGCAGGTTCTCCAGCTCCTCCTTCTGCTCCCCGCGCACGCCTCGGCCCTGACACACACACACACACAGTTACTGACAGGGGCACGATCATGTGGCAACTCCAAAAATTAGCTTGCAAATTAATGAACTGTGGCAGGACACATGTTCTTACCCATATGTGGAGCCCCCATAACAGTTTGGAGGTACTAGCACCGAGTGTGTCAGACACCAAAACAGCAGTCAACTACATGAACCCATTTTAATTATGATTTATTTAATCATAGGCAATGTTTTGGAGAGAACCCTTTTATTAAGCATATTTAAGCATTCTTTAAGTAATGTCAAAGTTGCTTTGAGGTTAAGCTATTTATCCATTCACTGAGCATGTGAAGACAAATCAAACTTTTAATTAAGTCCAAATCATGATCCTCTATTGTTTAAATGTATGCTAACTTGCATTAATGTAACAGCTTGAGCGTGAAGTGAAAGTCTAGATGAATTCAAACCAGACTTTTTCTTGTGAGGCGCAGCTTTCATTAGCAATGTTGATGGAATATTTCCCAGGGATCACAAAAACACTCTCTAAGCACCAAAATCAATGACGCATCTTGCCTGAGGGCAGTCACCTGCCTCCCAGTCCCTGCAAGCACAAACCCGACCTGATGAGGCAGCCAGCACAGCACTCATGCGTCATGCTCACCAGAGCACATCAGCATCGGAGAAAGGAAGGATGGAACAACTCTCTACATAAGCCCAAACAACACCGCAGTCAAGCATACTATGCTGCTGACACAGTGCTTTAGAGCGTTTCTTCCAGCTGAACCTGTATAGGTGCATCTCTCTTGACCGGGGAAGTGTGTTGGAAACACCAAAAGAAAATGTCAAAACAAGTATCAATGCACCAATTTTTAATTCTAGTCCAAAGATTACACTGATTGGAAGATACTGCAGCCATCCCTCACCATGACTCTGCCCCCCTTTACCAATCCCATGAGCAACTGATTTATGCTCAGCATGCAGACAGACAGAAGCCATGTGGGAATGAGCTTCCTCTTAGAAGCCTGAAAGAGCAAGCCCTGCGGAGGTAGAGACAGAGGGCAGGAATGCAGAGCAGAGTGGACCAAGCTACTCACGGTGGTGCCAGAGGCTTCGGAGCGGGGCTCGATGTTCAAAGACGTGCTCTCCGCCACTGAGCCCGAGCCTACGGCCGAGTCGACGGTGCCCCCGTCCTCCTCCTCATCCTCCTCCTCCCTCGCCTGCAGAGGAGGGGGCAGCACAGTCAGCTCGGATGGCAAGGCCACCTGCTACCAGCAGAGAAACCACTGGCCACAACAAGAAGGCTAAGCATGTGGAAGCAGATGATGCTAGAACTTAGCGATGACATCTTCTAGGATCATCCATTTAACTGGTGTGGCCTATTAATAAATGGCAACATTGTGAACACACTAATGCAAGACTTGAATGAAAACCCAAATCTATCAATGCAGTAACAACAATGAGTGAGGGCAGACTGTTCGTACCATCAAAGCCACCTACAGCAGTGTTTCTCCACTAGTGTATCGCAGAATCAATGAGTGGATCGCAGGGCATTTGGGTTTCTGATTTTTGCAGAAAAAGTTAAGTCATTATATATGGTGAGGGAATGCTCATATAATGTGAGGGTTTAAGGGACCTATTTAGGTATATGTTGAATTGCTTTTTCTGAATAATTGTTTCCCCTTTATATAATGTTCATGTGGTAGGGAGTACATTACAAAATCCTTATCTCTATCTGTAAGGAACAAAGTAAGAAGCTTCAAACCAAACCAAAAGGATCAGCCTGCAAGGACATATTGGTCATACTATTTTGCTCTTTTGGGGAGGCTACATGCTCGTTGGTACAGGCTTTTTACTAGGTCTATCTGACCTAATAAGTCGTCTTGCAGCAACATTCTGAATTGCCTGCAAACAATCAATCAAAGGCAGACTTACTAAGCATGGAGAGTGCGCATTACAACGGTCAATACCAGATGATATAAAAGCATATCAAAAGTCAACAAGGGCAGTAGCAAGCTTTAAAAATTAAATATATAAAAATCTCCATGTCCTAGATTTTCCCCTTACAAATTGCAGAGACTGCCGGTGAGGGGCTGATAGAACCAGGCCAGTGGCTTGTATGAGGGCCCCTTAGTTGCACCCAGGCCCAATTTCAGCTGTAGTCCCAACTACCCACAATTTCTAGCTTATCAAGGCTGTCTTAGCCTGCCAAATCTACTTGTTTAGAACAGTTACCGTTTGGCTAGGGCAAAAACACAGAACACATTCCACAGGACCTTTCACAAAAGCCGAGCATGCACTAACAAAGAGGTTTTGTGGGGTGATTACCAAAGCAAATGTTTTGGGTCTGTTTTCTCAACAGTAGCCAGGCAGCTACAGCGCTACATTCTGGGGGCATGAACATGGGGGCTCATAAACATGCCCACAGAGTGTAGCACTGTGGCTGAACATGGGGGCTCATGAACATGCCCCCAGAGTGTAGCACTGTAGCTGCCTGGAAACTCCAACTGTTGGCTGCAGCAACTCAAGCTAGGTAAAAGCGATCTTCTTTCGTTTTTTTCAAACTCGATGAGAGGGTGCTCGGTGATAGTGGGGGAAGGGCATTAGAGTTGTAAACATTCAAAATGTTGGCTAAGTCCCCTCAGTCTGTCGGACTTGCCAACTGCAGCTTTAAGTTAGGTGATTTAGCTAAATATCAGCAACCTACCAGGCTGCACAGACAGGTAGGCCTAGATACACGGACTGAAATAAAGCCAATTTCCACAGCACCCCAACAACTGTTTTCAACTCAAAATGAGGATTACGATAGACGGCTCAAAGAGACCCCTAACTAGTCTAGAGAGAACCGCCACATCCTTATGCAATACATATTTGCACTCATTTTTCTCAATTGGCTGATTTATAACATCCAATAAAACAACTATCGTAACATGCCCTTTATGTTGACAACTTCTAGGTTCAAATACATCACTGACTGCAAACTTGACCAAGAAAAAACCTTGATTGACACATCCTGATCAAAAGACTTATTTCAACCATCAGGCTGCATATTGGAAAGTCATGGAATTACGAATCGTTCACGTAGCATAGCTATACAGCATAGACGTAGCGAGTCGCTACAGAGAAAACCAGCCATGCAACTTCAAGAACAGCAGCCCGACAAATCTCGCGAGAATCGTGAAACATAACCTTGTTACTCTGTAAAGTGCCATATGTAATGTTTTGGCGCTCTATAAGTACAATTAAATTGAAATTAAATTGAAAGTAAATATAGCTCTTTGGACATAGTTTTTGTCTGTTGTTAATCTTTCGCCTCCACAACAAAAGCATTTTCATTGTGTATAGGGGGAGATAAGTCACAGGAAGTTTGCTTCTTACAACAGCAGAGTAAAATATAAATATATCATGACTCTAGAGGGAGCTCTACAGTTGCCAAAAATACCTAAAACTGCTCAGTGTACCTTTGAGTGATAACAGGAGGGAGGGTTAGTGATGCAGAGTAGCAGTCTGAACTCCCAATTTCACTGACCAACAAAACTAAACGATTGGCTACATGACTATGGCAATGGTGTATGGAGGATGGGCTAGGCTGCTGATGATACTGAGACATTAACAAATTACTCTCAACACATGCATATCCATTCTAGGAGAATTTCTAGAGCTGCACCAATCAATCAGTCCGACATTTCCTTCTGTTGAGGAAATGCTACTCATCGTCTTTGTGAGCCAAAATCACAGGCTTGTAAGCAAGTGCAGAGAGGACACAACTGTGTTCACTCCATTATGTAATTGGATAGACTGCATGTAATTAAACTGATGCATCTTAGATTGAAACGTTAATCCCGCAACAACATTGATGAAAATAAATAAAGCCTTTGCATCTCCAACATCCCATTTCCAATTTGAAAGCTGGAACTACACAAAAACAACTACTATAAGCTTTGAGCAACTGACCATATAATGCTGTAATAACTACAACATAATAATGAGCCACATCAATTGACAAAGTGCCAAGCAACTGTTCCCAAACTGACAAATGTTACAGCACACACACACACACAAACAAAAAAACCTACTGACTCACCAGCATCTTTTGGAGAAACCTTAGGTAAGACCTCTCCTGCTCCTTGAGGTGTGCGATCAGGTGAGACAAGCGTTCCACATTGGCTGGGACATCGTTCTTCTCCAACATGTCATCCCGCATGGAGTTGGCCTTGCTAATAGACTCGCGGATCTGCACCAGCTTACTGACAACCTGCAGCCCCCAACATGCGGGCACACACACGTGCGTGCACGCACACACATACACACACACAAATACAGCAGCAGCTCAGAGACAGCACTGCCTCCAATAGATCCAGGGCATGAGAGAGCAGGGAGGAGATGTAGAGCTAGAGAGAAAGGAAAGGGGAGGTGGGGGGGGGGGGGGGGATGGAGGAGGAAGGGAGAAACATCCAAGAAATGTGGGATGGAGTGAAAATACAGACAGAGGGGAAGGGAATGGCAGAGGGAGGGAGGGAGAAAGGGAGGGAGGGAAAGAGAGAGATGACGGGGAAGAGGGGAGGAGGAGCATGCTGAACACCTCTGTGCGGATGGTGGCATATTTTTAAAGTGCCCTGAATTCAGACTGGTTGCATCATTGGAAACCTTCCACCATCCTTGCTCTAGTTTTTTGAGGGAGACAAATATTCCTACCATCTAACATTTCCTGTGGCAACTACGTGGATGCTGATAACGGAGCATTCACATTGAAAATAATATCCATGTTCTTTTCTTTTCTCTGTAAGCAACACACTAACTTCAAAAGTACAGTGCAACACAAAACACCACCTACTGATGTGTCAACCTGTGATTAACAGCACAGAAATGGCAAGAGAGAGAGATCCACTAAACAGTGTAACCCGTCATACCTGACTGCTGTCAATGGTGGGCTCCCCTTGGCCAGCCTCCATGGGTCCCCCCCTATCTGGCCCAAAGGCTTCCTTACTGGAGGTGGGCACAGGGGCAAACAGGTCCCTCCCAGGGCTCTGCTTCTTGGGCTCCTTGCCCCCCAGGGTGGAGGGGGTGGCGGTGACGGGCGCCTCCTTACTCTTGTTGGTGTTGACGTGCAGAGGCAGGAAGTTAAAGGGCTTCTTGTTCTCAGCCAGCTGCCTCTGGTTGTTGGCGGCCGTGACCCGGCCCTGGGAGTCGCTGCCAATGCTCCTCTGTGAGGGAGAGGGAGGCAGCGTGTGAAAAGACATGCAGGAGGAGTCGAGTGGAGGGGGGCTAAAGCAAGGCCTAGGTTGGAAGAATGGGTCCTTTTCGCATGGTTTCACTTTCATTCAAACCAACATCTGTCTCCTCTCTGCTGCCGTTCTCCCTAGGCTTTAAAGGTAGGACATTTATATGGCCTGGTTCACCAGTCACTTCACCCAAAAACTCAGATTAAAAAATTAACTGATTCATTGTACACACACAATGTGTACAATGACTCGGAACATGGTTATTGAATGCCAAAATCTTAGAAAAAAAATATGTTTATATATTTCAATTGGGTGTTTTTGACTGGGAGACTTTGTATTGTAGCTGCATTCTATATTGGATTAGTTCTACAGGCCTGCTCAGAATATTCAAACTCATGTCTGAGCAGGGAATCAAATTCTTGTACAATTTACAATTAGGATTGGAACTTTGGCCATGGGAAATTGTGGGTCTTAAGGCCTGACCAGTTGAGAACCACTGAACTAAAACAGACTGATAAGTAATGTTGCACAATCAGTATCGGTGCTTTAAGAATGATGTTCAAATCAGGTTTTGATAGATAAGATAGATAGAGATACTTTATTGATCCCCAAGGGGAAATTCAAGAATAATAAAAGCCATCCGTTCAGTTTTTAAAAAAACATTTATGTTGTCTAGTTCTATTTGATTACTTCTATTACTGATGTTTAGGGTTTTTGCCATGGTATCGTTTCAGTATTGGTAGAGATATGTCTGCATGGTATTGTATCAGTCATAATTTTGGTATTGTGACAATTCATAAGTTCACTTTCTTCACTAAGTACATCCAAAACTATCCTTGAACTTAGCCTACCTGAAAGTAAAATTAGATAATACGTGGATTTCAACTCAAATTTGAACGATTAGCCTACTTTAATACATGTGTCATAACAACACTGCAAAGAGGTGCCTGAATTCCTGGACTGACTAACAGTTTTCTTACCACCTACCAAAGCTGCCTGCCACTCACCTCATCCAGGTCAGTGAAGTTGATTCTCTGTCGCAGTCTCTCAAGCTCGGCCTGGTCAGGAACGGACATCTGTGTGGCGTACTTCACGTGGGGGAAGGAGTGCGGGGTGCGAGCCCGCCTTCGCCCAGCTCCTGGTGTGGACTCTGGAGAGATGTCATTGGTCAGTCGACTCTCCGAGACAGTGGAGAACTTCTTCCTGTTTTTCTCTGAGGAGCGATTGGCTTTCTTCTGATGAATGCCCCAGTCCTGCAGACAGCAGGGTGTTCAGAATTAACATCGCTGCCACAATCAGGGTCAAGGAATTCAAATAAAAAAAACAGAGCATGAAGAAGATCAAGTCAAACTATTAGGACAAATGTTGTGAAGAAAATATGGGCTGTGTTTAATAAGGCACATGAAAAGGACCTGCGCTGAGTCTGCATGCACAGTAAACCATTTTCATTATTTATTTATTTTTCTCTTAGTCAATACAACCATACAAGTAAAAAACACTTTGATATACCAGAGAGAATACTGGACATACAACAAACCTGTCAGATTTAGAGCCAACTGATTCAATACATTTGACAAAGGTTCACAGCTCACTTCAGAGCAAAGTACTCTTGTAGTGGCTACCACAGCCAACTCCATTCAGCCAGCCAGTTTATTGAAGTTTGGCACTCTATTCAAGTGACCTTTTTACTATAACTCGTTTTCAATAAAGATGGTGGATTATTTTCACTGAATCGTTTTTTAGTTGACAAAGAGGCCAACCCCAGACAAAGTGCAATTACTTAAAATACAGGCATACAAGTTATAACATGTAATGCTACCATTTAAGCAGTCATCCCCCCCAAATCTGAGTGACACACAACATTGTAAGCCTTCATAGCCATTCCATACCATATTATTGAGACGGTCCTCTAGACTTCCATTTGTGACTGTCCAGTTGTGTAGCTCCTGCTCATCTGCGCAATCATCAAACGAAGCCCCTCCAGTCGCCATTCCGACAACTCAGCACCTGCTGAGAAGCAAATCATGAGCAGACAATCGATACTGACTGCCACACTTAATACGACCCGAGTAAACGTCAATAAAGAAGCAAGCGATGTCTGAAAGAATAACGTACAAAGTGCAATTTTCTCAGAATGCAGCTAAGATTGTTTGAGAGGTCAACAGTCAAGCACTCTGAGAACACGAACTCAGTCGCAGTCACCGCGGGCGTTGCACCGCGTTGTCACAAGACTCATAATCTCAGGGAAAATGCACAAACATGGGTATTATTTGCCTTAACAACACAGTGCAAGTACTAATGAACTAATGGATACTGCCTTAAACCACTACATAAAATAATGGCCCCGTTGTCAACAAAAAACTACAACTCGGTTTATGCTAACTAGGTTACTGAAAAAGAGTGTCTTACCTATTTGAATGGAGAAGACTATTTTGGCGAACAGACAACGCGTAACTAAGAGCTAAGGTGTAACCACTGTGAGATGTATTACTGAAGATCATAACTAAATAACTGGTCTGTTTATTCAAGGGGCGGACCTATAACGGTTGCACTTGACCAGCTCCAGTTTCCCGGCAAATTAGAAGCATTCCCTCCAAATGTCGAATGGTTTGGCTACCAACTGGACAGCCGCTTTACTGATTTCCACTGGTCTCCCTATCAAACCGCTCTCTCAACATCATCGGGCCTAGACAACATCCAACTTTTATGGGGATGATTAGGGCTGACTGTACACACTGTTCAGCTCTTCATATACTTATCTACTGAAAACATAAGATTTGTGATCATAAATTGTCAAAGTAAAACCTTAGGTAGTCAAAGATGATTAGAGTTTAAAAACTTTTTCAACGCAGTTTTGTTGCCGTCACCATGGTAACGCTAAACTCCCGACAAAGCTAGCGTTTCCCCGGGAAATTGACTGCAAGCATAAGTTTACAAGCACGCACACACACACTAACGTCACTAAGTAACAGACAACACAACAGGTGACAAAGACAAAACAGGTTCATGACGAATAGACCTGCCATCACACTGGTCAGACATAAGTTAATTCGTTGAAAGACTGATGAAATTATTGACTAAATATGAGCACGCCTAAAGTTTAAAAACGGTTGGTGCCTCGATAGAAAGCATCACGTTTAAGTTAACGTAACATATAGCATATAGCATATAACGTTAACTTTACGTTAGTTAATGAATGCAACAATTTCTTGTTTGCGAACGTAACATACAGCCTCTAGTGCAAGGCAACATTGGTAACTTGATATAGCATAAACGTTAATGTTACCAAACAAGCTTATTAAAATCACGACGTCAATTTTCATGAAGGATTGTTGCTTGTTAGCCATCATTGCATTACTGATATTAATAAACAGGATTTGCAAGACAGGTATTTTTTACCTTCAGGACCCAAAGATCTAAGTTACAAAAGTTATCCCCAAAAAGGAGAAAGTTCCTTCACATTCCAATCAACGCAGCAAACGAACATTAGCTAGCCATCACTGACGTTACTTCTGCAAAGCTACATTCGCAAGCCTCTGCTACATACGTTAACGTTTACTTACGAATGTCTAAAATTACCGCATCTCAGCTAACATAGCTACCAAATAAGCGCCAGTCTGGAATGCTGTAACCTCTAACGTTATGATACCTTGTTAGGATAGGGACGGTTCAACAAACCTTTCATTGTTAACGTTACCTCATAACATTGCGAAGTTAACGTTAGCTAGCATTGCTCCAAGACAGGCAGCTAGCTAACGTTAACCCAAAGCTAACGTTAGCTATAGAAAACAGCGTTCAGATGACAGTTACCTTAGTGTTTAGTCTTCTTAAATAAATTCTGAACGAAGTGTATGGTTACAGAAGCATTTTCCCCGTTAAAGACAACGGATTTTCCGTACTAATTAAAATGCCTCAAATGTCTGTCGAAGACTTCAGTTCCCTCAAAGAGAGCTTGCCACACAGCTCGCGGCCATCTTTCACTGGACAGCTGAGCACGCGCACTAATAAATACTGTTGCACTTGCACACCGCTGCTGATCTTTTGGGTATGACAGATTCAGCCTTCCTAAACCGATTCATTGTTGCCACCTGTTCGGGCTGTCGGCTCGGTCTTATCAGAGAATGTCTGGTCTTATCAACGGAAAGAGACACGGCTTCTAAAGGTTTTCAACGTATGACCACATTACACCAAAAACTTTGACAAGATTTGGGAAAGATTCTTGAAAGATTGTAGTCTTTTAACTAACGCCCCCATTCAAGCTTTACTCAAAAGACCAATCTTTCAAGAATCTTTCCCAAATCTTGTGCAAGGAGGCAATAAGTCTCAAGTTAGATTAGTTGCTTAATGATGTTAAAGGAGAATTCCGGTGTGATATTGACCTAAAGTGTATTGAAACATGATACCGAGTGTGAACGTATGTCTCATAGCCCATCTCGGCTTGTCCCCTGCACTCCAAAATCTGGCGCTAGTTAGCCGATGCTACCAACAGCTTTTTCAATTATTCCAAAAATAATTCAGTGGAAATGCATGGATTCCAGTTTCTTCCAGTAGCAGCAACTGGAATCCATGCATTTCCACTGAATTATTTTTGGAATCTGATCCCTTATCATACCTGTTCATTCTTACTCGTTGTTCGACTTATCGTGACTAAATTCAAGATGGCTGCAAACGCTAAACTTCATGAAGATACTGTCTGTATAAATCGTCTTGTAAGTAAACTACCAGTGCTTTTTCAAAGTTCTCAATGTCTCGTTTTAAATGTCAGGGCCCTCGGAAGTCTACCAATGAAGTGTGGAGATGCATTGAGCCTCGTAAATGGGTGTAAAACAGTGATTTATTTGCATGGCTAGCCCGATGCCAAAGCACCACTATTGAAAAAGCTGTTGGTAGCATCGGCTAACTAGCGCCAGATTTTGGAGTGCAGGGGACAAGCCGAGATGGGCTATGAGACATACGTTCACACTCGGTATCATGTTTCAATACACTTTAGGTCAATATCACACCGGAATTCTCCTTTAACGTTTGTGTCGCTAACAATGCAAATATGGTTGCTAAACTTTTCAGGCGAAAATCGTACGACTTGTTACGCTACCACAAACCCACGAACTTCTTAAACCTCAGTTATGCTGTTATCGACACTCGCGATGGTTTCCTTGCCATGACACAGCTTTGCTAGGTCAACATCCTAAGGAACTTGTCTAGCTGATCAGGCTACTGTTGTGTATGGAAGGCCAACAAGGCCAAAAGTACTCCCTTGCTGGCTGCCTGCAGCACTAGTCTGTTTTCTCAGTGACTGCAGTTTCAGTTGATGAGATGGGATGTTAGTTTGTGATGCAGAGTATGGAAGGCCTGTTGGGATTGTCTGCTGGAATGTATAATGTCATTAACCCATAATATTTCCGATGCACCTGAAGGCCGTAGATTAATCTTATTTTCATTATCTCATGTCTGGCTGGTCATTATTGTCTGCAATGTTACTGTCATTGATTAAATGTAATATGTAGGCCCATTGTGTTTGTTGATTTAACTGATGGCAACTTAAATGTATCATGGCTGTTTATTTGCCTGCGTGCTAGGTCCTTGTTATGTTATGTCTCCCCTCTAACCACTCCATTCCTCCTTGCAGGTCTTCAGGCTGTAGGGACTAGAGCTTTCCACAAGCTCTTTTATAGCAGGCACAAAGTCTCCTTCAGGCCTATACTGCACCACCACTTTCACATCATCCGGAGAAATGATGGCATAAGTCAGCGGCATTAGTTTGAGCACATAATTGACGTTTTGTTTACATGTGTTCAACGTTAGTCAATGGGAGCCGCAAATCGGTCAATGGCGGCGTCCAACAAATATTTCTCTGGATGACGTGTCAGCAGTCTTGTCCATGAGTCACGTATTAACAGGTTAATCTGGCGGCTGTTATTTACTTGTCAGAGTAATTTCATTAAAAAACATACCTTCATATTACATCACAATTTATAAATAAACAAAGTTTAAAAAGAAAAACACAATATATCAGAGGGATTACACGAATAATTAGTAAGAAAAAACTATTTCTACCATGATTTCCTGTGAAATTAAATATTTCATGGCGCTATTGCGCTACACGGCCACCAGATGACGCCATTTCACTGCTTGCTTTTGCAGTGAACTGCAGTGAAATGCCGCCATCTAGTGCCATGAAATATGTAATGTAGCCCATTACATTTATTAAAAAAGAAGCGACCCATTGGCGGAGCGAGGGGGTGGCTTCGGGGGCTTAAAAGCCCCGAATACTTTTTCAAAAGCCTCGAATCTTTTTTTTTTTTGGTAGGGCCCTATGTGTTTTCAATTTCCCTCGGTTTCTCTATAAATGTTACAC
The DNA here is from genome assembly GCF_018492685.1 of Alosa sapidissima. Classification (NCBI taxonomy): domain Eukaryota; kingdom Metazoa; phylum Chordata; class Actinopteri; order Clupeiformes; family Clupeidae; genus Alosa; species Alosa sapidissima. The sequence goes on along the minus strand of NC_055957.1, from coordinate 23,049,641 downwards.
AATGTAGCCTACTATTGCTGAGCAAATATCCCTTTATCAAAGCCCAATATTGACAGATAGCCTAATCTGATTTCCCACACGATGAGTTTAGGCAATGCCAGCCGTATTGAGATGAAGCGGTTTACGTCATAAACCTGGCAGGAAAGTTCAGAGCGGCGCAGTCAGTTTAAAACAGCAAGCCGGTAAGAAAAACTATTGTCAAGACATTAGGCTAGGCAATTAGGCTACTGTACTCCGGAATACAAAAATAACTTAAGAAAGACAGAAAGTTTGTTGTACTGTATTCATAGTCTCAATGACCGAATCAGTAGATTTACCTATTGTCAGTTGAGTTCGTTCAATTCATGTATTGTAGGCTAGCCTAGGCAAATATGAAACGGAGATGTCAAATTATGCATGCTTCGATCTACATCAACTTCTCAGGAAAAGAAAACAAAGGTTTAGCGATCAGGAACTGTCAAGAATTTTGCAAACACAGAAGGATTACATAGAGTGGCCATGAGACGCGAGGGGACATTGATGTGTTCTCTAGCCTAATCAATTGCGGAGGTGCACAGACAGCTACAGACACAGAGCGCATAGCAGGCCTAGGTTAGGCTATACTTTCACTTTCTAGACTGCGCATTCATTACGTAAAAGATGCTTCATACCAAAACAACGATCAAACATGATCAAATGTATCATAACGTGTTGTCACAAAGACTTACTTTACTCACAAAGACCAATTAGAAAATCGAAACCAAAATCATGTAAGTGTAAGTGTTGTTCTCTTATTGATGCCTGTAGGCCTATAAGGAAAATGCCCCCCCCCCCAACTGAATTAATCCCCCTATGTGAAGCACTGAAGGGGGGAATTCCCCCCCATTTTGAAAAATGAATTTTAAGCCCTGGATTAAATTTAGCTTCATGTGTTCCACTGAACATTATAATCAGTGGGTTCACAATGTGTGGGGCTGTGCTAAACCTGACCATAATGTACTTTGGCCAGAGTTCAAAGTAAAAATGTATTGAGACAAGGTAGCATCCCATCAGGGTTATCTCGGCATAGTATACTAGCCTATAGCCTAATATACAAACCATAACTCATAAGAAACACTTAATTAACTAAGTGCATGCTGATCAGATAGGCTATGCTATACCCTCTCGAAAGACCCAAAACTATAATTTTACACAGTGTAGCCTAGTGCCAGTCAGATACCTTAAGTCTCACATTTTTAAAGTCTCAATGTCCATTAGTTTACACAGAATTTAAGATTACACATTCTCAAGTTTACACATTATTTAAGAGGTTATTTTTCAAAATGTTCTGCCGGGGGGGCATGCCCCCAGACCCCCTAGCCTTCCTGTGTGTGACACTGGGCTAAACCCCCAATGTTTCAAATGTCTGGCTCCGCCCCTGAAGCGACCTTCGAATAATCTTGTACTTCCTTGTCAATTATTTGTGTAATCCATCTGATATGTTGTGTTTTTCTTTTTAAACTTCGAATGAAATTACTCTGACATTCGACATTAAACGACCACAAATTTAGGCAATGGGCTTAGGGGCGGACACTTTGCATCACATTTCTCCTCACTGCTTTATATGTTGTACCAAAATGTAGTTTTGTATACATGTGTTGAATGGAAGTCAATAGGAGCCGGAAATCGGCAAATAGCGGTGACCAAAGATTATTTCTCCAGGTGACGTGACACACGTGACTCACTTTTTTCCAAGCACAATGCGCTCTGCTTATCATCATTCGTAGTCTCCCATTACATCACGGCAGCCGCAAGCACAGGGATGACATACCTTCCCAGTTCTTCATTACATTAGCATCTTAATATTTAAATTTCAGGAGCAGCTCCTCTTCATTTAATGTAAATGCCTCACTCTCTTTAATTTAAGGGTATGCATTTGTCGGCAGTGAAGTAACAGTCCCCTAATTCACTGTAACTATTCACACAGGGATGCTTGGCTGGTTCACGTATAGCCAAAACGTTCATTGAGGGACAGTGCTTTGGTTCATATTTAATCTTACTTCATCCAGGTCATGTGGTGTCAACTTACTTACCTCCTTATCTAAACAATACGCTAACCCTGTATTTTTCATGTCTTCATGTCTTTATCCCATCACAGTAGGAGCAGCGGTATAGTGATCCATATGTCCCTGAATCTCAATTGCATAATTCTCAATTGTCATATACTCAACTCAGTCAATCAATTCTCAATCAGAAACTAGATGTACCGCAGAATATGACCACTACCCACTCAGTCCAGCACATTTTTTCCACAAAAATGAGTCACGTTTGTCCAATTGTGTACATTTCCTACTTTGAGTGTGTGGTTGTTTTTGTGTATATGTGTGCTTCTGTGTGTGTTTATTGAGTGTGTGTGCCTGCATGTACGTAAGTTAGTTTTTTTTGTGTGTGTTTGCGTATGTAGGTGTGTTTGTATCTGTGGGTGCACGTGTGTGAGGGTGTGTGTGTGTTTGTGTGCATTTCGTGTGTGTGCATGTATGTGTGTGTGCATGTGTAGTGAGCTGTTCCAATAACCTAGCCCATCTGCAATAATGCATACAGAACTGGTTCCGTCCTTCAAAATACTGTAGGGGACTAGTGAATCACCATCATTTAACAATGTTAACAAACATCAAATGTAAAGTATATGTATTTAACAGGAGTAAAAAGGGGTAGGGTGGGGTGAGAAGTAATGATGTGCCCAATGAAGCGAGGCTTCGGAGCTTGTGTCGAGCAGAAAGGGGCGTGCCAGATGAATCCCCGGTTCGAGGCTTGTGTCGTTTCTATAAAAATCATGTGACTGATGATAAACGAGGCCTCGGTTTATGAGTGTGACGTCTGAAGCTTTGTTTGGGACATCACTACTTCTCACCCCACCCTACCATATGGAATCTCGAGAACCGTAGGGCCTAGGAGGTCCACCTTTTTTTTGTATGTTGGTCTTAAGGGGGCATGTCAACCCATCCCATTACCACTTATTTCATGTATAGCGCCACCTACACTGTAAATTAATCCTGTTGCCACGGAAATTACACCAAAAAAATTAAGTATGACTTAATTTCTTGAAGCAGTCGCCTTAAAAAAATAACTATTATGTGTTTCCCCAAATAAATCAACTACATTTGCGAGAAAAAAAATCAGAGAAAATGCTCCCTAAAAGAATTGTGGGAAGTTGCACAATTTCTCGCTGATAAATGTGCAGCCTTTTCCTCAAATATTTTAAACATCTGAAAAACGTCCTTCAGTTGAGATTTTGAAAAGAATGCCTCGAAGACGGACGCCATTGAAGTTCAGCATGGAATAGTAAAAGGTAAAGTAATTTGTTCCTGCTACTTGTGCAAGCTAGGATGAAAACTACTACAAATATACAATTAAGTAATGTCACATCACAGGTATATATTTTCATACCAACGTGTTTGACCTACTAGGAAATATTGGTGAAGTTAGCTTAACAGTATCGATAGCAAGGTTGCTAGCTGTACCTAGATGGTTGGTAAACTAACCAGCAAGCTAACCTTAACTTCGGTAGGTTATATTATAACCTTATCAATTTGAAATGGCCAAGTTTATAATCATTTGTAATACTTGGGACACTCTAAACTGACATTAATATAATATTGGAGTCGACGACGTCTTAATCTTTCTGTAACGAATTTGAAAAGACGGTTGGAATTTTAATAGCCACTGAGGGAATAGCTAACATGCTAACGTAGCTGGTTAACATTAGTTAGCCAGGACTCCACTGTTCTAAGCGATCTAGTGTGGTGCCAAAGGCTTGTCTGGCACTAAGGGATCTGTTGACTGACTAATTAAAGCAGTCAGACTGACTAATTAAAAACACTATTTGCTTTTAATTCGGGTTATATATTTTGCTTGTAGCTAACGTTAGCTGAGACCACCAGGGCATTCTATTAGGCATTTGTAGCATACAGTACACGTGGTGTAAGGTAACTGTTAGTGTTGTCGGTTAAGGTTAGGTGCATTGTCCATTCTCAGCAATAGTATGCCACTGATATTATTTTATTTGGGTGATTTAGCGATTATGTTAACATATTTGAACACATACACACTTCTGTCTGTCTGCGATTAAAACATTTGGTAGCCTACATGGTAAATGATTTCAGAATGAATTTTGGAAGTCCTTAGCAAGTTAGTTGATACTGCTGATAGTCAATTGTGGTTCTTGTGTTTATATAATTATGGATTTTGTTTGTTTTAACAGGGTTGGCAAAATGCTCATCAAGGTCCAGTACCGTGGACTAAAAAAGTACCTCAAACTGCAGCCTGGTTTTTCTTATGAAAGCAGAGCTGCCAACCCTCACGCATTTGATTGGTGTAAAAGCGTGTTGAGCCAATCAAATGAATGAATCTCACTCTCAATGTGTGAGAGTTGGCAGCTCTGATGAAAGTTTCATTGAAGAAGGTGAGGTTTTATGTGAGATTAGCTAGTGTTCATGCAGTATTTGAATGAAATAAATTTGAAATCAATGTCTGCATGCATCTGATATCAGATCACTTGGCCAGTGGGTAAGGTAAAAAAAAGATTTTGTTACCCTTTAGTTGAATTAAATTAACTAAAATTGGAAACTGAATTTCTTAAACTCTTAAAGCAACCCTTTAAAGGGACACCAGGCAATGTTTTTGTGTTAATTACTCATCTTCGTAAGTCGGTATATGGTTAAATGACTCATTACAGGGCGAATGAAGACTCTCTCGCCCGCCCGCCCCTACTGCCTGTAGGAAGAATATCCCGCTTGCAAGTTCAGTGTATCGTACCCGGCGACCGAAGCAGTTTCAGTTTCCATCCTGCATCCACAGCACAGAGGGAGGCTAACGAAACGCTAGCGATTGTTGCAAACGTGTGTATAATGGCAGAGCCGGCGAAGAAGCAGCGAAAACCCTTGACGGAAGATGCAAAGAAAAGGAAAAGAGCTTCAGACCGAGCGAGGGGGAGTTTCGTAGAGAAAAAGCATCAGGCTTGCCTGGTGTCCCTTTAAGATTCCAATTTTGTGTTTTTGCAGAATTTGTGCCAGCAGGTTCTTCTACTCTAAATTCTTCACTTTTCTGAAGTGATATGGAGAGGTCCTCTTCAAACAAGGGACATCAATCTACTGGTGCAGGAGAGAACACCTCTGCCATAGGGGATGCAGCAGAAAAGGCCAAATGGGTGAGCATTTAAAAGTAAAGTCTCACTAGGAGAAATCCTTGTCTGTCCTCCAAATGCGGAAGCCTGGCTTCGTGTTCCGGTAGTGTCAAATCAACGGGCACGTTCAGTCTTGCAGCACTACACAGATCTGGCTGAACGTAAGGCATGTTTTTTAGATTCAGCCAGATCTGCTTGCAGATCCAGTGCTGCCAGATCGAACGCGCCCGCTCATTTGACGTTAACGGAACATGAATCTAGGCAATTTTCTTCCTTCAGATACAGGTCTTGATATAATCTCCCTGTACACTTTCAAAAGTTTATAATACTTTAGAAAAACAAATGTACCTCCGCGCTACTGCGGGTCCTAGGTTGTATGTACTCTTGATATTCATCTCTTTAATACATCTCCTGTGTTTTTAGAGGGTGCAGGTAAGTTTTCTCTTTACAAGTGTATCACCGTTATTGTTTCTCTTTTACCCATAGATGGTCCAGGAGGTTCTGGGAGTTCAGGGGGAGAGGAAACAATGGAGGAGTATAAGAGATTGAGCACCTTGACACACTGCACAAGACGGCATCATATCCTTGTCAGCCACATTGTTGAAATGCATGGGTATGTTTTGTTTTGTAATGTGAATAAACAAAGTAGAAGCATTATTGAGCACATATAGCCTCTCACACAACTTGCCTGCAGCGTGACAAGAATTGTTGTGTAAAAACAATTTTGAACTGATGTTTGTCCTTCTTTACACTTCTCTCATCTTCTCAAAGGAACTCTGGATCTCATTCATCATCATTGGGTCCTTGGTTACCTGTCTGACCAAGGCCCCTTTGTCCGGGATTACTCAGTTTGGCTGAGCGGCCAGCAGGGCTTGAAAACGAAATTATTTTTCAAACGTTCCGTTCCGAATGGTTCAGGTAGGCCTATGTTTAACGTTTTCGTTCTTGCATGCGTTCCGCCACCAACATATCGGTCCTGAACCGGTTCGGAACGCAAAATATCGTTCGTTCTTAAAGTTCCGGCAGTGTTTGGCGGGCCTATCAAGTCTATTTTTGTGAACTTTACCTTAGAATAGACATACTCATTATTTCCCCTTGATTTAGCCTATACCGTAGCTATGCCCAAAAATAATAAATCACAGGCGGCATCCAAAAACATTCAGATGGGCTATCCATCCCATAGCCTACAGACTTACTGTAAGCCTAACCTATGCCTATAAATAATTTCTTATCAAAAATATTTCTGGATACGTGCTAAACTCCTTACCTGGTTTTATCCATATGGATTTCTTCAAAGGCTTGCGCTATAATTTCCAACCTGTCTGTTGCTGACAAGGCCTATCTCAAATTTCCCAAATTTAACTCTTCTACATAGAATAGGCTATAATTGCGCAAACATTTCAAATCCCGACTTTAAAACGACAAGGCGTGGACAGGCAAAATAGGCTATTACGCATAGGCTACAAACATTTTCCAAATAAGTTTCAGTAGCCTACGCTACGAGCTGGCCTAAGATCCGAAGTGGCAGACGGATAGGTAGGCCTAGTTGGCTACATAGCGGCTTGTTAGCTCACATTAACAGTGTAGATGCGGGCTTGTTTTTCGCACAACCGGAAATAGTCTCCCTGACATAGGATATGCTTTTGTGAAATTTTATAAAATATATAGAGAACGAAAAAAAAACGTTATTAACCGGTTTTGTGGATTTCAGAATAACGTTTCTGTTCCGGAACAGTTGAAGACCATTTTGTTTTCATTTCCGTTTCTGCTCCTCGTAAAATTCCGTTCGTTTTCGGTTTTCGTTTTCGTTCCTTGAACCGGTTCGGAGCCCTGGCGGCCAGACACCATACTTCTTTTTTGCGGAGAGTTGGAGGATTTTGTGTAGATGTTGATGAAGATGATATGTTTGTTATATCTCTGTCAGTCATCTGAATATTTTTAAATGCCCAAGCTATTGTTATTTTTTTCCTCAACGTCAGGTTTAATTTACACTGAATAAATGCTGTTAAATGAAATACTGATTCTCTAATTGTGTATATACACCACATCCTTTAAAATGTATGGTAATAGACTTATTTAAAACATGCATAACTGCTCAAAATAAGTGAGGCAACTATATTACACGTGATTTTATCATGCGAAATTAACCAAAAGAAATCAGGGAAATTTCCTTGATTTATTTTGAATATGCTTAATTGCATTGAGATATTTTACACATTTTCTTTTGTATACATGAATAATTTAAGTAAATTTCCATGATTTGTTAAAGTCTATATTCTTAAAAAATAACAGGGTTATATTTTTCCTTGATATTTTCACGTGTAATAAGTTGCCTCATTTTTTTCATGCATTCCTACTGTGTCATTTTTTACAGTGTAGTTAAAAATTAAAAAGCAAAAAATGAGGTGTTTTCATCACAATATCTCTGGCTGACATGGTCAAAACTGCACGAAATTGAAAGTGTAGGATCATTATGACACCCTCCGAATGCATGCCAAGTTTTGTGGCCTTTCGTTCATGGGGGGCCTTACAATAAAATAATTTATGTGTACATTTAGTGACCGTACACCAACAAGGATTCCCGGGACACTGAAAGACCGGGGTACACGAAACTTGGTGGGCATGTAACCCCACATGGATAGCATGGAACCATCGTTTTTCGTTTTGATCTGTAGCCCCGCCGCTGTACTGGACCCCCGAAAGGAGGGTAGGGCAGACACAGTTTTCTGTGAATATCTTGAGAACCGTAGGGCCTAGGATGACCAATTTTTTCCGTATGTTTGCCTCCAGGGGTCATGTTAACCCATTCCATGTGCACACGTGCATAAACAGATACACACGCACACACATACATTCACAGTAATCATACGTATGACACATACTCACACAGTAGACATATGTACGCATGCATGCACATGCACAAACACACATACGCAGGCAAACACACAAGCACACACACACCCACACACATAAATATAAACGTGTACACGCACACATGCACACAATTCAAGAATTTCTCAGAATTATGAACAGGCAAGATGGCGGTGTAGTTGTATAAAATTAATTTTACATGTGAAATCTATGAACTAATCATGTTTTGGTACTTGTTGTCTAGCAGATACCAGTGAGAATTGAGTGTGGATAATGCAATTTAGTGAGACAGTTAGAATCATATAGGCCTTTCAGCGTGATTTATTTTTGTGGAAAAAATGTGCTGGACTGGGCAGCGGTCATATTTTGTACCGCTCTGCGGTACATCTAGTTTCTTATTCTTTGGGGGTAGGCTCCGCCCTCTGCCGTCTCATTACGGCAGGATCTGCAAGGGTCTGCACACTCAGTGACCTGGACCGAGGATGGGACCTATGCCAATGACTATCTTATTGTTGCTTATGTCTTTTGTATATCCTTTGATGGGTTAAAATATGTGTTAACTTTCATTGTACCCCCCTGAGTCTGATAGAACTACTAGTTTCTGATAGAACTACTAGTTCTAACCCAGTATAAAACTCCAGCTAACACCTCATTTATGTATCTTGTTGGAGGATGTAAGCTGTCATGCATGGATGGTTGAAAATCAGATCAACACTAAAGGTAAGTTCATACATAGCCTGTATGTAATTAATAGCAAAATGGATAGTCATGATAATGTGAATTGATGTTATATAGGTAGTCTGAAGTTCATGGGAATAGTAATATGACCCAAATCGAAGCGTTCACTGTTCTTACAGGTATTAATTGGTCAATGTATAATTGCTGTAAGATGGGTAGTTGTCATGTAAGGCACATACTATATTATTATTATTATTATTATTATTGTTGCGGTTACGGATTGCAATAACAACATATTAATAAAATTTTGTGTACTATTTTATTGCCATTGCTTGTATGTGATGCCAATGAAACACTATCGGACACGGAATGAATAGTTTTTTGCCTGTTAAGTATAAGTATATAAGTATATATACTCTTTTGAGTAGTGAGGGAAATTTGGTCTCTGCATTTATCCCAATCCGTGAATTAGTGAAACACACACTAATCCCGGCACAGTGAGCTGCCTGCATCAACAGCGGCATTCGGGAAGCAGTGAGGGGTTAGGTGCCTTGCTCAATGGCACTTCAGCCGTGCCTACTGGTCGGGGTTCGAACCGGCAACCCTCCGGTTACAGGTCCGAAGTGCTAACCAGTAGGCCATGGCTGCCCCCTAAGGTTACCAGTTACCAGTTACCAGTAAACGGAAAGTAAATGGGAACGGGTAGTTATGTTCGCTAGCTAGGTAGCAGCTAAGGACTTTGGTTGAACTTGTATATTGTTGCAAACTAACCTGAAATAACACACGTTCAGCAACTTTTTTGGTAGTCTATTAGTCTTAGCAAAACTATGTTAGGTTAGTCTGTCAACTGTCTCTGGGTCTAGAAACTAGAGATCAAGTGAAACGGTGACAGATCACGACCAAAGTTATTTTTCTATTTATTTATTTAGTTGGAAAATACAATTTCAATGTCGGATTGTTAGGAAGACATATGACAGTAGAAAATGGGCTCGTAACTTACATTGCTGAATACAGGGAAATTCTACAGATGAATCCAAGCTAATGTTTTTTCTATGCTTGCAGACGGCAAAGACTGAGCTGTATTTCACATATGTCCCTTGCTGGCCACTGTTATTTTAAAATGGTGCACGTACACGGCGAGTCGACACTGCATTATGTAAATGTAAATGAGCCAAGCTTCGATTTGGTGGTGGTGGTAATTAAACATGAATGGGGCCACATTTATGAATGGGAAATGTTGATTTTGTTAACAAACAACTGAAACCATTACACAGGGGACCTTTAACATGATATGGGGACATTTGGTTTTACTATAGACTTATTTTAATACTTGTTAAATAAATCTGAGTTGTAGGCAAGGCAAGGCATGTTTATTGATATAGGACATTTCACACACAGGGGCAATTCAATGTGCTCTACATAAATGAAGGCAAAGTACAGAAAATAATAGTAAATGGAAGCATAATTGTTCATTAGCTTAAAAATGAAGGAAGTGCTGAGCTTTTGGCAGAAAGCATCTAACAGTTTGGTCTTGTCTTGATTTGAAACTGGGAACAGTTGGGGCATTTTGATGTCATTTTGGAAGTTGGAAGACAGTTCTTGTGGTCAGTTCTATTAGTTTCTGTTAGAACCACTCTGCATTTTATATCACATGCAGATGTTTGATGGCGTTTTTTAGGAAGGCTGTGAAAGGCCCACGGCAGCAATCAACCCTGCTGGAGATAAATACTTGAATGAGTTTATTTAAATCATGTTTGGACATCAGACCTCTAAGTTCAGCAAAGTTATTAAGGTGATTTAGTTATTGTTTCTATCATTGTCAATTAAGAAGACCAACATTTTACAATATGGTTAGATAGATAAACGAACACTGAAGGAAATATGAATAGAGTTTACATATTTCATGTTAAAATAATTTCTTTTTTTTATTTCATGTACTGAGTGAAAACATAATGTATTTGTCTGAAGAGCATGCATGTAAGTTGGGTACTTTGTAAGTAACATAAATGAAAAAAGAGTGAAAGAAGGCATCATCTTACCTGTTTTCATCGGTTTTCTTTTCATTATACATTTACCAACAGCATAACAGACACCACCGGGACATAGACGGATAGGCATACAGATATGCTCAAGTGCAAAGCTCCATTTTGTTGTGAGGGAGATTTCTTGTCTGTGAAAAAATGTAGACATTTACTGTAATTTGTGTTAAAAACAAGGAGCTGATACAAATGTAATTTTTTTATCAGTTTTCATTCTCTCCACCCCATTGGCATTCAATGAGAACAGAGATAGTAATGAGGCAGAGGCTTCTGATAGCCACAATGATTTGCAAGGCGTGCTGCTAGTGTGTTACACTGCGGGTGACCCTCTGGTGCTCTTCAGTTTAGGGATGCAAAAAGTTGAAAAATGTTTTAAAGGAAATCTGAGGCCCTCACAAGGGTTATCTATTTTAAAATTCTCAAATGGCTAAAGCATGTCTATGTAACAGAGGTCATAATTCGTCCGCCGCTCACGTCCCTCGAACCCGCCACCTCGACACACACCTGCATGGGAGTCAAACGCTCTAACCACTGAGCTAAAAGCCCAGGCTTCCAACTCAGCGGTTAGAAGCGTTCTTAAGGTTAGGGGTCATGCTCGCTCAGTTCGCCTCCGTTACACTCACCTCCCTAAATCCTCACTCCCATGATCCGGGTCTACGGCACCACTGTAACAGAGGTCGTAATTCGTCCGCCGCTCACGGCCCTCGAACCCGCCACCTCGACACACACCGGCATGGGAGTCGAACACTCTAACCACTGAGCTAACAGCCCAGGCTTTTAGATCAGCGGTTAGAAGCGTTCTTAACGTTAGGGGTGTGAGGATTTACACGGGCAACTAGCATGATAGCTCAGTTCGCCTCTGTTACATCTACACATTTCGCCATCACAGCCTGCATCAGAGCATGACAAACTGGTTGCCTTTGGGCTGTAACTTCTAAGATTTAAAAGAATAGACTTTTGATAGTCTTTGACTTTCTGCATACGGGTCATTCCACGTCAATTCAACCAGGGCCCAAAAAATTCTGAAAAAAATACCAGATGTACCTATGTTACCCAGGAGACACACTGTAAAATTACTATTATGTAAGATCAATACTTTCCAAGATACAGCCAATTTTACAGGGGGAGGGGCGTGTCCATTTGCTCGGCCTCTTTTTTTGTCAAAGTTCACAAGCCCATAACTAAACCATGTAGGAGGCTCAAATTTTGCATGCTGGTACATAAATAGGAATAGTATGTAGCAAAATAATCACGTTTGGTCTGGATGATCCTGCATGGTCATAGCTGTCCCTCAAAGTTGATCAAAATTGTATTGGAGTTTTTGGCTGGGCTCTGTTTAGGCCTTCAGAAGACATATTTGTAGCCTACTCAACATAGGCCCTTGATTTATTTTCCTTATTGAGATAAGTAGAAACACTCTCACAAAAACCAATGAACAGAAAATAGGTAGAGGAATCGCAAGGTTGCAGGTTCGAGCCCAGCTCCTCCTGACAAATCACTTTACCCCAAAAGTGGTCCCGATGTGCCAGTTGGCGCCCTCTGTGGCAGTCTATGCCATTAGTGTGTGTGTGATTGAAATAAGGAATAGGAGAGAACCACCCCTTTTTTTCTAGGAAACCGTAAACAACAATATGTGGAAAGGTGGAAAGGTACAGCACATGGCAAATGTGGTAAAAAATATGTGTGTAAAAATATGATTTGTTACTCTCAAAGTGGATTCCATTCATGTCCAGAGTTAGGGTGATTTAGAGAAAACGTGAATAGAACAACATTCAGATGTATTACACCTCAATTGGTGCCCTTTTAAGCTATGATGTGAGGGCTAAACATACCGTAATCATGAATTTTACCTTAGCTTGTTGTGAGAAACATTTTTTTTTTTTCAAAATGGTGGTTGTGGGGTAAGATGAGTCACCAGGCCTGGGGTAAGTTGAGCCAGCTAACTACAGTCGTACTTGTATTGCATCTGTAAAAATGTTAAGTTTGCCTTGATTTTGTGACCTCATTCTATATGGTTCCTTAGTGTTATAATAACTTCAGAGACTAGGCAGCAAATTAATCAGACTTATTTAAGTGAATTCAAAGGTAAACAGGTGAGAAAAGAGTCTTGGCAAATTTTCAGTTGAATCTATTTGGCAAATTTTCAGTTAAATGTTGGTGTTTGTTACTGTTTGTAGAAATTAAATTAAATTTGTTTGAAGAAAATAAAAATGTTTTCTGAAATCTTTGTGTTGGCTCAACTTACCCCACACCTAGGCTCATCTTACCCCACATAGGGGAAGTTGTGCCACGAGACCAACTTTTTTACAGAGAGCATCTCTTTACCCTTATAAGTTATCAAAGAGTTGTTGGTTACAGAAGTTGTAGAACACTTTGAATTTTTGTTTGGTGTGAAAATTACAAAACAAAACCTCTTTGACACATTAGAATGATGAAGAATGTAAAACAAATGGCTCATCTTACCCTATGGCTCCTCTTACCTTCTCCCCTATAAATGCAGTTTATTAGTGAACAGTACACCTATAAGTTCACTTGTACTGCACCCTAAAGGTTTACTACTTTTACACCTTGTATATATTTAACATATACTACAATAAACTAAAAGAGGTGCTAGAAGTAACTAGTATAGTTTACTTACAGTATAGTTCTCAGTATACAAGTTTACTATTATGAACTGAAAATGGGCCAATTTAGTCAAACAAAGTAGAAGTACATGTACAAGTGTACCACAAGTACATTTATACTAGTAAACTTGGGCATAAAGTAATTAGCATAAATAATTAGCATAAAGTAAACTCAGTAGCCAGAAAAGTACTAAAAGTATCTCTAAGCCATGTTACGTCATTAAAACTCTAAGTCATGTTACGCGGTTTCTAAGCTAAAACATTTTTTGTCACATACAACAAACATCTCCTCACAATCAGCTAGCCTTAATACACTGTACAAAAAAACGCTGTCTCTGTGGACAACCCAGGCTCCAAAAACTTCTACAAAAACAGACTGGTTCAGCCTGGACCATGAAACATAACAAACTGTTCCAGACAATCACTGACAAGATGCACGTTCATGTCAGTTTCAATTGTACAGGAGGGAGGGAGGGGCGAGCTAGCTAGCCGTCTGTTTTGTTTGAAACGTCAACAGAAGTGACGTTGCCAACCATGCTTAGAGAACCTTTAACCCAAAGTGCTCTGGGGTGACTGGCCCTTTTCAACATACTTTTGAAGTATCCTGTGTTTGGTATGCTGTAATAACGTATCACAAGATACATGTATTAAGTGTTGTGCTTGGATTATCAGTAGACATGACTACACTGGAGATTTACCAACTGGCAGATTAAGGGAGAGAGCAGACGGAACCATAAACCGTAATGTTCCCACCTAAACATCTTGAATTTGCTTCATACTTTATGTGAATTATGGCATTGAACCCAACAATGATGAAAGTATGAAACAAATCTAAGATGGCAGGAGGCATCTGTTGATCCAGATAGTACAGACAGCAGTAGCGGTGCAAAATTGGTCAAATCTTTTCAAACTCATCACTTTAAACATGGCAAGGCTAGTGGGAAAAATAAAACAATTGATTACAATAATTGATTGAATAATTGATTAAATATTACAGGTAAGATGGCCCTCATTTAAAAGTTGAGGACAGAATAACTGTGAAACTGTTCATGTCTTTTTTACCTGGACACTGTGTGAACTCCATTTTAGCAGTTTTAGAGCTAACAGGGTTCCTATGATTGCAGGTGATGCTATTATCTTTAAAAGAGAGGGTGAGGTTGGAGTCAGTGGAGGTTTCTCGCTCTGGAGTGCAGTTGATGTTGTTACAGGTGGAGGTCAGAGAGAGGTCATGACCTCTACAAGTCACTGTCACATTAAAGAAATCACCACAAGATTGGTTATAGACAACAGACAGGACAGGTGCCTCCACTGGATCTGAAACACACACACACACACACAAACACACAAACAAACATAACTTTCATATTTTGGGAAAGGAAGTCCATCTGCGTTTCTCCTACTGATGTTACTAAAGGTATGTGTGTAAGCATGTGTGCTGGTGTGTGTGTGTGCTTGATAGATAAATGTGAATGGCTATCCCAAAGTAAAATTTCACTTTAATCTGATATATTAAAACATTTTCAGAGAATGTTGTATGTAGTGCTACAAGAATCTCCTCTCATAGCACTACTTACAACTAGCCTTCTAATTCTAGCACTTATCACCTGACTAGAACTGACACTAAACTATATTAAAACAGCACTCACTGATGCACTTTTCCCATTGTAGGCTACTCTACATTTTCAATTGTTTTAAATTGCTCTAGAATTGTTGGGAGAATTGTTTAAAAAGCTTTAAACTGTTTATCTAGTTGTAAGTCGTTTTGGCTAAAAAGCATCAGTCAAATGTGATGTAATGTAATGTAATAACCAGTATTATTCATTTGATCATCCATAATGCTCACCCAGAACTGAGAGTTCATGCTCAACCTTAATGTCTGTCTCTCCAGCACTGAGCTCTCCACTGTAGAGTCCACTGTCATTCTTCTGCAGGTTCTTCAGTTCCAGAGAGAAGGTCTCATTATTAAACTCCACTCGATGACGATAACCACCTTTATAGGCGACTATAACAGTGTCTTTGCGAGGTACATATTTCATTATATTATTTTGGCCAAAGTGCCACCTTATGAAATCTACCCCCATCTTCAGGGGCTGGTGCTGCTGGAACTCCAGAGTAACAGATCCTCCAGTTGGTTTGTACACAGGGGATCCAGCTGTGAGAGAACAAACGCGTTTGTTTATGTACTTTGTCAAGAGTGTTATTTCAGTGCAATGTGTAGGCCTACAATGTGTAGAAATAACTCCATATACAAGTGTAAATTTAAGCAATAAGCCCCGAGAGGCTGTGTGGTACACTGATTGTAGAACAGCTGAGGGGCATTATTAGGCATGACGCACAACCCTGCCCTTAGTTGTTCTAAAATCAGTGTAACCTACGGACTTGAGTGGCTTATTGCTTTTCTAAAACAGTTACTACATATAAATGGCAAGATTTTGTGAAATAAAGGCACAGCAACGAGAAATGTATTATGTAACAATTTATAGATAATAATCCTTCTGCCAAGAAATATATTTCCTCTACCAGAAGGATTGCCAAGCACTTCGAGACGCAGCTACTCTAACATTTGAATCGAGTTGTGCAGTAATATAGAACGAAATGCCGTCAGGTGTATGTTTGTGCTGGATTTTACGACATCGAACACGTTTCAGCCAAACATAATCAGGGACCGAAACTATCTGTTTTAGAAAAGACATTCTATTGCACCTCATCTTTAAATAAAAAAGAGGTTACTATTCAGCTAAGTTGTTTGCATGTGTGTGTGTGTGTGTCTGGTGACTCCCTGCAATACAGATGCAATATAGATACAGTGTGTCTCTTAAAGTGTTGGGAACCTGCTGCTTTTAGCCTATAGTATAAGTATATATACTCTTTTGATCCTGTGAGGGAAATTTGGTCTCTGCATTTATCCCAATCTGTGAATAAGTGAAACACACTCAGCACACAGTGAGGTGAAGCACACACTAATCCCAGCGCAGTGAGCTGCCTGCAGTGAGGGGTTAGGTGCCTTGTCTACTGGTCGGGGTTCGAACCTGCAACCCTCCGGTCACAAGTCCAAAGCGCTAACCAGTAGGCCACGGCTGGCCCAAATATAGGGATGCAAATGTACTAGCAAAGAAGCTAAAACTCATGGTGCCAGCTTCTACAACTCACAAACGATATGTCTAATGATATCACAAAACTAGAAGATAGAAAATAGTTCTAAGTTCTGAGATATGTGCAAAAGTTGTAACTTTTTCACAAGATTTTGATTACACTATTAATGAGAGTTGAGATACATTAGCAACATGACATTGCAAACATAGATATCATATTATGTTAAGGAAAATGAACGCCTATTTTTTTCAGATAAAAGGTAAATGGACTGCACATAACCCTTTGCCCCTCCTCCTTTAGTGTTAGTACAATCCTTATACTACATAATTAGTATGCATTGCTCAAAAGGCTCAGAAATAGTCCCACATATCACAAAATAAAATGTCTTGGAAAAAGCATTTCTAGAAGTGAGGCAGACAAATCTAAAATATACAAAAAATATTGCATGGTTGCTATGTGTATGCAGTTATCGATTCTAAGGGAACCCCAGTACCAAGTAACAGACACTGTGGTAAGTGACAGAAGCCCTGTCAGGAACCTTTTATGGGCATGTGGTCAGCTCAAGAGAAAAGATAAAGAAATAAAAAGACCATCTGAAAGAAAGAGGGGAAACAGCGGACTACAGATATACATACATGTAGCAGCCAATAACAAATACTGTAAGATAGTGAAGGTAACCTGTTTGAAGGGTGTAGACCAGAAAAAGCAGCACAACAGTGACACTCATCTTCTTCTCACTGAGGCACAAGTTCAATCAACTGAAATGAAACAAATTGTCATTCAGCCGTTCTGAAATAGCAACTGAAACTAAAACTGTCAACCATCTGTAGTCAGGAAGCCATGCTTCGCCAACATGAAAATCTAGTTCCTGCTAACAGGTATGTGTTTGACATGCCATGCTGATGATGATGATTATGATGACTTAATTATGATAACAAATAGTACAACTTAAGTTTTCTAAATTAATGATTTGCAAACCCGGACAGCAAAAGAGTGCCCAATCAACATTAATTGTTGGTCAGATTGATCAGTTTCCGTCAGACGCCCAAAATTAAGCATCGATGGCACGAGTGGTGGTTGGTCTCTCAAAGTAGTGTTGAAAGGGTTACGGAAATGTAGGCTACAAAAACGTCAAGTCATATTCATGCACAAGCCAACTAAGCTAGGCCTAACCTATACTATAAGCTACTGGAAGACATTCAAGGGAATAAGTTCATGTAGCTGTACTGTTCTAAAGTGTACCAACAATGTAGGTAGGTAGTATAGCGTACCTTTATTTCCAGTAACAGGCAATAAAGTTGCCTTGTTTATTTTGTGTGGTTTCAGTTGTCATACAACTGGTATAAATTACAATAAGGTCTACCACAATCTAGATAATTTAGCTCTTTACACATAGGCTTTAGTATTTTTTTGGTGCTGCTATCAATTGAGCATTGTATAGTTTAAATGTAGCTGAGTAATTTTAAATTATACTTTGAGTTCAAGCAGAAACTCTTTTTTCATAATTACTTGTATAGCCTACTAAGAATATGGAGATCATGTGCTCCATGGCTACCTCTGATCAATTAGAGTGATAGCCAATGTCCACTTTCAGTGCTCCACAACACTTAGTTGAAAATATATGCATATTTAAGGGTAATGCAAGGATTTTGTATTTAATTAGGTAGTCTGAGTCCAACCGATTTGAGGGCCGCTGATTTTGTGTCCCAGTCCGTCCCTGAGCCCTGTAGTAGCCATATCTATGTGTGGTGCTACCAACTGCATGACACTAGGCCTAGATATTTTTTAAGGTTTCAACTAATGAAAAAAAAAACATCCCAATCTTGTGTTGTATGCATTAGTTTAATTAACTTATTGTATCCCCATGTTTAGAGGTCATCTTAATTAAAAAGCTGTACAACTTAGCCCATCCTCCCCTAAGTAATCATAGAGTTTTTACCTGTGTGTAGGAATACAAGAAGACGTCCCCTCTTTTCCAGAATTGTAGATTTAAGAACAGCAACACTTTTGTACCCACATAATACTTACATCATCTATTATATTTCTAGCTATTAAAGACATACCGACAACATTTCCCTTTTTTCACATGCCCATTATGCACACGATACAAAACGAGCTACTGTAGTCTCTTCCTGTCTGAATGCAGCTTAAAACCAAAACCAAAAAAAGAGTGGTGGTGTGAAGCTGTAAGAACTGTGTGTCGGATGTGAACGTTTTCACAGAGAGGAGAGGGCTAATCTAATGTTTTCATTTTGTCAAAGGGGGACAAATTACATTAACTTTTACATGAACATATACTGGTTTGAAATTCATATCACTATAAAATGCAGTTGGGTGTGAATAAAAAATAATGTTTTGCATGTTTATTTTTTAAACAATGTGCCCAGGGGTGTGGCAATTAACAACTTAGGGAGTGGCTTAGCGCATTGTCTAAAAAGCACTATTGTATACCAGGGGCCTTTTGCACAAAAGCAGAATTAAGACATCCGGGATAAGTTACTGAGCTGCGCTCAATCAATCCAAAACAAGAGCATACAGGCTTAATTGGTTGCACAACGAGCACGCCAGGATGAGCAGACACGGATTCATCAAGCCAGGTGAAACCTATCCTGGATAAGTGCGCGCTCACGGCACCCTCTAATACAGTGTTTCTCAAAGTGTGGTCCGCAAGCTAACCCAAGTGGTCCGCGAGCAGACGTGGTAAAATATAATATAAATGAGTTGTTTGCAATATTGAACCAACTTGTATGTAAATACAAACAGGTCTGTAACAATGCTTATGTAAGCTACGCCAGTTTAAATGAATTTTCTCACACAATATAAGCAAGGTGCAAATACAATAAGCAAGGTGGTTCAGTGAGTAGGCCTACTGTGTAATATACTGTTAAAGTAGGACTACTGTTTTTTTAGCTAGGTGGTCCGTGAGGTTGTTTTTATTGGTTAAGTGGTCCTTTGTCTGAAAAAGTTTGAGAAACACTGCTCTAATAGACCCCGCCACCGATCACAGATTCACTGATGGAGTGAAGAGTGGCGGACTGAGGTGCGTTCTGGGTTGATGCGCCGACTTACGGCAATGGGAGGAAGTGACGTAGCAGAAACGAGTGAGAGTGAGATGGAGAATGAGGAAGCGGGAGAAACAAACCGTGGATGGGAGAAAGTTATCTCTAGGAATGGAAAAAAAGAGAAGCAGAACTAATAGTGGTAGTAGTTTAAGTGCTAAATCTCTGAAGTTGGGTGAGGAAGATACTAGAGTAAACGTAAGACAAATGGAAGAGATCAAGGTAAAACTTCAGTTTGATTCGCAATGTTCTTTGAACCCATTGAGGCTATCAAAAGCGTTATATGACGCTGTAGGAACTGTGTCAGTTAAGCCATTGACAGATGGAAGTTTAATCATTACATGTGTTGATAATAGACAAAGAGACATTTTGATTAAAATGACCATCTTGGAGGGGAAGAATGTCAAGTGTGGTGTATGGGAGAAGAAAAGAATAGTGCAAGGAGTGATCACAGGGGTCCCAACGGAGTTGGCTGATGATGAGATTGAGAAATGTGACGGGAGCTAAGGTAGAAAGAGTGAAGAGGTTGACGTATAACAAAAACGGGATTAAAAAGGAGAGTTTGTCTATACTGTTGTCTATGAGAGAGGAAACATTACCAACAAGAGTAAGGGTAGGTTACATGAGCTACCAAGTACGTGAGTACATCCCCCCACCACTCAGGTGCTTTAAATGTCAAAAGTATGGGCACATAGCAGCAGTATGTAGAGGGAGAGAGCAAGTTGTGGCAAGTGTGGAGGGGAGGATCATGAGTATGAATACAACAGGAAAGCCCTGCAGCGCATAGTGAACACAGCTGGAAGGATCATTGGTGCTTCACTCCCCTCCCTGAAGGACATTTACACCACCCACCTCACCCGCAAGGCGACCAAAATTGTGAGTGATGCAAGTCACCCCGCTCACAATCTGTTTGATCTACTGCCCTCTGGGAAGAGGTACAGAAGCCTGCGCTCCCGCACTACCAGACTCACCAACAGCTTCATACACCAAGCTGTAAGGATGCTGAACTCTCTCCCTCCTCTCCCCCCTCCACCCTCAGCTACATAACATCCTGGACATTGGACCCACAATGGCCGCCTGCACTACTCCACTTGCACACTTGCACACTTGCACACTTGTACACTTTACAACTTGGTGTTGTTGTCCTGAAAACACAACACTTCTGCTGCTCTTACATAACTTGCACCACTATGCCACTTTCTTTATTACTTAGGTCAAACAGAACTACCCAAGCCTTTTATTGGCCTGACTTTGCACTAGTATTTTATTGACTGTCTATGCACAATTTCAACCAAATTTTGCTGCTCTTATTTTTTCATTATTATATGTGCCCTCTTATTTACTTATTTACTTATTTTTTTGTTTACTTGAATGTTATGTTTGTCTGTGGACTTAAATTGGAAAAATATGTCTTGTCTTCACCGTGGGATAGTGAGAAACGTAATTTCGATCTCTTTGTATGTCTGGAACATGTGAAGAAATTGACAATAAAGCTGACTTTGACTTTGACTTGACTTTGACTTTGTATGGTAAATGTAAGCAAGGTGTTCAGGCTAAATGCTGTAATTGTGGAGGAGAACACAGTGCTGCGTATAAAGGTTGTGAGGCGCATAAACGCGCAGCAGAGGTACAGAGAGTTAAAGTAGAGGAAAAGGTGACATATGCTGAAGCAATTAAACAAGTTAAAGGGAAAAAGGAAGCAGTGTTAACAGCAGGAGCTGGTCCAGAAATACCTGGACGAAGTCAGCACTGGCACTCTCAGGAAATAAGACAGATTGGGAAAGAGGTAAAGTCAAAATATATCGCAGTGGACAATGTAAAGTTTATAGCCTTCATAGCAGAAGTTATCAATTGCTCTGCTCAAACAGCGAGCAAGACTGAGAGGATCAAAATCATTATAAAAGCAGCACAGAAGTACATTGGTGTGGGGGAGCTAACTATAGACAGCATCAATGATTTACTACTAGCAGGGGTTGGACAAGAGGAATCACAAGCAGCATGACTCTGTAGCCTGGGTGTTCCCATGCTGCCTTGCGCGCGATTTGATTCACGCTGCTAAGGCAGCCTGGAGACCATGGAGCAAATTTTCGCCTGAGATAGGGGACCAATCACAGAACAAGGGGGAAAGCAAGACGATGATGAGCTATGCACAGATGCATTTGATAGACATCCGTGGCACCCAATAAACGGATCTGGGCATTTTTTTCAAATACGAGAAAATTAACGTTTGGTTCCCAGACCACGTCTCATTGAGAAGTGGTGGCGCTAGCCAGGCTAATGACTCTGTCTATTCTTCAGTGGAATGCTAGAAGCTTAATAGCTAATGGTCAGGAACTAAAGCATTTTATTGAGGAATTAGAAGACAAACCCAATATTATCTGCATACAAGAGACATGGTTAAAACCAACACTGGATTTCATTATATATGGATATACAGCAGTGCGCAAAGACAGGAACACTACAGGAGGTGGAGTGGCTACATTTATACAACAGGGGATACATTATAGAAGTGTAAACTTGAATGTGCTGATAGATGTAGAGGTAGTCCTGGTTGATATATGGATAGGTAAAAATAAGATTAAAATCATTAACTTTTATAATCCTTGTAAAATAATATTGAGAGAGATGCTAGATAGGATGTATGAGGACGAAAATGGAAAGGTAATATTATGTGGAGATTTTAATGCTCATAACACTCTGTGGGGAGGGACAAAAGTGGATGAAAATGGGAGTACTATTGAGGAGTTTATGGATGATAATAAATTAATATGTTTAAATGATGGAAGATGCACTAGATTTGATGCATATCATGGAACAGAATCTGTGTTAGATCTTACGATAGTATCTGATCAGATAGCAGGGGTTAGTCAGTGGGAGGTAAAGGGAAGTTTTCTTGGCAGCGATCATTATGTTATCTGGTTAAGTGTTGGGAATCAAAATATGTGTTTAGAAGATAACTGGTTTCCAAGATGGAAAATGAGAGAGGCAAACTGGGGGCTGTATAGTTATAAAGTGAGTGGTAAGCTGATGAAGATGATATCAGATATAGTTGTGACATTGATGAATTAAACTCAAAAATAACAAATATACTATGTGAGGCAGCGGAGGAGGTTATTGGTAAATCTTTTGGCATGAGGAAAAGGAAAATGGTACCTTGGTGGTCAGATGACTGCAAGGAAGCAGTTAAATCAAGAAATAAAGCCTTCAGAAGAGTTAAATCAAACCATTCATATACCAATTTAATAGAATTTAAAAAAGCACAGGCAAAGGTTAAACAAGTTGTAAGAGAGGCTTAAAGGAAATATTGGCGTGAATTTTGTGGTAAGATAGGGGCAGAAGTTAAAGTGGGTGATGTTTGGAGCATGATTAAAAAGATGGGAGGAATTAGAAGGGAATTCTCTATACCTGTGCTTAAAAATAAGGAGGTAGAGGCAGTGACTAATCAGGAGAAAGCTGAGATGCTTGCAAAAGGGTTTACCAAGGTTCATAGCTCAAAAAACTTAACAGACGGAGAAGTATCTTGGAGAGTTAATTTGAAGGCAAATCATATCAGTTGGAGTCATCGGGTGGCAATGTGAGTATTTTAACAGTCTTTCTCACTATTCTTCTTTATTAGAAACTTTTGGGAAATATTTAGCCAAGCCCAGTTATACATGAGAAACTGGTCAAATGTTGTATTACTGTATACTATCACACCTTACTCAATAACTTGTTTCACATGTGAGATACCTCAGGTGGAGTCAACCCAGGAACAGACTGACACCCAGATTGTTCTGCACCTGCTGTATGCCGCTCAACTGGGGCACAAGGTGGCTGTGGTGAGGACTCCAGACACAGACATTTTCTTCATCCTCCTACACCACGCCTAATCCGTCCCGCTGACCATCTACGTCGACATTGGGACCAGAAAGCACAGGCGGATCCTAAATGTCAGCGAACTGGCAGAATGTTAGGGGGCAGACTACTGCACAACAATACTCGGCCTGTACGTCTTCACAGGGGAAGACGTTACAAGTGCCTTTAGAGGCAAAGGGAACGTTGGACCTCTGAAAAAGCTACAGAGTAATCCAAAGTACCCTGCAGCCTTAAATTAAATAGTTTTAGTCAGATATTCTGTAGCATGTAATGGCAATTAATGCTGAACATAGATATTGATACATTGTGACTTTGTAATACTATAATTATTTATGTCCTCAGAAAACTTGGTGATCAGTGGTCTGTGGAGCCAGATGTGGTGGAGGACATCGAGGCATTTAGATTGTGTAATGTATGGCCAGGCCCGTGAAAAATCTGTGAACAACATGCGCAGCATCATAGTGAAAAAAAATTATTGGAGAGGATGAGATGCTTAACACCAGATCCAAGGTGGATCTGTCCCAGCTCCTGCACTGCAGAGACAACCTGGTCCCACAGATCAACCGTGTCAACCACCGTCTGGACATCTACAAGAGAGCAGCCACACCGATATTCTGGTGTCCCAAGCCCCATGATCCTGGTCAAGGCTGGGAAAAGACTGAAGAGGGTACCCTGGAACCAGTGTGGTCTTGTGGACCTATCCTCCCCACTTCACTCACTGACATTCTGGAAGAAACAGTCGAGGAGATTGATGGAGATAGTGAAGAAGACAAGGAGCAAGAGATTGATTATGAAGACCTGTCGTATTATGTATAGACATCATTGCCCTTGACCTTTTGACCTTTGATTAGAATCACTCTTTTCTATTTCAGTTTGTTCTAATGGGGATTTGTTATACCCTAGAGATTCAGAGAGATTTATTCATCACATACATAGTTATATTAGTATATAACAAGCAGTGAAATGTAAGTCTGGTTAGCTTCATGACTGTAAAGTAGAAATAATCTAAGTAAACAGATAATATTAAAAGCAGAAGTTAATAATAAATAATTCAAAAATAGAATAATAAAGTGACATGAAATAATTAATAATAATAATGTTATTGAAATGGGATGGAGTCCATGGTGTTCATAAGAGTTGGCATGTCCATGTTGAGGAGTCTAATGGCCTGAGGGAAATAGCTTTTCCTTAGTCTCTCAGTTTTGGCCTTCAAACTGCAGAAGCGCTTGCCTGACTTCAACAAACTGAACAGACAGTTACTGGGATGGGTGGAGTCCTTTATGATTTTAGTGGCTCTGTTCTTGCAACGGCTGATGTATATATCATGCAGGGAGGGGAGAGAAGTCCTAGAGATGCGCTCGGCTGAGCGCACCACTCTCTGCAAGGTGTTGCGGTCTTTCTCAGTGCTGTTGGCATACCACACAGTGATTCACTGCGTCAGTATACTCTCTATGACCCCAGTGTAAAAAGTTGAAACTGAATTTCCAGAGTTGTCTTAGATGGTACATTCATTGTCTGGCCTTTTTAACCTGAGCTTGGATGTGAGTAGCCCAGGTCAGGTCCTCAGAGATGTGTACTCCCAGATATTTAAAACTGCTAACTCTCTCTACCTGTGTTCCATCAATCAAGAGAGGGGTGTAAGTCTGCTGCTATATTTGACTATATGAGTGGTTTTCTGTTTTGTTTCAATAAATATAATACCAATATAACGGTTTGAATTGTAACTCCTTACTATGGGAGATGTTCATTTGGACCAACATGTGACAATATTTCAAGTAGGGATCATCAACATTTGCTTATTAGACATTTTAAAGACTGTAAAAATACAAAAGTTAGAAAACATATATCAATAGGGTCCACAGAGGAGGAGTTCCAGTGATCCAATGTCACCGATTTTTTTACATTTTTTGGTGTTTATTAGAGTTTTAATACCACCATACATCATCTAATCATGACAATCCTCATATCTATCAATTCCTCATGGAAAGACAAAGAGAAATTGGGGTGGATTGTGTCTGTAGGATGTATTGTTCAGGTTCTATGTAGATTTAAAGTTTTCATTTTTTACAGCCGAAAATCAAGCACGGACACAAAAGATGATACAAAAAAACACATATGGGACAATAATTTCTGTGGGGAACATCAAAATTCCTTTTCTAAACACCTTAAGGATTACAAAAAAACTAGGTTGAAAAAAATATACCTTTCGGGTGCAGGTGAACCCCACCTTCCTACCCTACTAATAGGGTAAGTGTTGCTTTTTCCAGCGTATGTTTTCAATGGTAACCCAAAGTAACTGCATATAACTGTCTTGTCGTTGACTGACACCATGGTGAAGTTAATTTCACTTTGCCAATGAGTTCAAATAATAGACGAGTGCAAATGCGTCAAGGCCTTCAAATGCTCCGTTGATTGTCAAAATACTGATGCATTCTTTGACATCGCGCTTTGCGCCGTTAAAGGGAATGACAGATATCATTATCATTGGTTTAAATGATGTTACGCCCCAAACACACCCATGACTGATTAAGAAATCTAGGAACACCTTGTTGCGCCATGCGCTCGACATTTGATAACGAAAACCCTCCCAATGTGGACTGGACATCCTACTAAATTTGAATAAGCTTTTGACGAGTGACGATGCGCTTTAGACTGTCATGATAGGGCCCACGGTCTCGCAAGCAGCCTCCTTCAAATGCGCCGTTGAATGTCAAAATACAGATGCATTTATTTGACATCGCGCTTTGCGCCGTCAAAGGGAATGACAGATGTCATTCTCATTGGTTTAAATGATGTTACGCCCCAAACACACCCATGACTGATTTAAAAAAACCTTGGAACACCTTGTTGCGCCATGCGCTCGACGTTTGATAACGAAAACACTCGCATTGTGGACTGGACATCCTACTAAATTTGAATAAGCTTTTGACGAGTGACGATGCGCTTTAGAATGTCATGATGGGGCCCTCTAATGCTGTGGGTAGAACATCATCATGATGCACAGACATAATGCTTTACTTTGCTCGGAAAGTACTGTGGAGTGAATGGGAAACCTCACTATGCACCATCAATGTGTAAAACACACCTGAGTGATGAATGGCAAACATTATATGCCAGAAAGCTCACAACACACCTAGTCTGGGTGTTCCCATGCTGCCTTGCGCGCGATTTGATTCACGCTGCTAAGGCAGCCTGGAGACCATGGAGCAAATTTTCGCCTGAGATAGGGAACCAATCACAGAACAGGGGGGAAAGCAAGACGATGATGAGCTATGCACAGACGCATTTGATAGGCATCCGTGGCACCCAATAAACGGATCTGGGCATTTTTTTCAAATACGAGAAAATGAACGTTTGGTTTCCAGACCACGTCTCATTGAGAAGTGGTGGCGCTAGCCAGGCTACAACACACCAGCATGGGGTGGAGAGTGAGGGAGCCATGTTGGGAATTTGGCCAGTGGTCCAGGGATCACCCTAATCTTTAATGTCCACAGTGAGTCAGGACTTAATTTTACCATTGCATTCAAAGGCCCGTTTCCTGCAGTTCAGTGTATCCATAATGTAACAAAGGGATTGGGGGTTGATATTATCCTGACCAGAGAGGAGGAGAGTGCCTTTAATGTACCGACGTCATAATATGCTAATTAGATGAGTAAATTAACCCTCTTCATAAACTTTTGTTTGAAGCCATGGGCTTTTGAAATGTTAATGTAAAAATCCAATGTTGTTGTTTTTTTGTTTTTTTTAAACCTGGCGCCTAAAGGGTTTACAAACTAATTTTACATTGTAGCACAAACTTCAGCAATTCAAGTATAGTTTACTTTTGTTTTTCTTCAGCAATTCAAGTATAGTTTACTTACTCTACCACAAAATTAAGTAACACTCATTTTACGCAAGTAATCTCAACAAATGACAAAAACTGAATTCTACTTACTAGAACGCTATTATGTTTTACAGTGAAAAACAGAGGTAAACGCAAAACATTAAAGCTGCAAGATTTTTTTGATCATATTCACTGAAACCAACACTATGCTCTGACAGAACAACATAAATCAGCCAGTATTAGAAAAAAAACCGCACTTCTACCTCCACCTAGTGCCTGTTATTTGTTTTGCAAAAATCCACAGCTCCCGGTTCTTCTGGTCCAATCAGAGCAGGGCTGTGTGAGATCTGACTGTCAATCACAGTCTGGTGCAGTCTGGTGCGCAATGACGAGCACAAACTCGATGAGAGGGTGCTCGGTGGTAGTGGGGGAGGGGCATGAGAGTTGGGGCATGAGAGTTGTAAACATTCAAAATTTTGGCCCATCAATCTGTCAGACTTGCCAACTGCAGCTTTAAACTTGACTCAAGTAAAATAGACATAGTTCAATGGAACTTAAAGCACTGTGTTAGGACTGTCAACTCACAAGTCTTTCATTCAAATGAGAATTAAAAATGTTGATGATAAGTTAGAAAAAATATTGTTTATATATGTTCATAGAATGCATAACACATTTACATCATTCATAATCATATTTAGATCAGTTGGTTATTTGCATGGATCACCGAGTGGTTAGTGGTGTTCGTTGACAAGTAGCATAGCGACTTTCCGTCGTGTTTTATTTGGCATTTTGTAAAATCCCATTGATTTCTGTTGGAAGACTCATTGCACGTTGATATTACTGCACCACTGTCTATGCTTCAGGCTGAAATATTGAGCGGAAGTTCATACGCGGTTGTGAGGTGTCTGAAAAAATAGTTCCACAACTGACACTTGCACTGGCACTGACACCCATCATCATGAAGTGCTTTGAGCGGCTTGTCATGTCACATATCAAATCCATTCTCCCCCCCACCCTGGACCCCTTCCAGTTTGCATACCGAGCCAAGCGGTCTACAGAGGATGCAATCTGCTCTGCCCTCCACCCAGCCCTCACCCACCTGGAAAAAAGAGACTCATATGTGAGATTGCTGTTTATAGACTTCAGTTCTGCATTCAACACCATAATACCACAACAACTCATCTGCAAACTTGACAAACTGGGACTCAGTACCTACCTCTGCAACTGGCTACTGGACTTCCTCTGTCAGAGGCCTCAAGTAGTACGTGTTGGCAACAATACCTCAAGCAGCATCACACTGAGCACAGGGGCCCCCCAAGGCTGCGTGCTCAGTCCGCTGCTCTTCACCCTGCTGACGCATGACTGCACTGCAACCTACAGCAACAATCACATAGTGAAATTTGCTGACGACACAACTCTGGTGGGTCTCATCACCAAGGGCGACGAGACTCAATACAGGTTGGAGGTCGACCATCTGACCACGTGGTGCAGGGACAACAACCTCCTGCTGAACGTCAGCAAGACCAAAGAGATTGTTGTTGACTTCCGGAGAGGTCACACCCAACACCTGCCACTGACCATCGACGGTGCTGTGGTGGAGAGAGCGAGCAGCACCAAATTCCTGGGGGTGCACATCAGCGAAGACCTCTCCTGGACCACTAACACTGCATCACTGGCGAAGAGAGCTCAGCGCCGCCTGTACTTCCTGCGGAAACTCAGGCGAGCAAGTGCTCCACCAGCCATCATGACCACATTCTACCGAGGCACCATTGAGAGCATCCTCTCCAGCTGTATCGCTGTGTGGGGCGGAAGCTGCACTGAATACAACAGGAAAGCCCTGCAGCGCATAGTGAACACAGCTGGAAGGATTATTGGTGCTTCACTCCCCTCTCTGAAGGACATTTACACCACCCACCTCACCCGCAAGGCGACCAAAATTGTGAGTGATGCAAGTCACCCCGCTCACAATCTGTTTGATCTACTGCCCTCTGGGAAGAGGTACAGAAGCCTGCGCTCCCGCACTACCAGACTCACCAACAGCTTCATACACCAAGCTGTAAGGATGCTGAACTCTCTCCCTCCTCTCCCCCCTCCACCCTCAGCTACATAACATCCTGGACATTGGACCCACAATGGCCGCCTGCACTACTCCACTTGCACACTTGTACACTTTACAACTTGTTGTTGTTGTCCTGAAAACACAACACTTCTGCTGCTCTTACATAACTTGCACCACTATGCCACTTTCTTTCTTACTTAGGTCAAACAGAACTACCCAAGCCTTTTATTGGCCTGACTTTGCACTAGTATTTTATTGACTGTCTATGCACAATTTCAACCAAATTTTGCTGCTCTTATTTTTTTCATTATTATTTGTGCCCTCTTATTTACTTATTTACTTACTTTTTTGTTTACTTGAATGTTATGTTTGTCTGTGGACTTAAATTGGTAAAATATGTCTTGTCTTCACCGTGGGATAGTGAGAAACGTAATTTCGATCTCTTTGTATGTCTGGAACATGTGAAGAAATTGACAATAAAGCTGACTTTGACTTTGACTTTGATTTGACACAATAGCAAATAAGACGGCTGGAAATCATACATTGCGCCGATATATTTGATTATAATAATCAACGAACACCACTAACCACTCGGTGAGTTGCACAGTTTTGAAAACGAACGTTAAGGGTTGTTTTAGGACATGTTTGTGCATGCCTGTTGCAGCCACTCTGAAGCAGTAAAGGCGATTCAAAACGAGTCAGAAAAGTCGAGACCGGACCAATCGTCAAAATTTCGGTGTCCACCACTCTAGTTCATCCAGAACAAACCAGAAAAGGGACTCAAAGTGCTAAATACCAGAATTTTCCTTTAAAACACTGTCCAAATATAGGTATAACAGGATCATTACATGTGAGGAGGTTGGCAAGGAGAAAACAGGTCCATTCCACATGCATGTTGGCTAGTGTCTGTGCTTGTGCCTTTCCAAATACACACTGACAAACAGCAAGACTTTCTACTGGCTGCGCAGCACCTAGACACGTACACATGGCCACACAGACACGCAGGCAGTTAGTTCAAAGACAGGCAGATAGAGCCTCTTGCATGAAGGCTTTGCCATTCTTCTATGGTATACCAGTAGATTAATGCATTGCTAGTTGGCCTGCATTTGTAATGAGACCTTTACAGATAATTCATAGTTATTCCCCTCCACTGTGTTCCTCTGATTAGCATCTGCTAGCTTTCCATCAATACTAACAGGTCACTGTCAAGACTATTTGTCTCTTCTCTTCATTGGAATGATCTATCCAGTGTTCTCCGTTCTAGCAGTGATTTGAGGATTTTCAGGAAACATTTAAAAACTTAACTTACATTTAATTAATTGTCTTTACAGAGTCATGGCTTGTGTGAAGACTTGCTTTTATTGTCATAATTCTTCTTATTAATATACGTATATTATATTTCAAAATGTATTTGACTTTACTTCACACTATTAATTGAAATGCTAATTTAATGTGTATTATTGTTGTTGTTGTTGTTGTTGTATGTCCTTTTGGAGAAAGTGTCTGATAATAAACATAAACATCTATAGAAGCGTCCTCTGGTTTATCGGCTGCCTCACTAGATAGCACCAAGGTTCAAAGAATTCTGAACGGAACCGGTTCAAGATCCTATTCTCTGTTGGTCGAAAAATGCTCTCAGTGGTCTATTTTGTTTGCAATGCTAACCCAGGGTAGTCACATTGAGACAGCTGTCTCTTTTCCAAGTGAGCCCTGGCCAAGAAAGTCAGCACCTAGTTGAAGGGGATAAACATACAACATAAAACAATAGAAATACACAACAACTTAATTTAGCAACAGCTTAATTGGTCTAGCTGAAATGTGCGATTAAAAACAGTTTTCAGGTGTCATCACATCCTCATTCATTTTGAATGACAACATTTGCATGGCCCGGTAGCACATGTAGGAGCTTTTCAGAAAATATGACAGCTGCTTCTGTGTCTGATGTAAACGTGACTTTCAGTTCCCCCCACATCCTCTGACCTGACAGAAGCCTCATCTACTCTGAAGAAGGTGCTGCGCTAAAACACGTCTGTGCAAAAGACCAATAAAAGAAGCAGTTTGCAGTTACTGTAGCATCCTCAAGAGGTTGGTGTGTTGACCAAGTTCCCATGGAAACTTTGTTGAAACAAAGAAATAATAAAGCTGCAGATTATTTTCCTCCTCAAATGTGTTTCATTAAAATGACATTTATAAATAACAAGTTATGCCACATTCTGACACACAGGCACAAGGAAGAGGAGATAACTGCACATGCTCTCTCTTGGAGGAAGCCATTTCCTTTATGTTGCACCAATGTCCACACACCATATGCTCACACACACACACACACACACACACACACACACACACACACACACACACACACACACACTTAACATGAAACTCACTGAAGAAGAAGAAGAAGGTTAAGCAAACCCTTCTTTTTGTGTCAGCGTTTTTTTTGACAGTTTGCAAATGGAGTGCATTACCACCATCTGCTGGACTGAAATGTGGTGGCAAGTGTACCCTGTAGCAACACTCCGGCTGCTGGGTGAATAAGGTAAATTCTGAGCGTTGACAGTGTTATCTTAGCGCCCCCTGCTGGGAAATCATACAACTGCTCAACCTTGACTCAGTGAATGTACATAATGATTATATTACAGTCATAGACAGATGGAAAACATGCAACATAAAGCTAAATTGTAAAGAAATTAAAGTTATATGTAAGCCTGCTATGAGGAGAAGAAAGATTGTGGTAGTGCAGTATGTCTAGCTACTTGTTTACTTGTTGACCTGCCATGTAAATTAAAAGACTGTTTCTTTGTGTAAATCTATGTTGGACAGAGATCATTTGGAAGGTTTCGGTGGCTAAGCTCACGTGGCATGTCATCATCAACATCAGAATGCACTCTTTGGATTTTCATTAAGAATGCCGCAATGGGGTGCCAGCTGTGGCGCAACTCGCTGGGGCACCTGCACCATACACCAGCGACCCGGGTTCGATTCCTGCCCCGTGGTCCTTTCCGGATCCCACCCTGACTCTCTCTCCCACTCGCTTCCTGTCATTCTCTACTGTCCTGTCACATTAAAAGGCATAGAATGACACGATGGGAAAAAGGGTCAAAATCTCATGACCTCTCCACTGGTGTACATCAGTGATCAGTACTTTGACCCTCCTAACCCACCACGTTGCCACTATTGATATACAAATCATCTGTGCTGCTTATCGTGAGAGTGTGTAAGACCAAGACATGATATCCTGTCTTATTCAGACGAGTTTTTGCGAGAGCGCACATCCCTACATTTCTAACGTTACGCATCATGATCAGCCCTCAATTAGAATAGAATAGAATAGAATAAATCTTTAATGTTCACCATGGTGGAAATGTTTCTTTGGCTGATCAGACATACAAGACAGATGGACATACAGACAACATGTCAGACACATTGAAGATGTCTCCTCTCTCCGTTTCTTTTATTCCCATCCCATCTCTCTCCCAATCACTTCCTGTCACTCTTCACTGTCTTATCTTTTGTTTGTTTGTTTGTTTGTTTTTGTTTTATATTCGTGATATTAAAGGAGAATTCCGGTGTGCCATGCAAATAAATCACTGTTTTACACCATTTACGAGGCTCAATGTATCTCCACACTTCATTGGTAGACTTCCGAGGGCCTTGACATTTAAAACGAGACATTGAGAACTTTGAAAAAGCACTGGTAGTTTACTTACAAGACGATTTATGCAGACAGTATCTTCACGAAGTTTAGCGTTTGCAGCCATCTTGAATTTAGTTACGATTAGTCGAGCAACAAGTAAGAATGAACAGGTATGATAAGGGATCAGATTCCAAAAATAATTCCGTGGAAATGCATGGATTCCAGTTGCTGCTACTGGAAGAAACTGGAATCCATGCATTTCCACTGAATTATTTTTGGAATCTGATCTCTTTTTAAATGTCAGGGCCCTCAGAAGTCTACCAATGAAGTGTGGAGATACATTGAGCCTCGTAAATGGTGTAAAACAGTGATTTATTTGCATGGCTAGCCCGATGCCGAAGCACCACCATTGAAAAAGCTGTTGGTAGCATCGGCTAACTAGCGCCAGATTTTGGAGTGCAGGGGACAAGCCGAGATGGGCTATGAGACATACGTTCACACTCGGTATCATGTTTCAACACACTTTAGGTCAATATCACACCGGAATTCTCCTTTAAACTCCACATATGATCAAAGTTGGCACTCTTGTTGAGAAACCTTGTACTATGCTAAATGTAAACTGATTACTTTAACACATAATTACTTTTACTTTTTTTCTGCTAAAAATCCAGCCAATGGTACAGTAGATCCCACCCCAAACCCCGTGTGGGAGAACCCACTCTATTGATGTCACTCTTCACTGTCCTATCTAAAGACGAAAAGGCCCAAAGTATAGTTTATTTTATTTTTATAAGTGACATTAAACTGCATACACTTTCTCATGCAATAGGACACATTTTGCATTGTGATGCACTTGTGAAAACAATAACACCTTCTTTGCACAGCAGTTCGTCACCTTTTGCAAATGGGCTCACACGTTTTCATTGGGTTCACACATTTCACCCACCCTTTTGCAAAACAGTTCACACAGATGTCATTCAAACACCCCAAACTCTGTTGGTTTCCCTGTGCTAAACAAAAAGAAAACATCTATTCACAGGTGGTAGAGATTCCTTGCAAAAATCTGAATATCTGATACTCTCTGATCTCCTTTGCACAATTCTTCAATCAGCAATCATTCATTATTTATAAAAGATACCATGTCTGTTCTGTCTTGCTATTTGCAAGTATGGATCTAAACAGTACAAAAGCTGACAAGTCCAGGTGGTTACTGTAGGTCTATTTCAATGAAAAAAAGTTGTAGTTCAATGACATTTGTCTTGTCTAGGTGCTTGCTGTAGGTCTTACATGTCAATGACAGTTACATCTTGGGAGGAATTAATACAATGAATTTTCTTTTCAGTTTTCTGATACCAGATAAATGAGAAAGAAATGGCACAGCCATAGTATAAATAAAAGCTTAAACTTCTCATTTTGAGAACTGTGTTTTGCATTGTGTTGTCCAGTGTGTAATGATTGTTTGAAATCACACAGTGAATTGACAACAATATGTGTTGTTTAAAGGCAAAACTTGCTTTTGCTGTATGGCGATGGTAATTTTGATGCCACAGATGAATGAATACCCAGTCAGACCAATGGTAGGAAAAATCAGGAACAGAGTTTTATTTACAATGATGTGCATCAAATGAGAGACAGTAAGACTTCACCTAAAGATCCACCAGCTGCTCTAACTAGACAAGGAAATAGTTAGGGTTTAAGTATCCTTCCAGGCTGACAGGGGATGGCGGTGGTCATCCCACTGAATCAGACTCTGATTAGTGGTAACCTGGCAATCCAGAGCAGATAGCTACTGACGCAGCCATGCAGAAAAGTGAAACATTGCAGTCATAATATTCCTGCTTATCTCTAAACACATACAGATATACACAGGGACACTACAGGAACAGAATTAAATAACAACAGTCATCTCATATGTGGAAGAACACATAACAGAAACATAAACCATGAATATAAAAATCATATGTTCTAAACCAATACTCTCAACCAGCACCTTCAAACATTCAATACATTGCAGTAACACATACACACAGACACACACACCCTGGGCTAAACACAAAGTTTCATATCAGTAAAAACAGTTTTCATTGTATATTGTTGTGTAGCCTGGACTTTCGACATATGAGCATGTTACCACGACAGCCTCCTCTCACTATGTGAGCGTGTGGTTACCTTCTCTTCCTGTTTCCTTGTGTCTGAGTGACTGCGTGTGGGTGGTTGATGTTTTAGGCCGGGGAAAAAATCAGATATTAGGCTTGGAAATCACTTAGTCCTGTTGTACTGACCCATTCCCATAAATATGTATGGCCTTTTAGATTTTGTATTGGAATTCATATTTATTCACTAATTTGTTGTGTTAGTGACTCAAATGTCATATGGTGTGGCGTGAAAGTGTGTGTGTGTGTGTATGTGTGCGTGCATACATGTGTGTGTGTGTGTGTGTATGTGGATGCGTGTTTCTGTGCCTGTGGATGTGAGTGTGTGTGCATGAGTGTGTGTGTGTGTGTTTATGTGTGTGTTGATGTATGTATGTGTGTTTGCGAGAAAGATTGCTTGTGAAACAATATCCTCTACCAGCAACCCTTCGCTAAACACCACCATCTACAGGCCAATGAGTGTACAGTCACTAAATGTACACATAACTTTTTTTTTTAGACCCCCCCATGGATGAAATTCTACGAAACTTGGCATACCCCCAGAGAATGTCAGGTTAATCATACACATACAATTTGGTTTTAGACTACTGGTAATTTGTGTATTGACAATAAAGTTGAATATCATACAAACTAAAGATGACTAAAATCTTACAGAAGAAGAAACATTCACAAAAATCCATGGCATGACCTCTCTTCTTGATAGCTGTTGAAAACTGCATGGAACTGACAGGGATTGTTTTGTTTATTGTAATAAATAAATAAATAAAAATAAAACATAATGCTGATACCTTCTGCTTTTCCCAAAAACAATGTAGCCTACAGGTGTACATGACCTTTCATCAGTCCAGTTGCAATGGATGAACTGCCCTACTTGTGATTGTCTAGAGATTTTAAAGGTTTTATAACAATGCTACACATTTTTTTGGCTAGTGCTACAAATCTATTCAACTTTACAGCGCCAGTAGGCTACTTTCGAGAGGCGGTTAGAGCCGAATCTGTACTGTACCGTACTTTTGTCCTGTCCTCTGTCTTGC
Source organism: Alosa sapidissima (assembly GCF_018492685.1). Classification (NCBI taxonomy): domain Eukaryota; kingdom Metazoa; phylum Chordata; class Actinopteri; order Clupeiformes; family Clupeidae; genus Alosa; species Alosa sapidissima. The sequence continues at coordinate 23,013,576 of NC_055957.1, read as the reverse complement.
GGATGTTGCGTAGTGTCTCGCGGCACCGTCTTGCGGAAGTTGCGTACTGTCTTGTGGCACTGTATTGCGGAAGTTGGCTAGTGGTATCAAAGATTCTAGACAGATCACGAACAAAGCTATTTTTGTCTTTATTTATTTAGTTGGAAAATACAATTTCAATGTCGGATTGTTAGGAAGACATATGACAGTAGAAAATGGGCTCGTAACTTACATTGCTGAATATAGGGAAATTCTACAGATGAATCCAAGCTAATGTTTTTTCTATGCTTGCAGACGGCAAAGACTGAGCTGTATTTCACATATGTCCCTTGCTGGCCACTGTTATTTTAAAATGGTGCACGTACACGGCGAGTCGACACTGCATTATGTAAATGTAAATGAGCCAAGCTTCGATTTGGTGGTGGTGGTAATTAAACATGAATGGGGCCACATTTATGAATGGGAAATGTTGATTTTGTTAACAAACAACTGAAACCATTACACAGGGGACCTTTAACATGATATGGGGACATTTGGTTTTACTATAGACTTATTTTAATACTTGTTAAATAAATCTGAGTTGTAGGCAAGGCAAGGCATGTTTATTGATATAGGACATTTCACACACAGGGGCAATTCAATGTGCTCTACATAAATGAAGGCAAAGTACAGAAAATAATAGTAAATGGAAGCATAATTGTTCATTAGCTTAAAAATGAAGGAAGTGCTGAGCTTTTGGCAGAAAGCATCTAACAGTTTGGTCTTGTCTTGATTTGAAACTGGGAACAGTTGGGGCATTTTGATGTCATTTTGGAAGTTGGAAGACAGTTCTTGTGGTCAGTTCTATTAGTTTCTGTTAGAACCACTCTGCATTTTATATCACATGCAGATGTTTGATGGCGTTTTTTAGGAAGGCTGTGAAAGGCCCACGGCAGCAATCAACCCTGCTGGAGATAAATACTTGAATGAGTTTATTTAAATCATGTTTGGACATCAGACCTCTAAGTTCAGCAAAGTTATTAAGGTGATTTAGTTATTGTTTCTATCATTGTCAATTAAGAAGACCAACATTTTACAATATGGTTAGATAGATAAACGAACACTGAAGGAAATATGAATAGAGTTTACATATTTCATGTTAAAATAATTTCTTTTTTTTATTTCATGTACTGAGTGAAAACATAATGTATTTGTCTGAAGAGCATGCATGTAAGTTGGGTACTTTGTAAGTAACATAAATGAAAAAAGAGTGAAAGAAGGCATCATCTTACCTGTTTTCATCGGTTTTCTTTTCATTATACATTTACCAACAGCATAACAGACACCACCGGGACATAGACGGATAGGCATACAGATATGCTCAAGTGCAAAGCTCCATTTTGTTGTGAGGGAGATTTCTTGTCTGTGAAAAAATGTAGACATTTACTGTAATTTGTGTTAAAAACAAGGAGCTGATACAAATGTAATTTTTTTATCAGTTTTCATTCTCTCCACCCCATTGGCATTCAATGAGAACAGAGATAGTAATGAGGCAGAGGCTTCTGATAGCCACAATGATTTGCAAGGCGTGCTGCTAGTGTGTTACACTGCGGGTGACCCTCTGGTGCTCTTCAGTTTAGGGATGCAAAAAGTTGAAAAATGTTTTAAAGGAAATCTGAGGCCCTCACAAGGGTTATCTATTTTAAAATTCTCAAATGGCTAAAGCATGTCTATGTAACAGAGGTCATAATTCGTCCGCCGCTCACGTCCCTCGAACCCGCCACCTCGACACACACCTGCATGGGAGTCAAACGCTCTAACCACTGAGCTAAAAGCCCAGGCTTCCAACTCAGCGGTTAGAAGCGTTCTTAAGGTTAGGGGTCATGCTCGCTCAGTTCGCCTCTGTTACACTCACCTCCCTAAATCCTCACTCCCATGATCCGGGTCTACGGCACCACTGTAACAGAGGTCGTAATTCGTCCGCCGCTCACGGCCCTCGAACCCGCCACCTCGACACACACCGGCATGGGAGTCGAACACTCTAACCACTGAGCTAACAGCCCAGGCTTTTAGATCAGCGGTTAGAAGCGTTCTTAACGTTAGGGGTGTGAGGATTTACACGGGCAACTAGCATGATAGCTCAGTTCGCCTCTGTTACATCTACACATTTCGCCATCACAGCCTGCATCAGAGCATGACAAACTGGTTGCCTTTGGGCTGTAACTTCTAAGATTTAAAAGAATAGACTTTTGATAGTCTTTGACTTTCTGCATACGGGTCATTCCACGTCAATTCAACCAGGGCCCAAAAAATTCTGAAAAAAATACCAGGTGTACCTATGTTACCCAGGAGACACACTGTAAAATTACTATTATGTAAGATCAATACTTTCCAAGATACAGCCAATTTTACAGGGGGAGGGGCGTGTCCATTTGCTCGGCCTCTTTTTTTGTCAAAGTTCACAAGCCCATAACTAAACCATGTAGGAGGCTCAAATTTTGCATGCTGGTACATAAATAGGAATAGTATGTAGCAAAATAATCACGTTTGGTCTGGATGATCCTGCATGGTCATAGCTGTCCCTCAAAGTTGATCAAAATTGTATTGGAGTTTTTGGCTGGGCTCTGTTTAGGCCTTCAGAAGACATATTTGTAGCCTACTCAACATAGGCCCTTGATTTATTTTCCTTATTGAGATAAGTAGAAACACTCTCACAAAAACCAATGAACAGAAAATAGGTAGAGGAATCGCAAGGTTGCAGGTTCGAGCCCAGCTCCTCCTGACAAATCACTTTACCCCAAAAGTGGTCCCGATGTGCCAGTTGGCGCCCTCTGTGGCAGTCTATGCCATTAGTGTGTGTGTGATTGAAATAAGGAATAGGAGAGAACCACCCCTTTTTTTCTAGGAAACCGTAAACAACAATATGTGGAAAGGTGGAAAGGTACAGCACATGGCAAATGTGGTAAAAAATATGTGTGTAAAAATATGATTTGTTACTCTCAAAGTGGATTCCATTCATGTCCAGAGTTAGGGTGATTTAGAGAAAACGTGAATAGAACAACATTCAGATGTATTACACCTCAATTGGTGCCCTTTTAAGCTATGATGTGAGGGCTAAACATACCGTAATCATGAATTTTACCTTAGCTTGTTGTGAGAAACATTTTTTTTTTTTCAAAATGGTGGTTGTGGGGTAAGATGAGTCACCAGGCCTGGGGTAAGTTGAGCCAGCTAACTACAGTCGTACTTGTATTGCATCTGTAAAAATGTTAAGTTTGCCTTGATTTTGTGACCTCATTCTATATGGTTCCTTAGTGTTATAATAACTTCAGAGACTAGGCAGCAAATTAATCAGACTTATTTAAGTGAATTCAAAGGTAAACAGGTGAGAAAAGAGTCTTGGCAAATTTTCAGTTGAATCTATTTGGCAAATTTTCAGTTAAATGTTGGTGTTTGTTACTGTTTGTAGAAATTAAATTAAATTTGTTTGAAGAAAATAAAAATGTTTTCTGAAATCTTTGTGTTGGCTCAACTTACCCCACACCTAGGCTCATCTTACCCCACATAGGGGAAGTTGTGCCACGAGACCAACTTTTTTACAGAGAGCATCTCTTTACCCTTATAAGTTATCAAAGAGTTGTTGGTTACAGAAGTTGTAGAACACTTTGAATTTTTGTTTGGTGTGAAAATTACAAAACAAAACCTCTTTGACACATTAGAATGATGAAGAATGTAAAACAAATGGCTCATCTTACCCTATGGCTCCTCTTACCTTCTCCCCTATAAATGCAGTTTATTAGTGAACAGTACACCTATAAGTTCACTTGTACTGCACCCTAAAGGTTTACTACTTTTACACCTTGTATATATTTAACATATACTACAATAAACTAAAAGAGGTGCTAGAAGTAACTAGTATAGTTTACTTACAGTATAGTTCTCAGTATACAAGTTTACTATTATAAACTGAAAATGGGCCAATTTAGTCAAACAAAGTAGAAGTAGAAGTACATGTACAAGTGTACCACAAGTACATTTATACTAGTAAACTTGGGCATAAAGTAATTAGCATAAATAATTAGCATAAAGTAAACTCAGTAGCCAGAAAAGTACTAAAAGTATCTCTAAGCCATGTTACGTCATTAAAACTCTAAGTCATGTTACGCGGTTTCTAAGCTAAAACATTTTTTGTCACATACAACAAACATCTCCTCACAATCAGCTAGCCTTAATACACTGTACAAAAAAACGCTGTCTCTGTGGACAACCCAGGCTCCAAAAACTTCTACAAAAACAGACTGGTTCAGCCTGGACCATGAAACATAACAAACTGTTCCAGACAATCACTGACAAGATGCACGTTCATGTCAGTTTCAATTGTACAGGAGGGAGGGAGGGGCGAGCTAGCTAGCCGTCTGTTTTGTTTGAAACGTCAACAGAAGTGACGTTGCCAACCATGCTTAGAGAACCTTTAACCCAAAGTGCTCTGGGGTGACTGGCCCTTTTCAACATACTTTTGAAGTATCCTGTGTTTGGTATGCTGTAATAACGTATCACAAGATACATGTATTAAGTGTTGTGCTTGGATTATCAGTAGACATGACTACACTGGAGATTTACCAACTGGCAGATTAAGGGAGAGAGCAGACGGAACCATAAACCGTAATGTTCCCACCTAAACATCTTGAATTTGCTTCATACTTTATGTGAATTATGGCATTGAACCCAACAATGATGAAAGTATGAAACAAATCTAAGATGGCAGGAGGCATCTGTTGATCCAGATAGTACAGACAGCAGTAGCGGTGCAAAATTGGTCAAATCTTTTCAAACTCATCACTTTAAACATGGCAAGGCTAGTGGGAAAAATAAAACAATTGATTACAATAATTGATTGAATAATTGATTAAATATTACAGGTAAGATGGCCCTCATTTAAAAGTTGAGGACAGAATAACTGTGAAACTGTTCATGTCTTTTTTACCTGGACACTGTGTGAACTCCATTTTAGCAGTTTTAGAGCTAACAGGGTTCCTATGATTGCAGGTGATGCTATTATCTTTAAAAGAGAGGGTGAGGTTGGAGTCAGTGGAGGTTTCTCGCTCTGGAGTGCAGTTGATGTTGTTACAGGTGGAGGTCAGAGAGAGGTCATGACCTCTACAAGTCACTGTCACATTAAAGAAATCACCACAAGATTGGTTATAGACAACAGACAGGACAGGTGCCTCCACTGGATCTGAAACACACACACACACACAAACACACAAACAAACATAACTTTCATATTTTGGGAAAGGAAGTCCATCTGCGTTTCTCCTACTGATGTTACTAAAGGTATGTGTGTAAGCATGTGTGCTGGTGTGTGTGTGTGCTTGATAGATAAATGTGAATGGCTATCCCAAAGTAAAATTTCACTTTAATCTGATATATTAAAACATTTTCAGAGAATGTTGTATGTAGTGCTACAAGAATCTCCTCTCATAGCACTACTTACAACTAGCCTTCTAATTCTAGCACTTATCACCTGACTAGAACTGACACTAAACTATATTAAAACAGCACTCACTGATGCACTTTTCCCATTGTAGGCTACTCTACATTTTCAATTGTTTTAAATTGCTCTAGAATTGTTGGGAGAATTGTTTAAAAAGCTTTAAACTGTTTATCTAGTTGTAAGTCGTTTTGGCTAAAAAGCATCAGTCAAATGTGATGTAATGTAATGTAATAACCAGTATTATTCATTTGATCATCCATAATGCTCACCCAGAACTGAGAGTTCATGCTCAACCTTAATGTCTGTCTCTCCAGCACTGAGCTCTCCACTGTAGAGTCCACTGTCATTCTTCTGCAGGTTCTTCAGTTCCAGAGAGAAGGTCTCATTATTAAACTCCACTCGATGACGATAACCACCTTTATAGGCGACTATAACAGTGTCTTTGCGAGGTACATATTTCATTATATTATTTTGGCCAAAGTGCCACCTTATGAAATCTACCCCCATCTTCAGGGGCTGGTGCTGCTGGAACTCCAGAGTAACAGATCCTCCAGTTGGTTTGTACACAGGGGATCCAGCTGTGAGAGAACAAACGCGTTTGTTTATGTACTTTGTCAAGAGTGTTATTTCAGTGCAATGTGTAGGCCTACAATGTGTAGAAATAACTCCATATACAAGTGTAAATTTAAGCAATAAGCCCCGAGAGGCTGTGTGGTACACTGATTGTAGAACAGCTGAGGGGCATTATTAGGCATGACGCACAACCCTGCCCTTAGTTGTTCTAAAATCAGTGTAACCTACGGACTTGAGTGGCTTATTGCTTTTCTAATATGTTACTACATATAAATGGCAAGATTTTGTGAAATAAAGGCACAGCAACGAGAAATGTATTATGTAACAATTTATAGATAATAATCCTTCTGCCAAGAAATATATTTCCTCTACCAGAAGGATTGCCAAGCACTTCGAGACGCAGCTACTCTAACATTTGAATCGAGTTGTGCAGTAATATAGAACGAAATGCCGTCAGGTGTATGTTTGTGCTGGATTTTACGACATCGAACACGTTTCAGCCAAACATAATCAGGGACCGAAACTATCTGTTTTAGAAAAGACATTCTATTGCACCTCATCTTTAAATAAAAAAGAGGTTACTATTCAGCTAAGTTGTTTGCATGTGTGTGTGTGTGTGTCTGGTGACTCCCTGCAATACAGATGCAATATAGATACAGTGTGTCTCTTAAAGTGTTGGGAACCTGCTGCTTTTAGCCTATAGTATAAGTATATATACTCTTTTGATCCTGTGAGGGAAATTTGGTCTCTGCATTTATCCCAATCTGTGAATAAGTGAAACACACTCAGCACACAGTGAGGTGAAGCACACACTAATCCCAGCGCAGTGAGCTGCCTGCAGTGAGGGGTTAGGTGCCTTGTCTACTGGTCGGGGTTCGAACCTGCAACCCTCCGGTCACAAGTCCAAAGCGCTAACCAGTAGGCCACGGCTGGCCCAAATATAGGGATGCAAATGTACTAGCAAAGAAGCTAAAACTCATGGTGCCAGCTTCTACAACTCACAAACGATATGTCTAATGATATCACAAAACTAGAAGATAGAAAATAGTTCTAAGTTCTAAGATATGTGCAAAAGTTGTAACTTTTTCACAAGATTTTGATTACACTATTAATGAGAGTTGAGATACATTAGCAACATGACATTGCAAACATAGATATCATATTATGTTAAGGAAAATGAACGCCTATTTTTTTCAGATAAAAGGTAAATGGACTGCACATAACCCTTTGCCCCTCCTCCTTTAGTGTTAGTACAATCCTTATACTACATAATTAGTATGCATTGCTCAAAAGGCTCAGAAATAGTCCCACATATCACAAAATAAAATGTCTTGGAAAAAGCATTTCTAGAAGTGAGGCAGACAAATCTAAAATATACAAAAAATATTGCATGGTTGCTATGTGTATGCAGTTATCGATTCTAAGGGAACCCCAGTACCAAGTAACAGACACTGTGGTAAGTGACAGAAGCCCTGTCAGGAACCTTTTATGGGCATGTGGTCAGCTCAAGAGAAAAGATAAAGAAATAAAAAGACCATCTGAAAGAAAGAGGGGAAACAGCGGACTACAGATATACATACATGTAGCAGCCAATAACAAATACTGTAAGATAGTGAAGGTAACCTGTTTGAAGGGTGTAGACCAGAAAAAGCAGCACAACAGTGACACTCATCTTCTTCTCACTGAGGCACAAGTTCAATCAACTGAAATGAAACAAATTGTCATTCAGCCGTTCTGAAATAGCAACTGAAACTAAAACTGTCAACCATCTGTAGTCAGGAAGCCATGCTTCGCCAACATGAAAATCTAGTTCCTGCTAACAGGTATGTGTTTGACATGCCATGCTGATGATGATGATTATGATGACTTAATTATGATAACAAATAGTACAACTTAAGTTTTCTAAATTAATGATTTGCAAACCCGGACAGCAAAAGAGTGCCCAATCAACATTAATTGTTGGTCAGATTGATCAGTTTCCGTCAGACGCCCAAAATTAAGCATCGATGGCACGAGTGGTGGTTGGTCTCTCAAAGTAGTGTTGAAAGGGTTACGGAAATGTAGGCTACAAAAACGTCAAGTCATATTCATGCACAAGCCAACTAAGCTAGGCCTAACCTATACTATAAGCTACTGGAAGACATTCAAGGGAATAAGTTCATGTAGCTGTACTGTTCTAAAGTGTACCAACAATGTAGGTAGGTAGTATAGCGTACCTTTATTTCCAGTAACAGGCAATAAAGTTGCCTTGTTTATTTTGTGTGGTTTCAGTTGTCATACAACTGGTATAAATTACAATAAGGTCTACCACAATCTAGATAATTTAGCTCTTTACACATAGGCTTTAGTATTTTTTTGGTGCTGCTATCAATTGAGCATTGTATAGTTTAAATGTAGCTGAGTAATTTTAAATTATACTTTGAGTTCAAGCAGAAACTCTTTTTTCATAATTACTTGTATAGCCTACTAAGAATATGGAGATCATGTGCTCCATGGCTACCTCTGATCAATTAGAGTGATAGCCAATGTCCACTTTCAGTGCTCCACAACACTTAGTTGAAAATATATGCATATTTAAGGGTAATGCAAGGATTTTGTATTTAATTAGGTAGTCTGAGTCCAACCGATTTGAGGGCCGCTGATTTTGTGTCCCAGTCCGTCCCTGAGCCCTGTAGTAGCCATATCTATGTGTGGTGCTACCAACTGCATGACACTAGGCCTAGATATTTTTTAAGGTTTCAACTAATGAAAAAAAAAACATCCCAATCTTGTGTTGTATGCATTAGTTTAATTAACTTATTGTATCCCCATGTTTAGAGGTCATCTTAATTAAAAAGCTGTACAACTTAGCCCATCCTCCCCTAAGTAATCATAGAGTTTTTACCTGTGTGTAGGAATACAAGAAGACGTCCCCTCTTTTCCAGAATTGTAGATTTAAGAACAGCAACACTTTTGTACCCACATAATACTTACATCATCTATTATATTTCTAGCTATTAAAGACATACCGACAACATTTCCCTTTTTTCACATGCCCATTATGCACACGATACAAAACGAGCTACTGTAGTCTCTTCCTGTCTGAATGCAGCTTAAAACCAAAACCAAAAAAAGAGTGGTGGTGTGAAGCTGTAAGAACTGTGTGTCGGATGTGAACGTTTTCACAGAGAGGAGAGGGCTAATCTAATGTTTTCATTTTGTCAAAGGGGGACAAATTACATTAACTTTTACATGAACATATACTGGTTTGAAATTCATATCACTATAAAATGCAGTTGGGTGTGAATAAAAAATAATGTTTTGCATGTTTATTTTTTAAACAATGTGCCCAGGGGTGTGGCAATTAACAACTTAGGGAGTGGCTTAGCGCATTGTCTAAAAAGCACTATTGTATACCAGGGGCCTTTTGCACAAAAGCAGAATTAAGACATCCGGGATAAGTTACTGAGCTGCGCTCAATCAATCCAAAACAAGAGCATACAGGCTTAATTGGTTGCACAACGAGCACGCCAGGATGAGCAGACACGGATTCATCAAGCCAGGTGAAACCTATCCTGGATAAGTGCGCGCTCACGGCACCCTCTAATACAGTGTTTCTCAAAGTGTGGTCCGCAAGCTAACCCAAGTGGTCCGCGAGCAGACGTGGTAAAATATAATATAAATGAGTTGTTTGCAATATTGAACCAACTTGTATGTAAATACAAACAGGTCTGTAACAATGCTTATGTAAGCTACGCCAGTTTAAATGAATTTTCTCACACAATATAAGCAAGGTGCAAATACAATAAGCAAGGTGGTTCAGTGAGTAGGCCTACTGTGTAATATACTGTTAAAGTAGGACTACTGTTTTTTTAGCTAGGTGGTCCGTGAGGTTGTTTTTATTGGTTAAGTGGTCCTTTGTCTGAAAAAGTTTGAGAAACACTGCTCTAATAGACCCCGCCACCGATCACAGATTCACTGATGGAGTGAAGAGTGGCGGACTGAGGTGCGTTCTGGGTTGATGCGCCGACTTACGGCAATGGGAGGAAGTGACGTAGCAGAAACGAGTGAGAGTGAGATGGAGAATGAGGAAGCGGGAGAAACAAACCGTGGATGGGAGAAAGTTATCTCTAGGAATGGAAAAAAAGAGAAGCAGAACTAATAGTGGTAGTAGTTTAAGTGCTAAATCTCTGAAGTTGGGTGAGGAAGATACTAGAGTAAACGTAAGACAAATGGAAGAGATCAAGGTAAAACTTCAGTTTGATTCGCAATGTTCTTTGAACCCATTGAGGCTATCAAAAGCGTTATATGACGCTGTAGGAACTGTGTCAGTTAAGCCATTGAGAGATGGAAGTTTAATCATTACATGTGTTGATAATAGACAAAGAGACATTTTGTGTAAAATGACCATCTTGGAGGGGAAGAATGTCAAGTGTGGTGTATGGGAGAAGAAAAGAATAGTGCAAGGAGTGATCACAGGGGTCCCAACGGAGTTGGCTGATGATGAGATTATGAGAAATGTGACGGGAGCTAAGGTAGAAAGAGTGAAGAGGTTGACGTATAACAAAAACGGGATTAAAAAGGAGAGTTTGTCTATACTGTTGTCTATGAGAGAGGAAACATTACCAACAAGAGTAAGGGTAGGTTACATGAGCTACCAAGTACGTGAGTACATCCCCCCACCACTCAGGTGCTTTAAATGTCAAAAGTATGGGCACATAGCAGCAGTATGTAGAGGGAAAGCAAGTTGTGGCAAGTGTGGAGGGGAGGATCATGAGTATGGTAAATGTAAGCAAGGTGTTAAGGCTAAATGCTGTAATTGTGGAGGAGAACACAGTGCTGCGTATAAAGGTTGTGAGGCGCACAAACGCGCAGCAGAGGTACAGAGAGTTAAAGTAGAGGAAAAGGTGACATATGCTGAAGCAATTAAACAAGTTAAAGGGAAAAAGGAAGCAGTGTTAACAGCAGGAGTTGGTCCAGAAATACCTGGACGAAGTCAGCACTGGCACTCTCAGGAAATAAGACAGATTGGGAAAGAGGTAAAGTCAAAATATATCGCAGTGGACAATGTAAAGTTTATAGCCTTCATAGCAGAAGTTATCAATTGCTCTGCTCAAACAGCGAGCAAGACTGAGAGGATCAAAATCATAATAAAAGCAGCACAGAAGTACATTGGTGTGGGGGAGCTAACTATAGACAGCATCAATGATTTACTACTAGCAGGGGTTGGACAAGAGGAATCACAAGCAGCATGACTCTGTAGCCTGGGTGTTCCCATGCTGCCTTGCGCGCGATTTGATTCACGCTGCTAAGGCAGCCTGGAGACCATGGAGCAAATTTTCGCCTGAGATAGGGGACCAATCACAGAACAGGGGGGAAAGCAAGACGATGATGAGCTATGCACAGACGCATTTGATAGACATCCGTGGCACCCAATAAACGGATCTGGGCATTTTTTTCAAATACGAGAAAATGAACGTTTGTTCCCAGACCACGTCTCATTGAGAAGTGGTGGCGCTAGCCAGGCTACAACACACCAGCATGGGGTGGAGAGTGAGGGAGCCATGTTGGGAATTTGGCCAGTGGTCCAGGGATCACCCTAATCTTTGATGTCCACAGTGAGTCAGGACTTAATTTTACCATTGCATTCAAAGGCCCGTTTCCTGCAGTTCAGTGTATCCATAATGTAACAAAGGGATTGGGGGTTGATATTATCCTGACCAGAGAGGAGGAGAGTGCCTTTAATGTACCGACGTCATAATATGCTAATTAGATGAGTAAATTAACCCTCTTCATAAACTTTTGTTTGAAGCCATGGGCTTTTGAAATGTTAATGTAAAAATCCAATGTTGTTGTTTTTTTGTTTTTTTTAAACCTGGCGCCTAAAGGGTTTACAAACTAATTTTACATTGTAGCACAAACTTCAGCAATTCAAGTATAGTTTACTTTTGTTTTTTTTCAGCAATTCAAGTATAGTTTACTTACTCTACCACAAAATTAAGTAACACTCATTTTACGCAAGTAATCTCAACAAATGACAAAAACTGAATTCTACTTACTAGAACGCTATTATGTTTTACAGTGAAAAACAGAGGTAAACGCAAAACATTAAAGCTGCAAGATTTTTTTGATCATATTCACTGAAACCAACACTATGCTCTGACAGAACAACATAAATCAGCCAGTATTAGAAAAAAAACCGCACTTCTACCTCCACCTAGTGCCTGTTATTTGTTTTGCAAAAATCCACAGCTCCCGGTTCTTCTGGTCCAATCAGAGCAGGGCTGTGTGAGATCTGACTGTCAATCACAGTCTGGTGCAGTCTGGTGCGCAATGACGAGCACAAACTCGATGAGAGGGTGCTCGGTGGTAGTGGGGGAGGGGCATGAGAGTTGGGGCATGAGAGTTGTAAACATTCAAAATTTTGGCCCATCAATCTGTCAGACTTGCCAACTGCAGCTTTAAACTTGACTCAAGTAAAATAGACATAGTTCAATGGAACTTAAAGCACTGTGTTAGGACTGTCAACTCACAAGTCTTTCATTCAAATGAGAATTAAAAATGTTGATAAGTTAGAAAAAATATTGTTTATATATGTTCATAGAATGCATAACACATTTACATCATTCATAATCATATTTAGATCAGTTGGTTATTTGCATGGATCACCGAGTGGTTAGTGGTGTTCGTTGACAAGTAGCATAGCGACTTTCTGTCGTGTTTTATTTGGCATTTTGTAAAATCCCATTGATTTCTGTTGGAAGACTCATTGCACGTTGATATTACTGCGCCACTGTCTATGCTTCAGGCTGAAATATTGAGCGGAAGTTCATACGCGGTTGTGAGGTGTCTGAAAAAATAGTTCCACAACTGACACTTGCACTGGCACTGACACCCATCATCATGAAGTGCTTTGAGCGGCTTGTCATGTCACATATCAAATCCATTCTCCCCCCCACCCTGGACCCCTTCCAGTTTGCATACCGAGCCAAGCGGTCTACAGAGGATGCAATCTGCTCTGCCCTCCACCCAGCCCTCACCCACCTGGAAAAAAGAGACTCATATGTGAGATTGCTGTTTATAGACTTCAGTTCTGCATTCAACACCATAATACCACAACAACTCATCTGCAAACTTGACAAACTGGGACTCAGTACCTACCTCTGCAACTGGCTACTGGACTTCCTCTGTCAGAGGCCTCAAGTAGTACGTGTTGGCAACAATACCTCAAGCAGCATCACACTGAGCACAGGGGCCCCCCAAGGCTGCGTGCTCAGTCCGCTGCTCTTCACCCTGCTGACGCATGACTGCACTGCAACCTACAGCAACAATCACATAGTGAAATTTGCTGACGACACAACTCTGGTGGGTCTCATCACCAAGGGCGACGAGACTCAATACAGGTTGGAGGTCGACCATCTGACCACGTGGTGCAGGGACAACAACCTCCTGCTGAACGTCAGCAAGACCAAAGAGATTGTTGTTGACTTCCGGAGAGGTCACACCCAACACCTGCCACTGACCATCGACGGTGCTGTGGTGGAGAGAGTGAGCAGCACCAAATTCCTGGGGGTGCACATCAGCGAAGACCTCTCCTGGACCACCAACACTGCATCACTGGCGAAGAGAGCTCAGCGCCGCCTGTACTTCCTGCGGAAACTCAGGCGAGCAAGTGCTCCACCAGCCATCATGACCACATTCTACCGAGGCACCATTGAGAGCATCCTCTCCAGCTGTATCGCTGTGTGGGGCGGAAGCTTATTGGTGCTTCACTCCCCTCTCTGAAGGACATTTACACCACCCACCTCACCCGCAAGGCGACCAAAATTGTGAGTGATGCAAGTCACCCCGCTCACAATCTGTTTGATCTACTGCCTTCTGGGAAGAGGTACAGAAGCCTGCGCTCCCGCACTACCAGACTCACCAACAGCTTCATACACCAAGCTGTAAGGATGCTGAACTCTCTCCCTCCTCTCCCCCCTCCACCCTCAGCTACATAACATCCTGGACATTGGACCCACAATGGCCGCCTGCACTACTCCACTTGCACACTTGTACACTTTACAACTTGTTGTTGTTGTCCTGAAAACACAACACTTCTGCTGCTCTTACATAACTTGCACCACTATGCCACTTTCTTTCTTACTTAGGTCAAACAGAACTACCCAAGCCTTTTATTGGCCTGACTTTGCACTAGTATTTTATTGACTGTCTATGCACAATTTCAACCAAATTTTGCTGCTCTTATTTTTTTCATTATTATTTGTGCCCTCTTATTTACTTATTTACTTACTTTTTTGTTTACTTGAATGTTATGTTTGTCTGTGGACTTAAATTGGTAAAATATGTCTTGTCTTCACCGTGGGATAGTGAGAAACGTAATTTCGATCTCTTTGTATGTCTGGAACATGTGAAGAAATTGACAATAAAGCTGACTTTGACTTTGACTTGACACAATAGCAAATAAGACGGCTGGAAATCATACATTGCGCCGATATATTTGATTATAATAATCAACGAACACCACTAACCACTCGGTGAGTTGCACAGTTTTGAAAACGAACGTTAAGGGTTGTTTTAGGACATGTTTGTGCATGCCTGTTGCAGCCACTCTGAAGCAGTAAAGGCGATTCAAAACGAGTCAGAAAAGTCGAGACCGGACCAATCGTCAAAATTTCGGTGTCCACCACTCTAGTTCATCCAAAACAAACCAGAAAAGGGACTCAAAGTGCTAAATACCAGAATTTTCCTTTAAAACACTGTCCAAACACATATAGGTATAACAGGATCATTACATGTGAGGAGGTTGGCAAGGAGAAAACAGGTCCATTCCACATGCATGTTGGCTAGTGTCTGTGCTTGTGCCTTTCCAAATACACACTGACAAACAGCAAGACTTTCTACTGGCTGCGCAGCACCTAGACACGTACACATGGCCACACAGACACGCGGGCAGTTAGTTCAAAGACAGGCAGATAGAGCCTCTTGCATGAAGGCTTTGCCATTCTTCTATGGTATACCAGTAGATTAATGCATTGCTAGTTGGCCTGCATTTGTAATGAGACCTTTACAGATAATTCATAGTTATTCCCCTCCACTGTGTTCCTCTGATTAGCATCTGCTAGCTTTCCATCAATACTAACAGGTCACTGTCAAGACTATTTGTCTCTTCTCTTCATTGGAATGATCTATCCAGTGTTCTCCGTTCTAGCAGTGATTTGAGGATTTTCAGGAAACATTTAAAAACTTAACTTACATTTAATTAATTGTCTTTACAGAGTCATGGCTTGTGTGAAGACTTGCTTTTATTGTCATAATTCTTCTTATTAATATACGTATATTATACTTCAAAATGTATTTGACTTTACTTCACACTATTAATTGAAATGCTAATTTAATGTGTATTATTGTTGTTGTTGTTGTTGTTGTATGTCCTTTTGGAGAAAGTGTCTGATAATAAACATAAACATCTATAGAAGCGTCCTCTGGTTTATCGGCTGCCTCACTAGATAGCACCAAGGTTCAAAGAATTCTGAACGGAACCGGTTCAAGATCCTATTCTCTGTTGGTCGAAAAATGCTCTCAGTGGTCTATTTTGTTTGCAATGCTAACCCAGGGTAGTCACATTGAGACAGCTGTCTCTTTTCCAAGTGAGCCCTGGCCAAGAAAGTCAGCACCTAGTTGAAGGGGATAAACATACAACATAAAACAATAGAAATACACAACAACTTAATTTAGCAACAGCTTAATTGGTCTAGCTGAAATGTGCGATTAAAAACAGTTTTCAGGTGTCATCACATCCTCATTCATTTTGAATGACAACATTTGCATGGCCCGGTAGCACATGTAGGAGCTTTTCAGAAAATATGACAGCTGCTTCTGTGTCTGATGTAAACGTGACTTTCAGTTCCCCCCACATCCTCTGGCCTGATAGAAGCCTCATCTACTCTGAAGAAGGTGCTGCGCTAAAACACGTCTGTGCAAAAGACCAATAAAAGAAGCAGTTTGCAGTTACTGTAGCATCCTCAAGAGGTTGGTGTGTTGACCAAGTTCCCATGGAAACTTTGTTGAAACAAAGAAATAATAAAGCTGCAGATTATTTTCCTCCTCAAATGTGTTTCATTAAAATGACATTTATAAATAACAAGTTATGCCACATTCTGACACACAGGCACAAGGAAGAGGAGATAACTGCACATGCTCTCTCTTGGAGGAAGCCATTTCCTTTATGTTGCACCAATGTCCACACACCATATGCTCACACACACACACACACACACACACACACACACACACACACTTAACATGAAACTCACTGAAGAAGAAGAAGAAGGTTAAGCAAACCCTTCTTTTTGTGTCAGCTTTTTTTTTGACAGTTTGCAAATGGAGTGCATTACCACCATCTGCTGGACTGAAATGTGGTGGCAAGTGTACCCTGTAGCAACACTCCGGCTGCTGGGTGAATAAGGTAAATTCTGAGCGTTGACAGTGTTATCTTAGCGCCCCCTGCTGGGAAATCATACAACTGCTCAACCTTGACTCAGTGAATGTACATAATGATTATATTACAGACATAGACAGATGGAAAACATGCAACATAAAGCTAAATTGTAAAGAAATTAAAGTTATATGTAAGCCTGCTATGAGGAGAAGAAAGATTGTGGTAGTGCAGTATGTCTAGCTACTTGTTTACTTGTTGACCTGCCATGTAAATTAAAAGACTGTTTCTTTGTGTAAATCTATGTTGGACAGAGATCATTTGGAAGGTTTCGGTGGCTAAGCTCACGTGGCATGTCATCATCAACATCAGAATGCACTCTTTGGATTTTCATTAAGAATGCCGCAATGGGGTGCCAGCTGTGGCGCAACTCGCTGGGGCACCTGCACCATACACCAGCGACCCGGGTTCGATTCCTGCCCCGTGGTCCTTTCCGGATCCCACCCTGACTCTCTCTCCCACTCGCTTCCTGTCATTCTCTACTGTCCTGTCACATTAAAAGGCATAGAATGACACGATGGGAAAAAGGGTCAAAATCTCATGACCTCTCCACTGGTGTACTTCAGTGATCAGTACTTTGACCCTCCTAACCCACCACGTTGCCACTATTGATATACAAATCATCTGTGCTGCTTATCGTGAGAGTGTGTAAGACCAAGACATGATATCCTGTCTTATTCTGACGAGTTTTTGCGAGAGCGCACATCCCTACATTTCTAACGTTACGCATCATGATCAGCCCTCAATTAGAATAGAATAGAATAGAATAAATCTTTAATGTTCACCATGGTGGAAATGTTTCTTTGGCTGATCAGACATACAAGACAGATGGACATACAGACAACATGTCAGACACATTGAAGATGTCTCCTCTCTCCGTTTCTTTTATTCCCATCCCATCTCTCTCCCAATCACTTCCTGTCACTCTTCACTGTCTTATCTTTTGTTTGTTTGTTTGTTTGTTTTTGTTTTATATTCGTGATATTAAAGGAGAATTCCGGTGTGCCATGCAAATAAATCACTGTTTTACACCATTTACGAGGCTCAATGTATCTCCACACTTCATTGGTAGACTTCCGAGGGCCTTGACATTTAAAACGAGACATTGAGAACTTTGAAAAAGCACTGGTAGTTTACTTACAAGACGATTTATCCAGACAGTATCTTCACGAAGTTTAGCGTTTGCAGCCATCTTGAATTTAGTTACGATTAGTCGAGCAACAAGTAAGAATGAACAGGTATGATAAGGGATCAGATTCCAAAAATAATTCCGTGGAAATGCATGGATTCCAGTTGCTGCTACTGGAAGAAACTGGAATCCATGCATTTCCACTGAATTATTTTTGGAATCTGATCTCTTTTTAAATGTCAGGGCCCTCAGAAGTCTACCAATGAAGTGTGGAGATACATTGAGCCTCGTAAATGGTATAAAACAGTGATTTATTTGCATGGCTAGCCCGATGCCGAAGCACCACCATTGAAAAAGCTGTTGGTAGCATCGGCTAACTAGCGCCAGATTTTGGAGTGCAGGGGACAAGCCGAGATGGGCTATGAGACATACGTTCACACTCGGTATCATGTTTCAACACACTTTAGGTCAATATCACACCGGAATTCTCCTTTAAACTCCACATATGATCAAAGTTGGCACTCTTGTTGAGAAACCTTGTACTATGCTAAATGTAAACTGATTACTTTAACACATTTCTGCTAAAAATCCAGCCAATGGTACAGTAGATCCCACCCCAAACCCCGTGTGGGAGAACCCACTCTATTGATGTCACTCTTCACTGTCCTATCTAAAGACGAAAAGGCCCAAAGTATAGTTTATTTTATTTTTATAAGTGACATTAAACTCCCAATATGATCATAGTATTACTCGGCACCAGAGTTGTAAAAGTCTGTCGTCTGAGCACTAAAGCATGTCAGTGCAGAAAGCTTCCACATGTTAGCATTGATATTGGTTCTCTGGTCTTCTCTGAATAGAAGCTGTCTGTTCTCAATTACATTTACATCAATAGCCATCAAACCCATGTCCTCTGTGTTCCTGAGGGAATTTGACTCACAATGTTGTTACTCACAATTAAACTAGAGCAGGGTAGGTCCACACATCAAGCCAAGAACAGAAAGGCAGAGGACATGGACACAGGGAACAAACCATGACAAGCAGGCTCAGGGAAAGATAACAGAAAACATTACAGGATTTAAGCACACAGGAGTATGACAAGAGAGTTAAAGGTTCCGGTAATCAGTGAGGGGCAGGAAGCACAGCACCGGGGGAAAACCTGAACCACAGCGTGAGAACATGACAGGCCAATAAAAAGAATAAGCAGCCAGAAGGCACAGAGTCACTCAGACAAACCACTGTTCAGGGCAGTTATATGAAACAAATGTTTCAAAATGATGGTGTGCCCGTTCACTGTACATTCACCTGCATAGTCCATGAGCCCGTTCACTGTACATTCACCTGCATAGTCCATGAGCCAGTGCTGTTACTTGGGACCATCTGGGGGTAATCATTAGCTTAGTGATTTTGGGCAGAGACTTTCTAATGAGGAGACACAGCACTCAAAAAATCCTCCATAGAAATGCATGGGGTTAGTTTACACATATCCCACCCCTTCCTCGGCAAAACGTTGACATGTGAATACATTGAGCCAATCATGTGGTGTGATGTGAATACATTGAGCCAATCATATGGTGTGTTGTGAAGACATCTTCCCAAATTATGTGTTGTGAACTCGCCGCTGGAGCAAGATTGGTGTCGTGAAGCCTTGCACACACGCATTTCTGCTGAATAGGATGCCCGATGAGTGCCCAAAAAGCGTTGCTATATGGCCGCCGAGTGGAGGGACTTGCCTAAAAGGACTTTGTTTTGGGCCAGGTACACAACCCTAGAATAAATGCTGGAATGGCACTGGTGGCAGCCTTTTGTGTGTCACCATATGATATGCCTGCCGGTACTAGAGGTGAATAGCCTTTTGTGTGTCACCATATGATATGCCTGCCTGTACTAGAGGTGAATAGCCTTTTGTGTGTCACCATATGATATGCCTGCCGGTACTAGAGGTGAATAGCCTTTTGTGTGTCACCATATGATATGCCTGCCTGTACTAGAGGTGAATAGCCTTTTGTGTGTCACCATATGATATGCCTGCCGGTACTAGAGATGAATAGCCTTTTGTGTGTCACCATATGATATGCCTGCCTGTACTAGAGGTGAATAGCCTTTTGTGTGTCACCATATGATATGCCTGCCGGTACTAGAGATGAATAGCCTTTTGTGTGTCACCATATGATATGCCTGCCTGTACTAGAGGTGAATAGCCTTTTGTGTGTCACCATATGATATGCCTGCCGGTACTAGAGATGAATAGCCTTTTGTGTGTCACCATATGATATGCCTGCCGGTACTATAGGTGAATAGGATGAAAAAGAACTGTGGAACCTCCCCAGATATAACCATGACAATGCCCTAGTAGTCAATTGTATGTTCTGCTTTGGACAATTTCTAGAATATTGCATTATCTATTGATAGAAATGTTAACATCAGATAAAGTAAGGCTCAAAATTCTCATTTAATTTTGTCGACCAATGATGTTTTTATCAGTTTTGAATGAAATATGACTCATATTTGTACAATAGCTACCTCTGCTCTGGGACTCGCCTGTGCTTTGACCAGCATGTCAATCAGGGCTGCATTGATGTCACTCTCGGCAGGTTGACATGGACCATACTGTGAGGGATAACGGCCGCTGAGGTGAACTGTTATACAGAATTAATGGACGAGGGGGGAGGCAAAGAACTCCCAGAGTTTCCTCTGCCTGAGTCCATTAATTCCCTATAACAGGACACCTCGCAGGCCGTTATCCCGCTTATCACCGGTTGCCACTATAGGCAATAGTCATGCCTTTATAGCATGCAAAGGAAACAAGTGGTTCCGTTTAAAAAGAAGCGGACTAGACCCTAACAGCATGGACAGTTAGCTTGTTTAGCTTGTGGTCCTTTAGGGGGTGCTTAGCACTGCTAAAATAGGGGAAGGGGGTTGTCCTGTGAGGAAATTTGTTCTCTGCATTTAACCCATATAGTGTGCACACATTCATACACACACACACACTTGGAGCAGTGAGCTGGGTGCCCACACACACGACGAGTACACCTACACATCCAGATCAGTGGACAGCCCTTAATATGACTGCACCTGGGGAGCATTTGGGGATTAGGTGCCTTGCTCAAGGTCACCTCATCCATGGATGTGGATGTAGGAGAGCTGTTTTAATCACTACCCCCACCCACATTTTCTCTACCAGTCAGGGATTGAACTGGCCACCCTTGGTCGCAACTGGTCACACATCTGATTCCCTAACCATTAGGCCACAGATGCCCTGCAAAATATTGTGAACGCATTCCCCGACTGCCTTAGTGTCCTTTTCTAATTATCATCCTGTGCTTTGTTACCTAATGTTAATTTATTAAGTAACAAATATGAAAATGTTTTTGTGTTTTTCTTCAATGTTAATTAATTTGTTCATTCATTCAAGTATGTATGTGAATATTTGTTCTATGCCTGTTTTCGTAGTCTCCAGTAAAGGGAATTTCACATTACAATTTTTCACAATTGCTAAAAAAGTAAACTCAATTTTCTAGCCAAATTATTAGTTGCCCGAACACATTTCTTGAAGTGACCCCCCTTTTGGCAAAACCTTAAAGAGTTTTCACATAAAACACAATATCCAGATCTCATTGACTCTTTTGGCAAAACTCCAAACACTTTCTCATGCAATAGGACACATTTTGCATTGTGATGCACTTGTGAAAACAATAACACCTTCTTTGCACAGCAGTTCGTCACCTTTTGCAAATGGGCTCACACGTTTTCATTGGGTTCACACATTTCACCCACCCTTTTGCAAAACAGTTCACACAGATGTCATTCAAACACCCCAAACTCTGTTGGTTTCCCTGTGCTAAACAAAAAGAAAACATCTATTCACAGGTGGTAGAGATTCCTTGCAAAAATCTGAATATCTGATACTCTCTGATCTCCTTTGCACAATTCTTCAATCAGCAATCATTCATTATTTATAAAAGATACCATGTCTGTTCTGTCTTGCTATTTGCAAGTATGGATCTAAACAGTACAAAAGCTGACAAGTCCAGGTGGTTACTGTAGGTCTATTTCAATGAAAAAAAGTTGTAGTTCAATGACATTTGTCTTGTCTAGGTGCTTGCTGTAGGTCTTACATGTCAATGACAGTTACATCTTGGGAGGAATTAATACAATGAATTTTCTTTTCAGTTTTCTGATACCAGATAAATGAGAAAGAAATGGCACAGCCATAGTATAAATAAAAGCTTAAACTTCTCATTTTGAGAACTGTGTTTTGCATTGTGTTGTCCAGTGTGTAATGATTGTTTGAAATCACACAGTGAATTGACAACAATATGTGTTGTTTAAAGGCAAAACTTGCTTTTGCTGTATGGCGATGGTAATTTTGATGCCACAGATGAATGAATACCCAGTCAGACCAATGGTAGGAAAAATCAGGAACAGAGTTTTATTTACAATGATGTGCATCAAATGAGAGACAGTAAGACTTCACCTAAAGATCCACCAGCTGCTCTAACTAGACAAGGAAATAGTTAGGGTTTAAGTATCCTTCCAGGCTGACAGGGGATGGCGGTGGTCATCCCACTGAATCAGACTCTGATTAGTGGTAACCTGGCAATCCAGAGCAGATAGCTACTGACGCAGCCATGCAGAAAAGTGAAACATTGCAGTCATAATATTCCTGCTTATCTCTAAACACATACAGATATACACAAGGACACTACAGGAACAGAATTAAATAACAACAGTCATCTCATATGTGGAAGAACACATAACAGAAACATCAGGACATAAACCATGAATATAAAAATCATATGTTCTAAACCAATACTCTCAACCAGCACCTTCAAACATTCAATACATTGCAGTAACACATACACATAGACACACACACCCTGGGCTAAACACAAAGTTTCATATCAGTAAAAACAGTTTTCATTGTATATTGTTGTGTAGCCTGGACTTTCGACATATGAGCATGTTACCACGACAGCCTCCTCTCACTATGTGAGCGTGTGGTTACCTTCTCTTCCTGTTTCCTTGTGTCTGAGTGACTGCGTGTGGGTGGTTGATGTTTTAGGCCGGGGAAAAAATCAGATATTAGGCTTGGAAATCACTTAGTCCTGTTGTACTGACCCATTCCCATAAATATGTATGGCCTTTTAGATTTTGTATTGGAATTCATATTTATTCACTAATTTGTTGTGTTAGTGACTCAAATGTCATATGGTGTGGCGTGAAAGTGTGTGTGTGTGTGTATGTGTGCGTGCATACATGTGTGTGTGTGTGTGTGTGTGTGTGTGTGTGTATGTGGATGCGTGTTTCTGTGCCTGTGGATGTGAGTGTGTGTGCATGAGTGTGTGTGTGTGTGTTTATGTGTGTGTTGATGTATGTATGTGTGTTTGCGAGAAAGATTGCTTGTGAAACAATATCCTCTACCAGCAACCCTTCGCTAAACACCACCATCTACAGGCCAATGAGTGTACAGTCACTAAATGTACACATAACTTTTTTTTTTTAGACCCCCCCATGGATGAAATTCTACGAAACTTGGCATACCCCCAGAGAATGTCAGGTTAATCATACACATACAATTTGGTTTTAGACTACTGGTAATTTGTGTATTGACAATAAAGTTGAATATCATACAAACTAAAGATGACTAAAATCTTACAGAAGAAGAAACATTCACAAAAATCCATGGCATGACCTCTCTTCTTGATAGCTGTTGAAAACTGCATGGAACTGACAGGGATTGTTTTGTTTATTGTAATAAATAAATAAAAATAAAACATAATGCTGATACCTTCTGCTTTTCCCAAAAACAATGTAGCCTACAGGTGTACATGACCTTTCATCAGTCCAGTTGCAATGGATGAACTGCCCTACTTGTGATTGTCTAGAGATTTTAAAGGTTTTATAACAATGCTACACATTTTTTTGGATAGTGCTACAAATCTATTCAACTTTACAGCGCCAGTAGGCTACTTTCGAGAGTGCCATTGGTTGTTTAAGAAAGTGCCTCAACAGAGTTCCTTTGTCTGTTATCGTATTAACTTTTTGGTGACACTTTATTTGAAGGTATCTACATAAGACTGACATGACACTGTCATGAATGTGTCATAAACATTATAAACAAATCATAAACGTTAGGGTTAGGGTTCATGTGTCATGTATGGAGATATCTTCAATGTGTTTTGGGGCAACTAACTGCTCTACTAAACTAAACCAGATCAGACCAAGCAGCCCCCAACAGCAGGACCATCCCACCTGTTCTCACGTACACCACAGGTGACATAACACAGGTCATACTGTACATGTTATGTCCTCTCATGCACAGAAATCACACACAGCCCACAGACACATCTATAACCGTCTCTCATTGTCCTCTGCGTGCAGACAGACACGTAGGCTAGACGAGAAGCTACCACAGCTTTATATTCACACACTGTGTGGCCGAGGGTACAGTGCCGTTGTGCTGATGGAAGAGTGCTACAGTGCTACACAGTGACAAAAAAATGCTCTCATGTGATTAACAATTATAGGATGTGGAGATTCCTGTTTCTTGGTTAGTCGGCAACAGCAACACTTTCAGGAACCTTAGATGACCTCTGTGGGTGGGGACTGGCTATGGGCCTCAGCTTGGGTGTCATAATGAAATGTAGCCTCAATCACAAGGTCGTGTTGATTTATAGTACACAGTGTTCAGACCCTACATCACGCAGTAAGCACACAACTTCTTGTGCAGGCCATGGCCCACTCCAAACTGACCTATGCATTGGCTAGCCAACCTGCCAACAGCCAAGTGATCACCTAAACAATCACACTAGGCCTAGGGGGTAGAGACAGGCAGGCTGGGAGTGCATTCATTTATAACACTGAACATTATGACAGTGCTAGCTGAGCGCCACCTGCTGTGCAAACCTTGCTACTGACATTGACAATTTAATCTCTTTATTTCTTCCATTGTATGGTATTGTATTGATGCAAAAAAAAAAATCATAAACGGTACAAAACATTCGAGTTGTAAAGTATTGTCTTATAGCCTATAATATTAAGTGTGACAAAATCAAGCCTAAATCTTAAGCAGGTGTGTTGGTTTTACATTTGGTGAGCCTTAGCCCCAAAAAGGTTGAGAACCTCTGCTCTACATTATTTATATGATATCTATCTAAACACACCAGACAGGACCGCCGTCATGCTATCCGGCAAAAGATTCTTTGGACGCCGCCATTGGCCGAATACCGGCGCCCATTGACTTACATTGAACACATGTAAACAAAACGTCAATTATGTGCTCAAACTAACGCCGCTGACTTATGACAAAAACCATTCCACTTTGATACGAAACTACATTTTTGTACAACATTTATCCAGCAAAAATTACAGAATTTGGATTAAGTAATGTGGAGAAATATCGATATTAAGAAAATTGCCGCTGCGTGACGCCGAGTTAATGGCATTTCCCCTTGTCCATGAGTCACGTATAACAAACAGGTCACGTCGGTGGCCGTTATCCCTCACATGTCAGAGTAATGACATTCAAAAACGTACCTTTATATTACATTACAATTTATAAAGGAACGAAATGTCAAAAGAATTAAGCAATATGTTTGCTGGATGACACGAATATTAGTAAGGAAAAACAAGATTTTTACCGTAATGTCCAGTGAAATTACATATGTTGTGACGCTATTGCGCGGCACGGCCAGCAGATGACATCATTGCACTACAGCAACCAGGAACCAACAATAAACCTAGACACTCGAGATTTTAAGGCCGTTGTCAGCCACAACGCATCATCTGAAAATCTGAATTGTGAAGTAGACCTACTCCATAGTAATGTGTGCCTGTTCATTCATTCCATGTCAATAGAACAAACCAAATTAGAATAGGCTAGTAATGCAATACTACATACAATACATATGTATGCATGGTTATACTGTATGTGTGTGTGTATGTATGTATATATATGTATATATAACACGCACACACAAACACACACACACACACATATATATATATATATATATACATATATATATACACACACATATATATACATATACATATACATATATACAGAGAGAGAGAGAGAGAGAGAGAGAGAGAGCAATACAGAACAGGTTGTCGGTCTGAACTGAAGTTAGTGCTGCATGTAAACACACACGCTACATTTATATGTGTATGTATGTAATGTGTGTGTGTGTGCATATATACATATATATATATATATATACAGAGAGAGAGAGAGAGCAATACAGAACAGGTTGTCGGTCTGAACTGAAGTTAGTATATATATATATAGGTAACACTTTATTTTAATGTGTCACAGTGTACCTACCTCTTCTACTGCACCCCCCCCCCCCATAAATGCACAAATAGGCTGACACCAGACATAATTTCACTGCATTTCTTACTTCCAGTAACTATATGCATGTGACAATAAACTTCCTTGTATCCTTGTATCCTTGTAACAGCTGTGCTGCTACAACCTTGTTACTCTTTGATACAGTGGAATAAACCTATTAAGTGTACCAGTTAATTACTTACATGTACATATGACATGTATGTTGTGTCTTCGATGTCTTGGAACAGGTCTACTAATTCACTACATCAACTGTGTTGGTACACACTTATTGCTCTTTGATACAGTGGCATAAGTACTAAGTACTTGGGGAATTCCATGGAAAATTAAGTTTTTTCTAACATCCATAACGCCGATAAAATGTGATGGTATGGTATGATGTGAATGATTACATGAAATTTGAGCATTTGCTATTTCTGGCTGAAGAATGTACATGAGAAAAATGCACAAAAAATGGATAGTAACATTCACATCATACAAATGCCAAGGCATTTCACTGGCGTTATGGATGTGACAAAAAGTCAATTTTCCGTGGAATTGCCCACTTACAATTACATATTACATTACATGTTGTGTCATTGGTGTCTTGGAACATGTCTGCCATTACCCTACATACTGTAGTACATGTATCAACTGTGTTATTTATTACTCTTTTGATACAGTGGAATGAACCCATTCAAATAAAGTGTACCAGTTAAGTACTTGTACATATACATGTACATATTATATACATCCTGTCAATGATGTCATGCATCCTGAAATTGATGTGTTGAAACGTGTCTGCTGTTACACCACACAGTACATGTGAATTAGTAGACCTGTTCCAAGACATCAAAGACACAACATACATGTCATATGTGCATGTAAGTAATTAACTGGTACACTTAATAGGTTTATTCCACTGTATCAAAGAGTAACAAGGTTGTAGCAGCACAGCTGTTACATGTACACTGAAGACAATGAGGCCTTGACTGGAGCTAAGAATGGTTTGTATATCAAATCTATCATGACCAGATTTACCCCATCCAGCAGGTCTCAGGTCAGCTGATGAAAATGTAGGCAAATTGGCAAAGTTTGGTAAAAGCACTCAGTATTACAATGTAACAACTATAGCCTATGTAGGTACCCACAAATACATAATGCAAGTACAATGATAGTACAGTACCTGATAGTACATGTTATTACACAGGTTGTACCACTGTACCTAATTAGGTACATGTAGGTACACTGTAACAGCGACACATTAAAATAAAGTGTTGCCGATGAATTTCCCCAGTAGTGGACAATAAAGACTTCTATTCTAGCCTACACGTCACATGTAACCTACTAGAAGTGATGTTTCAGCTAGAAGTGATGGTTCATAAATTAACCCTCCAACTTTGCTGATGCACAGAACAGGTGTGCTGAGCTTTGTTTTTGGCTCTTCAAAGTGTTGTAAGTAAGGTGGTGTAAGTAGCCTACAGTATAGGCAGGTGGTGAGACAGGTCAAGAAATATGGTGCAGTACTATACAGTTGATTTTCAGAAGGTGGTTTAGAGTAGTATAAATGAAATATAAATATGTGCACTGTATTACCTTATAAGAGCAGAATAAATATGGCTATGAATAAAAATGTCAGTTGATATTATTTTAAATGTTGGTGACACTACATTAATAAGGAGAATAGCAATAATAAACAATAATGTGAATGCAATATCAATGGGCAATAAATGGAAATCAACAAATACTATAACATACAAACAATGACTCAGAACAGCCTAAGTGCATGGTGAACAAATATGTCTTTACACCCCTGTAGACAGGTGCATGCAAAAACACAGAAAGCAGACAAGGATTTTGTTTTTATAACACATGTAATAAGCAATGAACATTTGAAGATGTATTGTTTTGTTCTTCTAACATCAATAGTAGTTGTGCAGAGGTTGTAACATAATGATAAATACATGCTGCCTGTCACATTATGAATATATACCCTGTCTTGTCTTGCACATCAGAAGCAGCAGCACTATGCTATTACATCGTTCACCGTAGGGACTAATATGAGGGAGACTGAGCTGCCAATCTCTCTTAACAGGTCCTGCACCATATCTACAAATATCTGTTCTGCTCTGCACAAACATAAGCAGGGTCTGATTTTGCGTGGCAGAGTGCTGATTGACAATAACATGGTTCCCTGCAGTGTTTGGTTGATTCCCATTGATGTTTGTGGGTTCTGTTTGACTGTACATTTTATGTGTGGCATCTCATTCCTCAGTTGTCTAACATGTTTTCTGACGGCCACTGATTGCATTAGCAGCTGAAAGACCAACTTGTAACAAGGTCCCAATTGTGGATACACCCATTAACAGTCCTTGCGACCAATGACATCCGGATCAACTACAAACTTTTGATTGATTTTCAACAATGAACAGTTAGTTCAGTGTAATATGTCCAGCTCTCTCCCCCATCTTAATAAGTCAACATTATATGATATGACCCTATTTTTACATTATAGCCTACATATGTTATAGCCTAACCCTTATCTATAGGTGACTGATGAGATTCATGTTAGCATATATTTATTGGCGACACAATTAATATTGGAGCTATTTCACTGTCGCAGACACAGACGTGCTTGGTAGCCTAGACTACGTAGTCATAGGCCAACATGAGACTTAAGCCCTCGTGTCGTCATGACTTAGGTTAGCCTATGTTCTTACTGTTGTGATTATCTGTAGGACATATTGTCTGTGCAACACAATTGTAGGCTAGGCCTATATTTGATTTTCAGTAAGCTTATATATCAATGATAAAGCTTCTTTACTTTTTTGGTGTAATTATTTAGTTTTTTTATCTATGTAGGCTATTTTTTTAATGTTACATTATTATTTTGTTAATACATGGAATAAATCACCACAAACACACGCGACTGTAGCCTATTGGCTTCTTCTGTAGCCTACCCGGCTTGCGCAGCGTGGCTAACAACGCCCCTAAAACAAGTGTAACCGTCGGCTCCTCGAGGCTTATTACTTAAACGAAGTTACAGCAGCTATTAGGCCCGAGGTGCAGTGAAATGGCGTCATCTGGTGGTCATACAATTCACCCGCTATTAGACCCGAAGTGCAGGAGAAGTGGATATTCAACCACGCCATCCTTCAGGTCGCAGCGACACGTAGATGTACTTTATGTGCTGTGTCATGCTGCCATCTAGTGGTTGTGGAATATTTAACACCCATTATAGTTCTGGGAATAGATGTGCCCTCGAATAAATGTTAGACTTTGTTACAAATTATTTGGGTAATCCATCTGATAAATTGTGTTTTTCTTTTTATACTTCGTACCTTTATAAATTAAAGTGTATCATTAAGGTACCTTTTTCAATGTCATTACTCTGACATTCGACATTAGTCGACCAAATTTGGGCAATGGGCACATTGTTAGGGGTTGACACTTTGCATAAGATTTCTCCACATTACTTGATCCAAATTCTGTGATTTTTGTTGTATAAATGTTGTACAATTATGTAGTTTCGTATCAAAGTGGAATGGTGGTTTTCATAAGTCAGCGGCGTTAGTTTGAGCACATAATTGACGTTTTGTTTACATGTGTTCAATGTAAGTCAATGGGAGCCGGAAATCCATAAATAGCGGCGTCCAAAGAATCTTTTGGATAGCATGACGGCGGTCCAGACAGGGTGCTCTTTCCATTTAGACCTAGCCTCTTTTTGGGTTTGTGTTGTTCTTGCACTGTCCACTAATATCTGACGTCATCTTGGAGGACCAACAATCATCGGCGGAAGAACTCCCAGTTGAATTTGGTTAGCGGCAAGAAGTTGCTGTTCTCTGCCGAGTACAGTTTTTACGGATTTATCCCCTGTCTACGATACTGGTGTGCACCATGTCTGTGGACTACGCTGCAGGACTCTCACCATACGCAGATAAAGGCGTTTGTGGTATCCCAGAGGTTGGTTACTGTTGATTCATTCGGTGTACTTTGCAAGTTAGCTATGTCAGCTAGCGTTAGCTTTTTGGTAGGCCTGCTCCATGCATTCATAGTCAACAATGCGTTAGCAGCGTTGTCGCAACCAACGTTACTGTGTTATCTTAACTTTCGATTAAGATCCACTTGCATAACAGGCCTATTGTTACTATTGAATAATGAACAAAATTTGGATAGCGATAACATAGCTAGCTAGCTAGCAAGTGAACATAGCTCAAGACCAGCTAGTGGAAAACAAAGCATCAAGTTGAATTCGTGAAGTTTCCCCTCAGGATTTGAAATGCAGATTGTTGGGCGATCGCGTGCTAAACTGTAGCATATCCCCGTTGCCTGTGCAGGTGTTCGACAGCCCGGAGGAACTGCGGAGTAAAGTGGAGACTCTGGCCAAGCTCGTGCGGGACGCTCAGTACCTGGTGGTGCACACGGGCGCGGGGATCAGCACATCTGCGGGCATACCCGACTTCAGGTAACTCCTGCCCTGTACCGCTCAACTGACCTGTCCACGCTCCCCGTGTTTAAAACCACGAGGAATGCTGTTGCCTTTCTATCATCCAACGCAAACACGTGAAGTTGCTCAATAAATTAGTATTTCTAATTCATTTCATCTCGTCATTTTTACAAGACGGCACGTTCTTGGTGATAGTCTGATCGACCTTTGAGGGATATATTACTGAGTGGCCCTGGAGCCCAAGCCTATGCGTGACGTCGCCACTTCTCCACCCCTTATCCCCTTCGTGTGATAATCATGCTTTGTTGTTGTCATCTATCATCTATTTTTAGATGCCTTGAATCTGTTGATGGTTATTTTGTAAGTCTCAATCTGTCTGTTTTCTTCTTCTCGGACCCCCCTAGTTAAGCTGAGTTGACCAAGTTTCTTGTGGGGGGGGGGGGGGGGGAGTCATTGGCTCATAATCTGTCCATGCCTTTGGTGACTGCAGTAGTGTGGCTGGTGCAGTACTTGATGGGTGTATATGTAACAGAGGTCGGTTCATCCACCGCTCACGGCCCTCGAACCTGCCACCTCAACACACACCGGCATGGGAGTCGAACGCTCTAACCACTGAGCTAAAGCCCAGGTTTCCAACTCAGCCGGGTTAGAAGCGTTCTTAACCTAGACTGTATACAGTCTATGGTTCTTAAGGTTAGGGGTGTGAGGAGTTGCACGCACAACTAGCATGTAGGCCCAGGCTGGTGCAGTACTTG
Organism: Alosa sapidissima; assembly: GCF_018492685.1. Lineage (NCBI taxonomy): Eukaryota > Metazoa > Chordata > Actinopteri > Clupeiformes > Clupeidae > Alosa > Alosa sapidissima. Next base: position 22,982,414 of record NC_055957.1, on the reverse strand, counting down.
ATGGGTGTGTAGGGCCAGGCTGTGAAGTGGTACTGGTATGTGGTCACAAATCATTTTTATTCAGTACCGTTATCGGTGCATCCCTAGTGTAAATGATGCTGGTTAGTGTGTGTGTGTGTGTGTGTGTGTGTGTGTGTGTGTGTGTGTGTCCAGTGATGAGTCTGCCATGCTAATACCGATGCACCAGGTAGACAGTGTGTCTCTCTGGGTGTACATGAGTGCAGCTCACCTTCTCACACTGAGAGCTCTGAGGACACACACATGCACACACAGCCCTGTGACACTCACAGATATATTACACACACATGCACACACAGCCCTGTGACACTCACAGATATATTACACACACATACTCACACCCACCCACTCACACACATACACATTCACCCACTCACAGACATACGCTCAATCACTCACAAACACACTCACTTACATACACACACTCACAGACAAGCTCACTCACTCACTCACAGACACGCTCACTCACAGACACGCTCACATACATACACTCACTCGCAGACACACTCACTCGCAGACATACACTTACTCACTCACACACTCACTCACAGACTCACTCACTTACATACTATACATGGGTCTGTGAGGGTCTTGATGAAATAAAGAATGGAGAATCATGTAAAAAGCCCTTTTTGCCATTTGTGTGCTGATGAGTTGACTATATTTGGTTAAATGTCTAGTTATTGACTTCTCTCCTGGAACTTTACTTGTAACATGTCTGACTATTCAAAGGCTAAATAAATGGGTGTCTTAGTGTGATGGTATTTCTGAAGGGGGGAAAAACAACAATAAACCATTCAACGTGAAATTTAACACCTCTTGAATCTGCAGTGCGTGGACTACAGTGTGTGCAGTTAGCCACTAGAGGGCGGTAGAGTTCTGTGTGTGAAGTATGCCACTCAGGAGCGGCCCATTGGCCGACAGAAATGTTCCCATCCCATCCCATCCCATGTGAGCCCTTTGGAGTCAGAGAGAGGTCCAGGTCATGTGTGTACTCAGCCCTTAGCCTCTCATTACGGGCCTATTGTCCTGTTAGAGTGAGGAAGGTCAAGTAGGCAGCCTCAATGGGGCATTTGCAGCCAGGTGTGGGTTAATTAAATGCCACTTGATGGCCACTCAGACATCAAGCCCACTGGTTTAACCCTCTAAGCGCCAAAGTCGCAAAATTGCGACAAACAGCAACACTAATTAAAACAGACGATAGATCAAGTACGGTGTAAAATCTCATTTGTACCCACTGCCACTAGATGGCAGACATCCAGAGCTTCGATCCAAGCCCACATGTCGGCAAAGTAGTGAATCACATAGGAAAAAGATGGAGAATAAGTGCATTTGTTTATATTGACAAGGAAGCAATTCTGTCCATTGTTTTGAGCAAATTGAAGTAGAAATACACCAAACAGGGAATAAAACGTTCATATGTGAATTCTTGGATCTGTTATTCACCTATTCTGATTCTGAAGGAGAATATCTGCCTTTTGGAGATGAGGATCGATCATCTATTGACTGACTGACTGCGTCTGTGAACGGAGGTCTTTGCATGTGACGAGTCCACAAAGCATACCATTTCAATCCTTTGTTCAACATAGCTGGAGGTGGCAGTGGTACATGTGATATACAGACAGCAGGAGTAGTATGCATGTATATCCAACATGCAGTATTTACTGAAAGGTGTATAATTTGGGGTGTTTTTATGATTTTGAAATTATGATATCAAAATCCAGTGTGGCGCCTCAAGGGTTAAGGATGGACACACACACACACACACTATTCCCCCTACTACCTGTATATAGTTGTATAATTAATCTAGCCTAATATAGCACTTACCACTATCTTCTTTATACTGTCTATCCCTCTTCTCCTTCCCTTGAACTGTCATTCTATTATTTGAGAGTAGTACTTACTGCTGCACTAACGTGTCCTAGTCACCCTGTACCTTGTTGTAAGTCACTGTGGATAAAAGTGTCAGTTAAATGCCTGAATGTGAACGTAATGTGAATGTGAACGTAATTCAAAGTAATGCCCACTGTAAAGCTGGCACTGGGACCCCTTACAGGGTCCTCATCCTCCTGTTCTAGTGCACTGGCACCTCTCAATTATGTACTGTGTGTGTGTGTGTGTGTGTTGCGTTGTAATGTGCTGGTTGATGATTGCATGGTTGTGCTGGTTGATGACTGCATTCAGTATATCCACTCGTTTAGTGTGTGTAAGACTCATTTGAATATTGTTTCCTAGTGCTAATATTATTGGGAACCTGGTGTGTGTGTGTGTGTGTGTGTGTGTGTGTCTACACGTGGGCTGATATGTGAATGGCATGAAGAGCTTTATTTCCCTTGAATAGGTGAGGTATCAAAGTAAGTGAATATAGTTAGATAGACAGACCAAGTGAGAGTGTGAGGATGAGCGGCAGAAAGAGATTAAGAAACGTGTTTGTGTGTTTCCTAGCGAGCTCATCTGTGGGTGTGATTCTGCTGGGGCTCAGGATTGAGACCAGTCATCCCGCTCACACAGAGTATCAGTGCCGAGTGTGTGTGTGTGTGTGTGTGTGTGTGTGTGTGTGTGTGTGTGTGTGTGTGTGTGTGTGTGTGTGCGCGCGGACGACTGACTGAATTGAGATTAGTATGCAGACGAAGCACCATCAAAGACTCTTTGATTTTTTTTTTTTCTTTTCTTTTTTCATTACAACCTGCTCCTGTGTGCATCCATTCAGTTTCTTTTTTCTCTCTCTCTATCCCTACATCATTCTCCTCACTCCTCTCCTACATCTCACTGTCTTGCACTCTCCGTGTCTGTCTGTCATTGTTGGTGTGTGTTGAGTTTTATAAACTGAGACAACCAACCTGTTTACTGACACACACACACACATATACACACACACACACACACACACATGAGCACACATACCTCCACACCCATAAACACACTTGCACATAGCTGAATGCACACCAGCACAGATAGCCCCAAAGCTGCCTAGCTCCAGGCCTGCTGAGGAAGACGAGGAAGAGGAGGAGTCTGTGGAAACGGGGGGACTGGTCAGGAGAGGGAGGAAGAGAAGGAGGGGAGAGGTGGTGGTAGGAGTCGAGAGGAGAAAGCGTGGGAATGAGAGAAAGAAAGAGATTAATAAAAAAGAAGGAAGAGAAAGGGGGGAAATTCAAAAGGAAAACTGCAAATTCGAGTGACTCAAAAGAGAGCAGCCGGAGAAACCCCAGATAAAGGGAACAGAGCGTGAGCTGTGCTGGAAGTGATTGAAATGAGGCCATTTTCCACAGTAGGGAACTCGGAAGCAGCACGACCCGCTGGAAATAGAAATCGCTTCTTTCTCTTCCTCCTGTGGGGCCGTCCGCCCTCCCGTTCTTAACCCACACAGAGCCGTTCCACACAGAGCCGTTCCACACAGAGCTGGTCCACACGCTGCCGCAGGCAGACAGGCTGGGATTTCAGCTGCAATAACAAACCACTGGCACTTGGAGAGAATACATCCTCTTCTCTCTCTCTCTCTCTCTCTCTCTCTCTCTCTCTCTCTCTCTCTCTCTCTCTCTCTCTCTCTCTCTCTCTCTCTCTCTCTCTCTCTCTCTCTCTCTTACATACGCGTGTGTGTGCGTGCGTGTGTGTTTGTCTCTCTCCAACTCTCTCTTAGGTGGACTGTTGATTGAGTGGCTGAGCACTGTCAGTGCTCCTAACATCCCAGTTTGACACCACGTGTGTGTGTGTGTGTGTGTGTGTGTCTGTCTGAAGGGGTCCTAAGGGTGTGTGGACGATGGAGCAGCGTGGGGAGTCTGTGCGTTTCGACACCACGTTTGAGGAGGCGCGTCCCAGCCTCACCCACATGGCCCTGCTGCAGCTGCAGAGGAGTGGGCGCCTGCAGTACCTCATCAGCCAGAACGTGGACGGCCTACACATACGCTCCGGATTCCCGCGGTAACACTGACGTGTGTGTGTGTGTGTGTGTCCATCTCTTTGTGTTTGTGCATGTCTGTGTGGGTGCGTGTGCATTTGTGTGTGTGTATGTGTTTCTGTATGTGTGTGCTTGTGTGCGCACAAAATCTGTGTGTGTGTGTCTGTCTACCCTTTGCCCTGTTCGTGATCAGTGGGTCAGTGATACCTGCTACAGTGGTGCTCGGGGAGCATTTTTTTTACCTGCAATTACCGGACAACGGAAACCCGTGTGCGTGTGCGTGCGTGCGAGAGAGTGAATAATGGGGATGTAATTATCTTAGTAGAAGGGGAGGGGAGACGGCATCATGAGGAAGTCTGAAGTTATCACTGGGCAGGGAATCAGTGCTGCGGTATCACACGCCACTTGGCCTCTCCCTCTCTCCTCCTCCTTTCATCTCTTCATCCCTTCTTCTGCGCTCTCAATGTTATTGTCAAATCACCAGTGTATTGCGTTACTATCGCTCCTGTTCCTTGAGATGTTCTGAGGTATCGTAAGATCCGCACATTTCTGTCAGATGCAGCCTGTGTGTGTGTGTGTGTGTGAGAAAGAGAGAGAGGCCTATAGGCTGCTTATATGTCAGTACATTATTAACCTTTTCTTCCTTCATCATCTCTTTCTCTGTCCTTCTCTCAGAGATCGTCTATCGGAGTTGCATGGCAACATGTTTGTGGAGGAGTGTGGAAAGTGTGGCAAGTAAGTTCCATCAGCATGAGACAGCGGAACTGTGTTAATGTTGGACCCCATTGTGACCTCGTCTTGAGAGCTATTTCACATCAACATGATAATTGCCACGATTAATGAAAAAAATAATGTGTTAAAAAGATAAATGCTAATTAATCGCAGCTGACGGCGATTGAGCCTTATTTACTTCCAGAGGCTGTACTTAACTCAGTTCTACAGCTAGCATTAAAATAAACTAGTCACCCATTGGCATTACCTCTGACATCTAGCAAGAGGGGTAAATAAATAACACAATACAACTTTTCAGAATGGGCAAAATTAGCATGGTCATTTTCAAAGGAGCTCTTTGAATTCTCTCTCTCTCTCTCTCTCTCTCTCTCTCTCTCTCTCTCTCTCTCTCTCTCTCTCTCTCTCTCTTGCATGTGAGTGCTGTTTATGTCTCTTCCTCTTCATATTATCATGGACTATTGTAGACCTTGTTGAAGGTAGCGAAATTGTTGCAAAATGATGTGATTAATCAGTTGACAGCTCTAATTGTATGATGTGCCTTATGATTTATATTCCAGTTGGTCATGGAGTGCTGAAATGGTAGAGCCTGCTATCTGAAGTGTATTATGTGACAGTATTAACAGAATGCTAATATTTGCCGCTTGCTTTTCTGGGTTGTTAAGTTTACCTGCTGAAGGTTTTGGCATTGTTTGCACTGTTGAAATGTGGAGAGATGTGAAATAGTCGTATATATATTAGGGGTTTGCACGGACGTCACATTCTGGGTGGTAACCCAGCTGCATGGCCATGTTGGAGGCACTCGCCGTAAAGAACTGAATGAAGTACAATTGAGTATTATGCACTTTGGATACCTTAACTCATTGAGTGCCAAAAACGTAATATTACGTTTTTCCTTCCCATGCGTTGAGTGGCAAAAACGTAATATTACGTTTTTAGCTTTTTTTTTTAATTACGAAACTAGACACTCTAACACACCTTATATGTGATTCTGGGAACTCTGTGATGAATGGAAATGAAATATATGACGATCGAAAACTCATGAAAACGCACAATCTGGACATTTTATCATAACTCTGTTGCCGCTTTGGGTCGAATCAGTGACGCATGCACGTCATATCAAAACCAGGCAAATTTTGTGGGTCTATCACTAGGTGGCAGTCTTGCCAGGTCTCGCTGATCACTTCCCGGAAAGTTTACAGGCAACACTTCATATTTCATGAAAGACATTATATCTCCATTTCTAGAAATTTTGATGAAAACTAGCCACTGTTTAGCTTGGGATTTCTCAGGAACAGAGGTGTGTAGAAATAATAATAATAATAATAAACTTTATTTGTATAGCACCTTTCATACACAGAATGCAGCTCAAAGTGCTTTACATTTGAAGCATGTAACACAATAATAGTCAGTCAGTCATTATCAATCACTTTTCTTCATTGCTAGGGGCCGTTTATGATCCACTCAGCAACATATCAAAAATATAGAAAATGACGTCATAAGACTGGCAGCCTTAACCCTCTTACCCCCCACAAGCATGCCATATGGCAACTGTGGCAAGGAAAAACTCCCATATTCCAGGATGGAAAACCTTGAGCAGAACCTGACTTAATAGGGGGAGCCCATCTGCTTCTGGCTGGCTGCGCCCTCCAATAGCGGCAGATGTAGAATAATCTGAAAAAGTAGTGTACAGGATAAGATGAGTTAACTAAAAGCTTTCCTGTACAGGTATGTTTTCAGATCTTTTTTAAAAATATTTACTGAACTCGCCTGCTTGATGTACAGAGGCAAGGTGTTCCATAGTTTGGGGGCATAATGGATAAAAGCAGCTTCTCCACTTTGTTTGTGGGGCACTTTGGGTACGATTACAAGATTAGAATTGGATGATCTAAGTTTCCTTTGTGGTTGATAAGATATTAAAAGCTCAGAGATATATGAAGGTGCTATGCCATTCAGAGCTTTGTAAGTAATTAACATAACCTTAAAATCAATTCTATAGGAAATAGGGAGCCAGTGCAGTTCAGCCAACACAGGGGTGATGTGTTCTCTCTTCTTAGTCTTAGTTAAAAGTCTAGAGCCGCAGAGTTCTGTATGAGTGCCAATTTCTTTAGATGTTTTTTGGGAAGACCAGTGAAAAGTGCATTGCAGTAGTCTAACCTGCTAGTGATAAAGGCGTGAATTAGTTTTTCTGCATCTTGTTGAGTTAAAAAGGGCCGCACTTTGGCAATGTTTCTCAAGTGGAAATAGGTAACTTTAATTTGAAGATCCCTTCGTTTTTCGTTTCATGTAACCAAATCAGAACTGCTTCCATCTATTAACCTAGCTCATTGTTGAACAACACTAACCTATGTTACCCATAGATAGAAATGCTACCGCTGGTTTTGAACCTACATGTAGACGTCACACCCTCATCTGAATAGATTGTTCAGGATTGGTTGGTGAGTGTGTGATGTGTGTTGTTCACGTTGTTATTGAGAGGGAGGGGGAGAGATTAAGAGAGATGGGGACAAAGTACTGCAAAGTAAGTGTTGCCACTTTAAAAATTATGACGGTGAAATACTCGAAATTTGCAATATAACACTTTAATGTATCTCACGTACAGCAAACTGCGATATATCGAGTATATTCGGTATATCGCCCAGCCTTAACTACAGGGAGCATTTTACAGGGCCATTTAAGATATGGAAGGAAAATATACACTGGAATATTTCTGTAAGGGTCTTTTACATACTGACAAACGTTGATATAATTTATAGGTCTGTTAATGGTGAAAATAAGCTATTTATTTCAACATATCATATTTGCTCCATAGAATAACACTGTGGAATCATCAAGTTGGGAGGAAAGATGGCGCCCATGATTTGAGTTGTCGCAACTCTCTATTTATACAGCTCTGGTGAAAACTGTTGCATTGTATTCTGGGCTGTGTGCTGTTGGTGTGGGAACAGAGCTGCAATGCATTGTGGGCTTTGTGTGTCCCCCAGGCAGTATGTACGGGAAAAGGTGATCGGTGTGATGGGACTGAAACCCACTGGATCCTACTGTGAGGTTACCCGCTCACGAGGCCTACGGGCATGCAGGTAACACACACACACACACACACACACACACTCTCTCTCTCTCTTTCTTTCTTTCTTTCTTTCTTTCTTTCTTTCTTTCTTTCTTTCTTTCTTTCTTTCTTTCTTTCTTTCTCTCTCTATCTTACACACACATGAATTATGCAGAATTCTGTGTGCTAATGTACATACAAGCCTGTGTGTCTGTGGATATGCATGGAGCTCCTGTATCTCTGTACACAGGTGTATAACGTCTGTATTCAGGCTCACGTGTCTACAGGCTTCCTGCTCATGAGGGAATGGTACATCTATACATGATCGAATGGTACTTCTATACATGATAGAATGGTACATCAATACATACACTACTGGTCAAAATCTTTTATATATGATAGAATGATACATCAATACATACACTACTGGTCAGGTTTTAGAATACCCCAATTGTTCCAGTTTTTTGTTGAAATTCAAGTAGTTCAATGACTTGCAAAGTTAAGTGCTGAACTGCTAGAGTTTAAAAAAAAGGTAAAGTTACACAAAACTGAAAAATAATGTACATTTCAGAAGTATGAGTACAGTTTCCTTCACTATCAAAAGGCACTCAGAAACCAGGGGAAACTCTGACAGGAAGAGGTCTGGCAGACCCAAAGCCACAACAAAATCAGAAGACAAGTTTCTGAGAGTCAACAAATTGCGGCTCACAGGACAACATCTTCAAGCACATCTTAACTCATTGAGTGCCGAAAACTAAAAAAATATATATTTTTTTAATTACGAAACTAGACACTCTAACACACCTTATATGTGATTTTGGGAACTCTGTGATGAATGGAAATGAAATATATGATGATCAAAAACTCATGAAAACGCAAGATCTGGACATTTTATCTGGACGTTTGATCTTAACTCTGCTTTTGATGGTTGCCGCTTTGTTTCGAATCAGTCACTGATTAGCCTATCAGTGACCTGCACGCCAGGTCAAAATCAGGTCATTTATTTTTGTGGGTTTATCACTAGGTGGCAGGTCTCGTTAGATCTCTTCCCAGAAACTTTGCAGGCAACACTTCTCAGGTGCTGAAGAAAGAAATGAAAAAGTCGAAGAAAAAGATATTGCAGCAGGTGCGTTTTCGCCAGACAACGCTGGAGGAGTCCACCTTTCTACTAAGACAAGATGACTGACCACGACAGGTCAAAAACATTACAAGGAGTGACAGAACTCCCTCCTCAGCACGGTGTTCAATCTCCACCACGAGCCAGGCATAGCGGAGTGGGTGGTAGGCCGAGTCGTGCTTGCAAGAGGGCACGCCCTTGCCAGAGTGCCGAATATGTCGGTGATAGTGACTCATAAAAGGGATTTTGATGAAAACTAGCCACTGTTTAGCGTGATGCACGGTTTGCACCCACTGAGAGCTTAAAGTCTCACCTTTTAAACGAGCCATTGTATGTGTTCATAGCTATAACACAGAATATGCTGTGGCTGTACAAAAATCATGGTCTAGATTGCTGGCAAAGGACAAAGCTTCCGAAAACAGCTTGGCATTTAATGAGTTAATAGTGCCCGTAGTAAGCAAGTCTCAGTTTCAACTGTGAAGAGAAGACTTTGAGTTGCAGATTTGACAGGTCGAGTTGCAGCAAGAAAGCCATTGCTAAGACGTCAGAATAAAAAAAAAGATGCTTGCCTAGGCCATGAAACACCACCAATGGACGACTGAAGACTGGAAGGTGTTATGGACAAAATTTAAAAACTTCGCAGGATGCAGGATTTTTGTACGCCGTAGAGTAGGTGAAAGGATGGTTCCTCAGTGTGTGACATCAAACATGGAGGAGGAAGCGTGATGATCTGGGGCTGTTTTGCTAGATCCAGGGTCGGTGACAGAGAGCACCTTGAACCAAAACGGCTACCACAGCATTATGCAGTGCCAAGCAGTACCCTCTGGTATGCGCCTAGTTGGTCAGGGGTTCATCCAACAGCAAGATAATGAATTCAAAACATAAGTCTGAGCTATGCCAGAGCTACCTTAGGCAAAAAAACAAGATGCTAAGCTTGAAAACATGGAGTGGCCAGCACGGTCTCCAGACTTGTCATGTCTGTCATTTGTATAGTGCTCACTCATAAATCATAAATGACACATGTTATGTACTAAATGTAATTATTTTTCACTAGCCTAAAACCGTGAGACTGAAGGCTAATTACCCTCACATATTTCTTAAAGCGACAGGCACGCAATCAATTAGACCTACACACCACATTAAAGATGCCTAAGTGTAATAGTTTTAAAATCAGTATTCAAATGACTGATTCAAATTTGATTTTTTTTTTTTTTTTTTTAACTACTAGTAATTATGCAGATTATAAAATACTATGCATTATTATTATTAACAAAATATAAACACTTTTATATGAATTCCAATAAAATAGAAACATAAGCAATGATGACATAAGCCATCATTTTCCGTGTGTGTGTGTGTGTGTGTGTGTGTGTGTGGAGGGTCGAGCAGAATCTAGGATGGCCTCTGGTGTGAATGATCACACGATATTCAATATTACTGATGACGTCTGATGATATCAGCCTAACCCTAGGCCCCCAAATCCAATTTTAAAAAAAGTATCGAAAAAGTATAGAAATCTTGACTCAGTATCACTATCAAAACAATAATTTTGGTATCGTGACAACACTTTACCCCATGCAGCGTTTCACGCTAAAGTTAATACCCCATGCATCGCTAATACCCCATGCAGTGTTAATACCCCATGCATCGCTAATACTCCATGCAGTGTTTCACGTGGTCTAAGGCAAATCTAGCATTGCTGCTAAAATATCTTGCAAACTTACTGTTAGCAAGGAAATGTTAATGTCTTCTTGCCATACGTAAGCTAAACAGTCTTTTTAACTATTAACTATATTCTCTTGTTAAATAGTTAAAAAGACTGTTCAATGTAAACAGTACTCACAATCAGAAATGACATGGCATGGACCCCCACACAGTCAATATCTATTAAACTACCTTTCCGGACTATAAGTCGCTCCTGAGTATAAGTCGCATCAGTCAAAAAGTGCATCATGAACAGGAAAAAATCATATATTAGTTGCACCGGACTATAAATTGCATTTATTTAGAAAAGTATTTCACAAAATCCAAAACCAAAAAAAGAGACTATGTAACTGGATTATTGAGGCCAAAAAGATTAATAATGAAGACGAAGGAGTGAAGGCAGCCAAGAGGAGGGCAGGAAGGTAATTGCAAAGCAAAAGTTTCACTGAAGGAAAATGCCATGTGGTACACCAAAATGTATCTAAAATGTGGAGACAGGCGATAGGCCTAGGCCCGACGGTAATTGTAAAGCAATTTACAAAAGATTCACTGAACAAAAATGCTGAAATGATGCATGAAAATTTAGCTAAAAATGTGGATAATGCAATGCAATCAAGCATTTTGATGGGCGGTGGTAGTGTAGTGGTTAAGGAGCTGGGTTAGCGTGCAGTAGCCTGAAAGTTGTCGGTTCAATTCCCGGCTTCCACCGTTGTGCCCTTGAGCAAGGTACTTAACCCCAAGTTGCTCCGGGGACAATGTGATCCCTTGTAATATAGCTGACATATGTAAGTCACTTTGGTCAAGAAGTGTCTGCTAAATGTAATGTAATGTAATGTAATGTAATTTTGGGCGATATGGAATCACAAGCTGGCTGCAGATTAAATACTCATGAAAAAGACTGTTTTAAAAGGACGTGACCGAAGCTGAGGCAAGCCAGGCAATAGGCCTATAGGCCCGACGGTAATTGTAAAGCAATTTACAAAAGATTGACTGAACAAAAATGCTGATGTGGTACATGAAAATGTAGCTAAAAATGTGGAGAATGCAATGCAATCAAGCATTTTGGACAATGTGGAGAGACAAGCCGCAGCAGATTAATGCTTGAGAGAGAAAAAGATGCGGTTTTAAAAGGACGTGCAGACCGAAGTTGCAGCAAGCAGGTGATATTTAGAAATTTATTTCACAAAATCCAAGACTAAGAACAGACAGACTATGTAACTGGACACATTGAGGCCAAAAATATTGAGAATTCTACAGGGAATGTTGAAGACGAAGGAGTGAATGGCAAGAGGCAAGCCGAAGGCTGCTGTCAAGGGCCCGACGCTATTGTAAAGCAATTTACAAAAGATTCACTTAACAAAAATGCTGATGTGGTACATGAAAATGTAGCTAAAAATGTGGAGAATGCAATGCAATAAAGCATTTTGGACGATATACTGGTACAGGAAACAGAACAAATGATTGCTGGCCACCTCCGAGACAGCGAGAGAAAAAAAATGCGCATTTAAAACCAGGGCCTATAAATGTCAGCGCGGGATTGCGGGTATTGCGCATAAATTATTACTACATTTTGAGCATAGGCCTACTAATAAGTCCCGCAACTCTAGCCATCATAATGCGAGAAATTCCCACACATTTTACAGCGCTGTCTGACGTTAATCTAATAACGGAGCGGCCTGAATGCGGGACTATTGACTGGACGGACCAACTCTGACTTCAATTGAACCCAATGCAGAGACACACATACACGCGCGTGCGCAGGACCACTTTGGGGGTGCCTCTCTCTCTCTCTCTCTCTCTCTCTCTCAGCAGGATTTGTCACCGCTAAAGTCAAATTATAGCCTATAGATGCTTCTACATCAACCGCTATCGACAGGAAAGGAAAACAAACGTTTAGCGATCAGGAACCGTCAGGAATTTTGCAAACACAGAAGCATGACAGCCTATAATATAACGCGAGAGAACATGGATGTGTTCTCCATTTGAGGAACGTTATAATCGATTGCGGGCGTGAACAGACAGCTACAGACACGGAGCGCATGCTTTCACTTTCTGTGCATATTCACGTGAAAGATCATTAGTAGCAAAACAGCGATCAAATATTACATGGCAGTGAGTTTTGTTTTCAAATGTTTTCATGCATGTCTAGATAACGGGTGAGCAATGTTTAGGGGACAGACTATCGTACATCCTCAGATTATGACTGGGCAAAGCACAGCACCTTTATTTGGACCATGGCTTGTAGGCTATTCGAGTCAGCTAGGCCTTTATTTCTTGCGTTTTACTGTGAGACATAGGCCTATACTTTTCGTTATAGGAGCGCATACCAATGGCAATGGTTCACTATCAAGTTTCATGTATGAAAGAGTGTCGGGATTTCCATCCACTTATTGCGAGATAAGAGCCAAAGAGGTCTTAAGATCTCTTAAGAGGTCTAAATTTAGTTATTTTTTAAATTATGCATGATTTACTTTTTTTTATAAAATTCGTAAGCTGATGCCTGGCAGCAACAATTGTGTTTAAATGTAGGTTATTGCTTCAGCCTCTAGCTCAGAAAGGGGCTGGGTGCGACTGGTAGCTTGAGAGCAACGTGTTGGAGATTCATGGTGTAGAATGATGACTTTTCATTGGCAACAATATTAAACCAACCAACATAAATTATTAAGAAGAGCTCTTTTATGAGTTAAATTGAAGCAAACTTATACTGGCTTTTATTTGTCCGAATCTGAGGCCCGCTATAAATAGAATCCCGGCCATAATTTGAGCATTTAAGTATGCACGTGTGTTTCAGGCATAGCGCAAGCACTAATCTCTGACTGAAAGTGCACAGGACTTGTGCATTTGAGAGCGCTCGCTCTCGCTGTAGACGGTAATGTTTCATGTAGGGTTCATGTCAGTTAATATAAATTAACATTTAAAAACATGTTCAATTATATATTTTTTTTCATATATAAATCGCACCTGACTATAAGTCGCAGGACCAGCCAAACTATGAAAAAAAGGGTGACTTATAGTCCGGAAAATACGGTAATTCCAAATCGAGTGGTGATAACACAGCCCTATGTGGGAGAGAGAAAATACTGCCGGGTTTTATTGTCATCGTTTACATTTTCACGTAGTAACGCGTGTGTGTGTGTGTGTAGGGGGAAGCTGATGAGCACCATACTGGACTGGGAGGACTCGCTGCCAGACCGTGACCTCAACCGAGCTGACGAGGCCTCCAGGTGAGTGCATATTTGTAGATATATCTGACTTTCTGTGTGTATGTGTGTGCAGGCGCGCTGACGAGGGGACTGTACTACGAAGCGGGGTTACTGGCTTATCTGGAAAACTTCGAGAGTAACTTGATCACGTGTGGCGTAAATTCCCGATTAACCCGTACTACGAAAGGTGGATAGGTTTTAACCGAGGTATGCTGCCATGGCAATTTACGCTGCATCTCAAACCTGCTCCGAGCAGGTTATGTTCTTGGTTAACCCGAGGTTTCCGTCAACCACACCCTTTATAAGTACCACCCCTCCACTAACAATTCGAGACTGTCGGCGTACCTGGATGATCCATACGACATCGGAGCGCAAATCGAGGTGCTCTCTTCGAGGGGTTTTAGAGACCGCCATATATAATATATATATATATATGGCGGCCTCTAACACTCCTAATATATATATATATATATATATATATATATATATATATATATATATATATATATATATATATATTAGGAGTGTAAAGATTAACCGATACGTATCGGTATCCGTTTTTTACGTGTAAGATACGGCTACATCGATACGTAAAGCCCCGTATCGGGAAAAAACTGAAATGAACCGGTCGTTATATCGATTTACTTGTTATGAATCGGTGCACAACCTTTTCTGCTCGCTCAGACTGATTTACATTCCAAGCAGCGCGTTCATCCCACTTCCGGTTTTGAAACTATACGTGGCACGGAATTGTGGGTAATGCAGTTCGTTTTTGGTTACATTCATTGCCCAAAGTTGTCAAATGACCTCATTACCCATACATCTATTGCAACTTAACCATGTGACAACTTGCACTCGGTCAGCTTTTGTTTTTCTAAACAGCAATTCTAAATTGCATTCCTAAACAGCAATGATAGTCTGTAGAGTAGCCTTACCTTTGATGAAGGGATTTCCTTAATGTTAAATAATAATTTGGCTGCTAAAACGATGCATAAATTATTAGCCAATGATTTTGTTCATATTCACTCAGACTTGTGGCATTTTAGGTTTCTGCATTAGGTCTACTGTTGGAACAAAATAAGCCCAGAGAGTTCATTGATTTGTAGGCCTATTTTATTCTTGTAGGGTAGGCTAGGCCTATATGAGAAAAGGCCAAGAGTGTCTTAAGCACTGTTTTATTTTATTTCGGTATTTTCTTACCTCAACAAGGCTACAGCTCCATGAAAACAATCAGATATAACTCTATAAAATCTGTGAAGTCTTTAAAAATGTATTTTTATGTTGTATTTGGCTGCTGTGCTTGACTGAAATGTAGACTATTCTTTTTTCATTTCAATACAGTATATGAAAGAAACCTCAGTTTAGATAATCATGTTCACACATTTTGTTGCCTAATTGACAACCATGACCATCTTTCAATCTTTCAGAATGCTTTCCATTCTTGAACTGCATCGAATTGCATCGAATCGCATCGCATCGAATCGTACTGAATCGTTTTTTATAAACTATTTTCTTGTATCGAATCGTGCCCATGTATCTAGATGCGAATTGTATCGTCTTTTACATGAGAGATTCACACCCCTAATATATATACATGCTGGATGGCTCATATACTTGCTTGTTTTAATAATGTTTGCATTCTACAGATATACAGTACATTGTCCTTCTGTTTATTTGGTGTTTGTGCCTGAGCCACCTCTGTCTGTCTCCCTCCCTCCCTCTCTCTCTCTCTCTCTCTCTCTCTCTCTCTCTCTCTCTCTCTCTCTCTCTCCTCGCTCTCTCTCTGTGTTACAGGCGTGCTGATGTGGCCATTACGTTGGGAACGTCTCTTCAGATTAAACCCAGTAGTGATCTTCCTCTCATCACCAAACGCAAGGGAGGCAAACTGGTCCTCATCAACCTGCAGCCCACCAAATATGTGAGACGCGCGCGCACACGCACACCACACACACACACACACACACACACACACACACACACACACACACACACACACACACACACCCGCATCTGCATGCACACCTCATCAACCCACAGCCTACCAAATATGTGAGACGCACGGCCACACACACACACTCATGCGTGCATGCACGCACGCACACACCTAATCAACCTACAGCCCATCAAATATGTGAGACACACACAAATGCAAGGACACATCGCATTGATGGTCATTTTGATACCACAGATGAATAGAGACCCAGTCAGACCAATAGTATGAAAAATCAGGAACAGAGTTTTATTTACAATGATGCGCATCAAGGGAGAGACAGCATGACTTCACCTAAAGATCCATCAGCTGCTCTAACTAGACAAGGAAAAAGTTGGGGTTTAAGTATCCTTCCAGGCTGACGGGAGATAGCGTTGGTCATCCCATCTCACGTGGACTACTCTGAATCAGACTCTGATTAGTGGCAACCTGGCAATCCGAAGCAGAAAGCTACTGACGCAGCCGTGCAAAGTCATAATATTCCCGCTTATCTCTAAATACAGTCACACACAGATATACACAGGGACAGTACAGATATCATACAGTCATTACATAGATTCACACTTTTAGTATCAAAGTGACCCACTAATGAGAAATGCATTAAACATTAAACCACATATTGGAATATTGGACATAATGCAGGACATTAAACCACATATCAGAATATTGGACATAACGTTCTATACCACTTTCTTTCAGCATGCACACCTCATCGATATATAGCCCACCTAATAAATGACACACACACACACACACGCACGCACATACGTGTTTGTGTGTACGTACACACACACACGCATGCACGTGCACACACACACAAACAGGGTTGTCATATTTCCCCTGATTCTTTCTCTCCATTTCTCCCTCAAGATCAGTTATTCTTCCTAGTCCTGCACTGATCCTGTCTCTGTCACTTCTCTCTTTCTTTTTTCCTCTCTCTTTCTTTGTCTCTCCCTCCATGTATGCTGTACCCTTGCTGCTTTTCTCTCCTCTTCTAATCCTCTCTTTTCATCCCTCTCTCTTTCTCCCCATCTAAGCTTTCCTCCCTCTGTCTCTTCATCTCTTTCTCTCCATCTCGGCTCTCCTCTCTTCATCCCTCTCTCCCACTCCTTCACCTTTTTCTAGCCCTTCTATTCATTTTCTCTTTCTCACATGACACACACACACACACTCATCAAGCTTGCTCACGTTGTTTGGCACATGTGTGTGATGAGCCTAATCCAGTTCTTTTTCATTACTCTCCTCTCTCCCCTTTTCTTATTGCACTCTTTTTCACACACAAGCACAGCACAGTCAAACTCACACATACACACGCGCACACACAGGCAATCTGCTTACCTACTTACGCAGTGTTGCAGTTATAAATGACTGTGTGTTACGTGTTTGTACGTGTGTGTGTGTGTGTGTGTAAGTGCGCGCACTCGTGTGTGTGTGTGTGTGTGTGTGTGTGTGTGTGTGAGTCACTTAAACAACAGATACAGAGAGCTGTCAATCATCTTCCCCCTTACAGGACAAGCACGCCGACCTGCTTATCCATGCGTACGTTGACGAGGTCATGGCTCAGCTGATGAAGTGCCTGGGGATGGAGATCCCCGCGTGGGAGGGGCCAACGCTGTGCGAGACCTCCCCCGGCGACCCGTTTGCCCCGCCCCTCAGCAAACTGAAGACTGAGCTGAAGGAGGAGGAGAAGAAGAAGAGGAGGGGATCACGGGAGATAAAGAAAGAAGAGAAGGATGGAGAGATGGAGCTAAAGAAAGAGAAGCAGGATGGAGAGATGGAGGAAGCCACGGGTGTCAAACGAGAACAGGAAGGCCCGCCCTCAGAGAGCCCTCCAATGAGGGAACCTGCAACAGTGACTGACAGTGGCTCTGAGCCAATGAGAACACAAGCTGGCTCTTCAAGCGATTCAAGGTCGGTTAACGGGGCAGAACACGAGCCTTCCTGCCCGGATCAGCCGTCCGAACCCAAAAAAGCCCGGACTGAGGTTTCTGCTACTTAAACAGACTGAATCACACACACACACACACACACACACACACACACACACACAGACAGGACAAACTTTACCAGACAGACTGACCATGTCTTGGACTCCTGTCGTGTGTGGCCTGAATCTGCTCTGATGTCACCTGGTCCCTGGCGCTTCACAGAATCTCAATACAAGCAACAAAGTACTGTGTACAGGACACCAGGAAGAACTAGCCAGTAGGAGTCAGTCAGTCGTGTGTGTGTGTGTTTGTGTTTGTGTGTGTAAGATCTCGCATGACCACACTGTATGTTACAGTGTACCAGGAGCATCCTAAAGACTTGGTGTGGAGCCTGACGATGGCTGTGTGATTATGGATTTGTATCAGGATCAGCCTCCCAGATTTCTTCTGTCACAGCTTAGAGAAGCTCTCTGTTCATGTTCTTCAAATGGACATGATCTCTGTTTCTTTGAACTGCCTATGAGCCCATTCAATTGTCTGGCCAATGTCTCTGATATGCAAAGCCAGTTGTTACCTGTAACATGCACACGGCACACGCACACAGTCTCGGCAGCCCTCTGTTCCCCCTCACTCATCAGCACGCCTGGAACACACACACACACACACACACCCCTGTGATCTCCTTCATGAGTTTCTGTCCTGATTTCCCTCTCGACTGTCTGGTGGCGGTTTGGTCAGTCATCACTGGTGGCCTGGCGTCTTCCCGCCTCCCCTCACCACAGAGAGAGTGTCGACCGCCTCCTGCTCCTTTGTGTGTGTCCTCTGACAGAGGGACTGCCTCCCTCTTTAGTGTGTGTCTGTGTGTGTGTTTGTGTGTGTCTGACAATAGAGAAACCACCTCCTGGTCTATTGTGTATATCGGACTCTGCCTGTGTTTGGGAATACTCTGGTGGAACGTTCTGAATGTTTTTTGTGTCATGTCTGTGTGTGTGTGTAAGTGTAAGAGAGAGAGAGAGCATTTGTAATTTATTTCGCTGTGTATGTGTTTCTGGTTCAAAGACTTTCTACTGAAATTGACCTCTTCCGCCTAGCTATTTCTCAGTCTTCCTCTGTCTAACTCAAACAGTCTGTGTATTTTCAAACATTTGTGCTCGTCAATAAGAGGCAATCACGTGTGTGTGTCTGTGTGTGTGTGTGTGTGTGTGTGTGTGTGTGTGTGTGTGTGTGTGTGTGTGTGTTTCTGGCACGACTGTTCTAGTGTCCGTTATCTTTTTTTATATTTTGTAAAATGGATTCCGCTCTCTTTTCTAGTGTACCTCACAGTAAGGAATTGATAAATAATCACACAGTGATTAAAAAAAAAAAAAAAAAAAACAGTTATGTGTACTGCACTTCTTTGTGTGTGTGTGCTGTAAAAACATAGATTCTGGGGGCAATATCGGGTAAAAGCTGTGGGTAAATGGGGCAGATTCTGGGTAGAGACCGACCGATCGAGCATAGCATAGCATCAATGCTAGTGTGTTATTGGCAACAACAACCCAACCTGTAAGAAAACGAAAGGACATGACTCCCGGATTATTTCACTTTTGATTGATAATCCATATCCATTTTGCGAAAAATAAAATAAAATCTGAGGGTTTCAGTTGTTAAATTAGCCTGACGAGCCAGACCCACATTAAAATGTAGGGTCTGGACACTCACCGTTCGCAGTGCTCAGTCCGAGGGGCGGGATAATCAGTTGTCTTTCAAATTTCCTCTGCACGCAATAGGACAGCGGCAGCGCTATGAGTCCCATGCGTTTCCCACCAGCGGAGCTAGTTGGCTAGTTCAAACGTTTGCCAACTTAATAAAAGCTTAACTCGTGTGTCACTGTTCGCCAACAGCAACATCCATCTTATTTGTTTTCAAGTAGCAGGGAATTCTGTAGTTTGAGAATGGAGAAAAGGGTGGAAGGTTTCAAAAAATGTCTTAACAATTGTGGAAAACTGTAAGTGTTCCCTTAATTTTTTTTTTAGCAGTATTTTATCAAGTAGGCCTATAGTAAATAATTTAGTCAACATTTTAACTCAATGTTGGTTTAAGTTATAAACAAAACGTATTATAAATGAAAAAAAAAAAAAAACATGGCTCTGCGTCACTGTTTGCAAAATGATCATGATGGCCTATATATTTCAGCCATATTTGGTTTAGTCTTGTGTAGGCCTAGGCTACTTTACTCTATTATACATTTGTTTTCTTTAGGCCTTATAGGCTGTATTGTAATATGCTATAATGTTTGAAATATATGTATCTCAATGTATCAATACTTCCCATAAAAGTCATCAGATGTCATCATTTAAGGGCTTATTTTTCAAAATGTTCTTCTGGGGTACATGCCCCCGGACCCCTAGTATTTGGCCCAAACATATTTCCTTCAAGGCCCTTTTTTTGCCACCCCTGCATAGGATTTGCTTCATGAATGTTATGAAGTGTAGGCATACGGTAGCCAACACTATAGTACTTGAACCATCGGGGGGAGAGAACAATCACTCTGCTGTGATTACCTTTGCCAATCACACCCCTGATTAAAGGTGCCATGTGTAATGTCCGCCAAAAAATCAATTCATACTCCACATTCCATAAAAGATGGCGGCAGTATACCTCCAGAAAGTGAGTTGGTCTACCAGTAACAACCAAGACACGTGTATTGCAGTTTGGCTGGCAGTTATGTTGCCAAACTGGTATGACACCTGTCGGGCTGTGGCTAGTAATTTAACATGCTAATTCAGGTTAATATCTCTGCAGCACTATACCTTGTCATTTTTTTAATGACATTATCGTCCTTATTTCGCAGGGTTCCTACGCAGTATGGAAAACCTGGAAAAGTATGGAATTTGATTTTAGTAATTTCCAGGTCTGGATAAGTATGAAAAAAAGAAATAAAGGTATGGAGAAATATTTGTGTTTCCAGACTATTGCATTTGCAGTACTAATCACTTCACCTGGGTCATAATGAACCATTCCTACTATTGTGTAGCTTAACTGTCAGCCCCCATCGTCAAGATACAACTATGATACAACTAAGATATGCCTACAACTAAAAATGAACCAGCTAAATGGACGAATATTAAGTGTCATTTTTTAGTTCACTTCAGTTGTCCATACCTTTGTGTTCACAGAGTTATCCCAAACCAGATGTGGCTGCAATGTCGAGAATATGGTCAGAAAAATCTACCGAGAAGTTTGGAAATTTGAGTATGGAATTTTGAAATGGAAAATGTGTAGGAACCCTGATTTCTTCTCATTCTTTTGATGTGTGTAGCTCATTTTTTTTATATTTTTACCTCAATTCTTACACATGGCACCTCTAAGGCCGTGTGTGTGTTTTCACTAACCACCCAACTAGGTAAATGATGTGACAGAAACAGACTAATGCTTATAGCATGTGTGAAATCATTCTGGATCCACGCATATCAACATGGACCTTCAACATGGTCGTCTGCTGCACAACTCCAGGAGGTTCCACCAGTACCTGCGGAAGCTGAACATACTTCTTGTTAAATATGTAATTTCCTGGGCGAGGGAGAGTGACTCAGAGCTTTCAGAACACACTGGGTATTGTCCATACATCTCATCTGACACATTTATCTATAATTCATAGATGTAAACTACTTTTTTGTTATCAAAATAGGTCACCTACGATATTTGTGCAGATCCGAGGAGACTTTGGGGGATGGGCAGGTGGTAGTATAAGAAGACTAGTCGTAGAAGACACGTGCCCTACTCTACCTCTGATTGTTCATGAGCAGTGGCGTGCACAGACATTTTGGGGGGGGCACTTTTTAGCGCACGTGGAACACTTAATTATAAAAAAAAAAATAAATACACGCACATGTTGAATGAAATTTGACTTGTGCTGCAATTAGTAAATCAAAATACAATTAAGACAATAAAAAGACCAAAATGTATTAATTTATGTTGCTTAACAAAACCTATACAACAGAAAACGTTTGTCTTAACACATAGATTTGCAATTGCAAACTTTACCGAAATTATTTGTACCTATGTGGTCGTCCTCACGTTATCTGTCATTGACTTGGGCTACAGCGTAAAACTTTATCAGGTGACCAGTCGGCTAAAAATGCTTAGTTATTTGATGCTGTATGAGACATTTTACTGCACAACAAAATGATTACACGTTGGGCTTAGAGGGCAAACTGTACGATTTTACTTGATCTGTAAGACAATAAAGAGACTAAACAGTACGAGAAGGAGTTATAGTGGGCTGTTGTCTGTTGTTGGCTGTTGTCATTACATGAATGCAGATGGGCATTTTTCACAGGTAATGGGGAACTTCCCGTTTCTTCTGTCACAAATGAATGTGTTAATACATGTTGCCTAACAAAACATATACAACAGAAAACATTCTTCTTAACACATACATTTGCAAAATCTACTGAAATTATTTGTATGTGGTCGTCACGTTATCTGTCATTGATCTGTCATTGATTATCTAGCTTCACCCGACAGTACTCGGTGACCCTGAGAAACAGATCTATGTGAAAAATCACTGGAGTTCTCCTTTAATTAAGCTTGGAATCCTTTAGGAAGTACAGCAAACTCGTCGTTGCTGTAAACAAAGGTTTTAAATGCAGTTGTTTACTTAATTTGTCCGTGTTAAATGCTAACCCCTTCAGGACAGCCATTGGTTGTCTACAAGGCAGTGCCAATCATCCTCTGTCACCACAGAAAGCCAATTTTTATACTTTATGGGATAGTGAAGTGATGACAGGAAATGAGTGAGGGAGACAGATGGGAAATGACCACAGGTCAGACTCAATCCTAGCCCCCTGTGCGCACTGAGCCTGTTTGTGATTAGGACACCGCTGTTATGGACCCTTTCAAGAGCTGTTATAGATGTGGGAGAGAAGGGAAGGGGAAGAGAATCACAGCCCCTGTGATTTCCTGTGTGTATGTGTTTTGTATGTGCTTTTATTCATGAGCAAATGAAAGACGGGGCTTAATGGCCATACAGCAGACATTATGTTGTGCTGTAATGAGGTCTGAAGCACTTGCTTTATTATCAGAGAGCTGTGTTACTGCTTGATGGACTTCACTGCAGGTGATCATCACTGTATCCCTGTTGGCAAAATGTCCCACTGGTCCCTCTTAGCACAGTTAAATGAGGCAGAGTGGTTTTGCCTCCCTAGTTATATTATCAGCCCCAGAACCTCCCTCAGAATGCAGACCTTATTCCGAAGCTGCATTCCATCCCATTCCATTTTATTAAAATTACAAAGAGTATAACAAAAATGTAACAATACGTCTCAAAACGCTTTTCGTCCCAGCTTGAACAGGGTCTTGATGTCCGCTGCAGACCACCGGCGTAAGTGTGTGTGAGTGAGAGATCATGGTTTGTGTGTGTGTGTATGAAATAAGTTAGTGAAAATTGAAATGTATTACCCATTACAATTCCTGCCATTTCAGTTCATCAGTAGCAGAAGTCATTGTTCATCCGCGCAGTCATTCCAGTCACGTCAGCATCACAATGCTGCTCAGCCACCTATCTGCAATCTCTCCCTGATAGTCCCATACAGATTAGCCCATTTCACCTCCACACCAAACCCTCACTACACCCCCTCCTATACAGGTCTGTCCCACCTGCATGAAGATGGGGTTGTATGGCCAAACCTCAGCTGCCTCCTGATGGACTTGATTATGGAGCAGATTGGGGGTGCATTCAATTCAATTTTCTCTATTTATATTGGAGTTGGAAAAGTTCTACAGAGCCACAGTCTGGTATCCACCACAGTGACCACTTAGGCTCCTCCGGCTGAGAAAAACTTCAAACAGGAACCCTATTCATAAGGAGGGACCCATTTGCCAGCTGGGACTGAGACATGGAAAAAGTGTGTGTGTGTGTGTGTGTGTGCGTGCGTGTGCGTGCCGGGGGGTGGGTGATTGGATGAGGGGGGAGATGAGAGACTCCCATCCAATTCTATCATCCAGCAGCAGCAGCACTCTGCTAACAGCCACACTGGTGCCTATGAACAGCCAGGCGCCCCCTCCCTCCATTCTCCACTCATTCATTCATTCTTTCTCCAGCGTCTGGTCCTTTGATGTATTATGGATGTGGGCTCTCTCTCCCTCTCTCTCTTTATTACACTTCCTCCTCCTCTTCCTTGCAGCCCTCTGGGAGCATATGAAAGAGAGGAGGTGGCAGAGGCATGTGTGTGTGTGTGTTTTATTCACCATATGAAACATAGAGGACCAACGCTAAAAGAGACCACGACTAGCTCTCAGACTGTTTTATGAGAGTAGGTCCATAGGGACTGTGGGCTATTGATATAATCACAACAAATACTAAGGCTAACCACTTAGAGTCCACATCAACAGGGTCTAAGCATTAATTAGCAAAGCCTATATATATATATATATATATATATTTATTACACGGCTCTTTACAAGGCAAGTAGAACGCTCCATTGGCTTGAATGGGATTTCCCAAAGTTCTACGGTAAAATATTTTCATGTAATTACCGCTGCAAACATATAATTACGGCTGTCAATGGCAACGGGTTTTGTGCTTCTGATACGTCTTTCATATCACTACGCAATGACTGGAACTTCATTCAAAAGTGAAAGCAGACGGTTGATCAGCTGTGTTCTAAAGAATGTTTGATTCAAGTTTAGCGTGTGTTGCGAACTATTTGTTTCTCAGCAAATGCCACGATGAACAGTAACAAATAGGCTAGGCTATGTAGGCTAAAGTCATATCGTGGGGAGTTTATTACTTCGTTTTGGCAAGTAGCCGTGTAATAAGCGGGATAATGTATAGAACGCCGGTCATTATTGGGAAAATAAGTCCCTTCAGGGCGGAACAAGACCCCTCTGCTGCGCGTCGGGGTCCGGTTCGCCCTGTCGGGACTTATTTTCCCAATAATGACCGGCATTCTATACATTATCCCTTACATATATATATTTATTCCACTGCTTGGTTGAATTTCCCATTGTCCTACGTAATTTAGAACGACCATTAACCGTATGTTATTTGCACACCTATGAACAGTGTTGGGCAAGTTACTTCAAAATCGTAATGTATTATGCATTATTACGGTCATTTCACAGTAAGTTGTTACATTATAATATTACTGTCTCTGAATTGTAAGGCATTACACTACTATTGCATTACTTTTAAGTTACTTTCACCAAAATATCTAGAAATATGGATTTGCCATTCTATATGCAGTTTATTACGCTCAATGCAGCTCATTGCTCTTCCAATAGATGGAGATGTGGTATAGCATAATGACTGAGCTAGGCTTAACAACAGTAGAATGCAATAGGCGCAGTGCTCATGGTGTAATACAAGGAACAATCATAGTCAGAATTTTGTTAAAAACCGACAAAAGGTCAAAGTCTGGTAAAATGTGATGTAAATACTGTAACCTAGGCCTGCTCATTAAAATCAATAGAGAGCCTATATTGTAAATCGATGGTGGCTTTGAGTGAGTGACATTTAAATGATAACTCAAACACCTAAAGTAAAATAAAATGCCTATTATTTACAGACCATTAGTGTGTGTTTTTAAACATTAATTTCTGAAGAAATGCTGTTTTCTTATAAATGGTGCACTGTCACTTTAAGAGCATTGATCTTTACGTTCTCATAATGCCCTTTTGCCAGCTCTTGTTTACAAGCCTTTTGTTGAGTTATATTGATAGCACAATATTAACAATAATATGCACAATGTTAAGTTGTTTTAAGCAGCCTTCATTGCTTTGGAAAGTATGCAATGACATGTTGCTTCACATTTCAATTTGCAAATAAAAGTGAATTATGAGCCTGGTAGCCTATCCACCTAGCTATCTGAATGGATTTTTTTTTGTCGACTCGGCATATGTGCTTCATGTAAATGCTTGGAAAACGAATTATTGAAGACCCACCAATTCCATTCTACTAGTACTACGTGGTGGAGATTGAGAGAACCCAAAAAGTATCAAACTTGCATGTACCATGGTGTTAGTGCATTCTGACATTGTAAACGTTATTGATGAAGAATGAAACGCAGTTTGCAGTAAAGCTACTATTCATTGGTTACATTTGGGTGCCCCTCTGTCCTTTGCCCTATGCAAAGTGCGTGATGCGCGTGGGAGCGGTGGCACTGCCAGGCTACAGGAGCTTTTTCTGCATTTCTATTTATTCTCTTTCAAGTTCACAGCTCAAAGCTGACATGCAGAACATAGTTTGTGTTTTATCAAGAATCAAAAAGATTAGCGTGGCACCACTTTAGATGTTTCATTAAATGACTTGTGCTATTTCGCGAGGCGTAGTGAGATCTTTCGGTTTCGCACACAAAGTGCACTAACTATTATGTTCTTCATATCCTTGTCTCTGACAAGCTGAAAATAATGAGCGTCATCTTCAACCAGTATCAGGAGATAACGTTCTACTATTTTGCTCGGATTTTTTCTCCTCTGTTGTTCTCGCGGTGGTGTTTGCGAATATGTATCAAAACAAAACACCGCTTAATTTTGGGTTAAAATGCATTGTAACGCGCGTTACTGAAGTTTGTACCGAGTAAAATATTACCCAATTTTTTTTTGTAATGCCTTACATTACCGCGTTACCGCAAACAGCAATATATTACAGTAATTACATTACTTTTGTAACGCATTACTCCCAACACTGCCTATGAAGTAGATCCATTTTTTTGGCCGTATCACACTTGTATATTAATTCGCCGAGCTCGTTGTGAAGTTTAAATGAACTGTCACGTTGCATCCGAGCTGTAAAATGCAGACGTTCAGAACATAGCAACATTGTAGCATATGACGGACAGCAGGCTAAGTAAAATAGTGATGTTTCAAAGCTAAAGTTCATTAGAATGTTGGGATACACCCGCTTGACAACGGGAGAGATAGAACTAACGACTGGCCTTTGGCCGTAGCAACCATCCATTTAGAACTAGTAACGGCAGTTTGTCCTGCAAGTTGAGAAATTAGTTGATATGTGTCGGAAGAAAGTAGTTCTACAAACAAGACAGTTTAAGCGATCAAAACATTTAAATTGTAACAGGAAATGAACACAATGCAAGTGGCAACAGTGGAATAAGCGGGATAATGGACTCCACGGTGGTCTGTTCACAGAAATGAATGTACTACTGAGTATTTCTGATATGTTGCTGTCATAAACGGCCACAGGAACGAAGAGGTATGACTGATTATTTTATATTATTGTGTTACATGTTCCAAATGTAAAGCACTTTGAGCTGCATTCTGTGTATGAAAGGTGCTATACAAATAAAGCTTATATTATTATTATTATTATTGTGTCTCACACACACACACTCACTCTTAGCTGTCCATTGTGTCTGATGATGTTGCTTGTTCCAGGGAGCGTGTACAGTATATGTGGGGGAGGGGAATTCAGTTCTGTTGGTGTTTATGTGACTGTGGAGGCTGATGTGTGAGCCACACACTCGTCCACAGGTGGGGCAAGGGGCCCCTGTTCTTGGGGTGATATGTTGGGCTGATGTTGGGGTGATAGCGGCTTGGGCACGTCTTCCGTCCCTTCTGTAAAGAAAGGTGTCGTGTATTTACTCAGTATCCATGGCACAGGGGACGTACCAGGTGGATCAACTGAGTGCCAAAGGTTCAACATGGGCCAGGTTAATGGCACATGTGTTAGTCTTTAGTAGTAGCACTTTTATTGACACTCACTCCTGTTTTGCATCTGAGTTGGCCATAGAGGGTTTGGTGGGGGAGGCGGAAATAAGGCATACGGATGGTGTGGCCCATAGAGGGTTTGATGGGGGAGGCAGAAATAAGGCATACGGATGGTGTGGCCCATAGAGGGTTTGGTGGGGGAGGCAGAAATAAGGCATGTGGATAGTGTGGCTGACCCAGTGAAGCCTTTTCACCAAGGCTGCCTCCATGCAGTTGGTGTTAGACATGGAGAGAATCTCAGTGTGGGGGATTAGGTCTGCTGAGGATGTTTTGAGGAAGGTTGGGTGGCGAGCTGTCAAAGACAAATCAGAGTGCAGGGTCACACATCCAAAAACTGTTACAGGTGCTAGAGGTAAAAATCAAAAGAAGGATGTGCACACTGTATCAGAAGCTGCCAGAAACTTTAATTCATACGTAATGTTTCAATCTCACAGATCTTCATGTAAAATCTAATTGTACAATGCCTGTGGAGCAGAGAGTGGTAGGGTTCCAGTTCCGACAGCACTCACTGGTTCTGTTGCCTGAGGTGCTCGATTCAGCACCTGTGTGAGGCGTCTGGCATGGGAAGCTAACCTGCTGGCCTAGATAAGACAGAGAGGGAGAGAGTGCCCTAGAGCATAGCACTGTAAATAGGCCCTGAGTGAGTGGGTCTGCCCAGCTAAAGATACCTCAGCAGGGGCGTGCGGCGGAACAAGGTGCTTCTGGAAAGATACGGCTGTGCGGATGGGGAAGGTGTGTGTGTGTGTGTGTGTGTGTGTGTGTGTGTGTGTGTGTGATTCAGCGAGATGTGGGGAAAAGAGCCAAATCCACAAATTAATTTATTCTGGTCCATGTGCCATGTTAATCCCATCTCCGAATCTGTAAACAAACAACACATCAAACACCTGAAGCCCAGGGAAAGAAAACACACATAGCTGTGTGAGTGGGTGAGAGAGTGTAAGTTTGTGTGTGTTGGGGGAGGGGGGGTGAGTGAAACAAATTGGAAAAGCACCCAAATAAACATAATGTGTTTCCTCCCTCCTCTGGTAATGCTGAACAACCTGAACATATCCACACACACACACACACAAAGGGCTCTATGTGTGCGGGACTCTGGGCCAGATCCACAGTGCCGCTCAGGCCAGTCACTATATGGCATTTAAAGTGCACCTCCTTTAATGTCTGTGCATGTATGTGTGTTGGGGGGGGGGGGGGGGGGTAGAAGTAGATGTGTGTGTTATTACTCTCCCGATCTTTCCTAGCCCCAACCTGTATATACACACACACACTTGTCATGACCATGTCATGATGCTGATGCTGACACACACGCTCACATCGTGGATGGTCATGTGCTGGTGGGTAGAAGCAGTTCAATCTTGCTGAATGCTGGTAGATGGAGTATGGTGAAAGAATTGTGAATAAGCTTTATAGTCTACTGTATTTCTCCTGTCCTTGTCCTATGCAAGCATCATTTGTTTATCCTTGAATTTAATGAAAGCCTGTCTAGAGGCCTTTTGCCTATCACCAGGTGTGAAATGTTAATGTTTGTAGAACAGTGAGGTGCCAGGCCTCTGAGGAACTTCCCAGGAAAGGGGGTAGTTTTAGTTAAAAGACAATAGCAGACTTGATGGCACCAAAAGGCCACATCCCCTTCCCTCACACCTTTACCTTGCATATTCATACTAGTAGGTCACTCCTTCTCTTTGTTTGTAACATAAAGTTAGTAGACTGTTTCTGTATAGTCAGAGAATCTGGTGAAACCCTTGATGGGGTGACACAAACATGCCATCTCTCCCTTGAGGGGCACTGGCCCCTCATTGAAAAGAATAAAAGCCTGGATCCTGATATTCCATCGTCCTGACTGAGTACCATAGAAATATGGTAGTAAAAAATATACTATCCATGGGCGGATTATGAACTTTCAGGCCCCTGGGCCCAGATGTATTAAGGGCCCCCCACTAATTGTTATATATGTGGGAGGGGGGGTTTGGGGGTCCTCCCCCAGAAAAATAAATTATTTGTTTGATGTGATTTCCTGTATTCTGGTGCATTTTGGGGATGGCCAATACTAAATTCAATCAGATTCATAGCCTACATCCTGATTTGTTGATACTGAGGCAATGATTCCATGCAAAGGCTTGGGCTTCAGGACCCCCTGACCCCTTGGGCCCGGTAGGCCCGTGCAGTAATCCATCCCTGATACTATCAATGGTCAGGGGAAAAAATGTGGAGAAATCCACTGAATTTTTGAAAGCATTGAGTGCTCTCTGTCCACACTAAATCTGACATGCTGTTCTATTTAATCATCATTTCTCTTTCAAAATAACAAAACAATGCGAGTGACAGAAAGAAAATAGAAACCAGGTGTCTGACAAAAGTTCTGCGCAAAATGCACAGCATTGTGTTGCGTCCAGTGAGGACATTCCAATGGAAAACAATGTAATGTGATGGTCTGCTGCCCTTGTCTGCGTCTGTCTTGCTCTGTGCCCTGTGTGTCTTTCTTGTAGGCGTGGCTGCAGACCATCTGTGGAATTGGTGACACCTGGGCCCGGTGTCTCCACGCCCTTTAAAAACGGCTTCCACCCTGTTACCCGTTGGAGCTTCTTTTCTTTTGCCCAATTGCTTTCTTGCATACAACACGCTTTCATCCATTGTACATGCATCCACACGCTCACTTTACACTACTGACTTTACGGACTTCCACACTACGGTTAGTCTGTCTTCTTGTGGTACCGTTCTAATAAATTACTTATTATTTTGGCTTTAAAACGCTGCGTCCTTCATCTTTTGCCATGGCCTTTGAGCCGGGTCATGACGGTAATCAAACTGATTGTGTTGCTAACGTTAGCACTCACTCACATCGCATGCAGTTACAGCTTTGAACTGGTGGAGCGGCGCTGGCTCAGGACGTAGAGGAGTCATTTGGTAATCGGAGGGTTGCTAGTTCGAGCCTGACTCCTCCTGATCCTGTCGAAGTGTCCTCGAGCAAGACACTGATCCCCAAACTGCTCCTAATGTGCTGGTTGGCTCCTTGCTTGGCAGCCTCCACCGTCAGTGTGTGAATGGGTGAATATAGGCTAGTGACAATGGCCCCACATTTTTGAGATACCCCTACCGGAGGTAGAACTAAACCCAACAATGTTTTTCCTCATCTCTAAGGTCTCCCATATATGAAATGGATTCTTGGCTAAAAATATTTTACTGCTAAGATTGTTAAATTAACAGATATTGTTATACACCCCAAAACCAAAAAAGGACTAAAATATAGCCTGTCCGTATTGGAGTTAAGGCATATAAATTAGTGCAGATCAATCACACAAGCTCTGAGAACTTTGAAACTTGGCATGTGTATAGTCAGGAAGTTGCTTTACCTACTAGAAAAGACTGGATGTGAATATCTTGATGTATGGAATGAATAGAGACATGTAAACATACACCTAAAATAAGCGGACATGCAAAAAATGAATATCTATGCAGAATGTTTTCATTTACTTTGTAGCTGCTTTACCAGGGATTATCATAGAAACACATATGATGGCTTGTTGGAAAGGTAGGGTTGTACCGAATCCAACAATACCAAATATGTAAATATAGTATGACGAATCAGGGTGTTCTGTCACTCAATGGATGAGGTGTCCAAAATGAAAGAAAACGGAAAAGTGGCAAAATACAGTCTCAAGTCCAAATCACATTATCAGTGGTGAGAAGAATGTTGACACATTCATTGTTACGGCAAGGTAAGTGCTGCTCTATATTTACATTTAATAATGATACATTTCATATGAAACACAGATCCAATTGAATCAGGTTAAAATTGGAATGGAACACCTTTATTAAAATATTTACATTCATTTGAATTTTGTTTTGGTCAAGTCATTACTGAATAATGGAAAATAATATTGTTAGCTTTTGTCTGTCCAGACCAGCAGTGGACATTAGAGCCTACACTGCTTACTTCACCCCTAAGTAGCTAAACAGTTAGTTGTAGAAACTACTTTCCCTAGCTAAGTACTTAGCCCTCTGACTAATGTTGCATGTGTAATTCAACTTGATTTGCATTTCAATGAAAATTCTGAATTTTTTCCTTTTCACTAGTCTCTTGAATTGTAGAGAATGTCTTACAGACATTGGATCCAAAGCTTGTGGGAAACATTTTAGCATACTTACCTTTGCTCAGCAGAGAGAGAGATGGTGATGTCCATAAAACTCTGACTCTACAGAAGATATTTCTTCCGAAATCAAAGTTACATATCATGTAGAGTGAACTACTGCAGTAAGACAAAAATCAGTGAGCAGCAGCAAGTTGCAAATGTTGAGAGCGAGAGCACATCTGCACCAAGAAGGCTGAGTAGGGCTGATATAACATAATTTCCAATACAGAGAGATTGTTTCATTTGTGGGAAGGCCAGCTCTAAACCAGAACCTCTGACAGCAATTTCAAGTGGAACAGTCGCAAGTACCAGAGACAAGGTCCTTCAGGCAGCTTCTGAAAGGCTTGATGAAGATGTACATCTTCAAATTCTTTCATGCCCAGATCTCTTTGCATGATACCAAATACCATAAAATGCCTTGCACACTACATCTCTAAATGAAATATAGCAGAAGCCATAGAAAAGAATAAAAAAGCAGACCAATGTCTATAACAAAGCCTTTATTAAGCTCACTGAAGACATTGATAAAACAGTATTGTCCAAAGGTAGGAAAGTGAGGACTCTCAACTCTTTGACTGATAGCTATGAGAACATACTAAAGACCATTGCTGAGCATGAAGGTGTGTCAACACAAGAAATATAGATTAAGGACAGTGGTGTCTACATCCCAACTGTTCTTACTTCAGTTGCTGAACATGGAATTGTTGATGCAGCCATCGACAACTTTTACCAAAATGAAGACACCCTGGATGAGAAGTGTACAACTTATGCTATGATGTCTGTTGTGTTCCGAAGAGGCGAAGTCTCCACAGCAGATAAATGCCTAGGACAGGTTCCCTCAGGTTCAGAGGTCCCTCACCACCTTAAACACGATTGATATGAATGTATGGAGATAAACTTGTATACAGGTACATTTTGTCCATTCTTTTACGCTTCACATCCAGGGTGTCTTCATTTTGGTCAAAGTTGCTGATGGCTGCATCACAAATTCCATGTTCAGCAACTAAGGAAATATCATCTGTATATGGAGCCAGAGTTTTATGGACATCACCATCTCTCTTTCTGCTGAGCAAGGGTAAGTATGCGTTGGAGGCCTTCTACTGTAGGGTTTTGGACATAGGGATCTTTTTTCTTGCCCTTTTCAAAATGTTTCCCACAAATGATACAAAGCTTTGGATCCAATGCCTGTAAGACATTCTCCATAATTCAAAAGACTAGTGATTAAGAAAAAATTCAGAATTTTCATTGAAATGCAAATCAAGTTGAATTACAAGTGCAACATTGGTCAGAGGGCTAAGTACTTTCTTAGCTAGGGAAAGTAGTTTCTACAACTAACTGTTTAGCTACTTAGGGGTGAAGTAAGCAGTGTAGGCTGTACTGTCCACTGCTGGTCTGAACAGACAAAAGCTAACAATATTATTTTCCATTATTCAGTAATGACTTGACCAAAACAAAATTCAAATGAATGTAAATATTTTAATAAAGGTGTTCCATTCCAATTTTAACCTGATTCAATTGGATCTGTGTTTCATATGAAATGTATCATTATTAAATGTAAATATAGAGCAGCACTTACCTTGCCGTAACAATGAATGTGTCAACATTCTTCTCACCACTGATAATGTGATTTGGACTTGAGACTGTATTTTGCCACTTTTCCATTTTCTTTCATTTTGGACACCTCATCCATTGAGTGACAGAACACCCTGATTCGTCATACTATATTTACATATTTGGTATTGTTGGATTCAGAACAACCCCACCTTTCCAACAAGCCATCATATGTGTTTCTATGATAATCCCTGGTAAAGCAGCTACAAAGTAAATGAAAACATTCTGCATAGATATTCATTTTTTGCATGCCCGCTTATTTTAGGTGTATGTTTACATGTTTACATCTATTCATTCTATACATCAAGATATTTACATCCATCTTTTCTAGTAGGTAAAACAACTTCCTGACTATAAACATGCCAAGTTTCAAAGCTCTCAGAGCTTTATATGCCTTAACTCCAATACGGACAGGCTATATTTCAGTCCTTTTTTGGTTTTGGGGTGTATAACAATATCTGTTAATTTAACAATCTTAGCAGTAAAATATTTTTACCCAAGAATCCATTTCATATATGGGAGACCTTAGAGATGAGGAAAAACATTGTTGGGTTTAGTTCTACCTCCGGTAGGGGTATCTCAAAAACTAAAGCCCTTTCTGACCATTTGTCACTAGCCTAATAGGCATTACTCTGTTAAGTGCTCTGAGTACTTGGAAGAGTAGAAAGGTGCTATAGCAATGGAACATTAAATATAAATACTGCAATTACTGGTACCTATAACCTAAAATGTGTTCTAGGTTAAATTGATTGAGTTAAGGCAATACTATTGGAGTTAAGGCATATACATTAGTGCAGATCAATCACACAAGCTCTGAGAACTTTGAAACTTGGCATGTGTATAGTCAGGAAGTTGCTTTACCTACTAGAAAAGACTGGATGTGAATATCTTGATGTATGGAATGAATAGAGACATGTAAACATACACCTAAAATAAGCGGACATGCAAAAAATGAATATCTATGCAGAATGTTTTCATTTACTTTGTAGCTGCTTTACCAGGGATTATCATAGAAACACATATGATGGCTTGTTGGAAAGGTAGGGTTGTACCGAATCCAACAATACCAAATATGTAAATATAGTATGACGAATCAGGGTGTTCTGTCACTCAATGGATGAGGTGTCCAAAATGAAAGAAAACGGAAAAGTGGCAAAATACAGTCTCAAGTCCAAATCACATTATCAGTGGTGAGAAGAATGTTGACACATTCATTGTTACGGCAAGGTAAGTGCTGCTCTATATTTACATTTAATAATGATACATTTCATATGAAACACAGATCCAATTGAATCAGGTTAAAATTGGAATGGAACACCTTTATTAAAATATTTACATTCATTTGAATTTTGTTTTGGTCAAGTCATTACTGAATAATGGAAAATAATATTGTTAGCTTTTGTCTGTCCAGACCAGCAGTGGACATTAGAGCCTACACTGCTTACTTCACCCCTAAGTAGCTAAACAGTTAGTTGTAGAAACTACTTTCCCTAGCTAAGTACTTAGCCCTCTGACTAATGTTGCATGTGTAATTCAACTTGATTTGCATTTCAATGAAAATTCTGAATTTTTTCCTTTTCACTAGTCTCTTGAATTGTAGAGAATGGATCCAAAGCTTGTGGGAAACATTTTAGCATACTTACCTTTGCTCAGCAGAGAGAGAGATGGTGATGTCCATAAAACTCTGACTCTACAGAAGATATTTCTTCCGAAATCAAAGTTTCATATCATGTAGAGTGAACTACTGCAGTAAGACAAAAATCAGTGAGCAGCAGCAAGTTGCAAATGTTGAGAGCGAGAGCACATCTGCACCAAGAAGGCTGAGTAGGGCTGATATAACATAATTTCCAATACAGAGAGATTGTTTCATTTGTGGGAAGGCCAGCTCTAAACCAGAACCTCTGACAGCAATTTCAAGTGGAACAGTCGCAAGTACCAGAGACAAGGTCCTTCAGGCAGCTTCTGAAAGGCTTGATGAAGATGTACATCTTCAAATTCTTTCATGCCCAGATCTCTTTGCATGATACCAAATACCATAAAATGCCTTGCACACTACATCTCTAAATGAAATATAGCAGAAGCCATAGAAAAGAATAAAAAAGCAGACCAATGTCTATAACAAAGCCTTTATTAAGCTCACTGAAGACATTGATAAAACAGTATTGTCCAAAGGTAGGAAAGTGAGGACTCTCAACTCTTTGACTGATAGCTATGAGAACATACTAAAGACCATTGCTGAGCATGAAGGTGTGTCAACACAAGAAATATAGATTAAGGACAGTGGTGTCTACATCCCAACTGTTCTTACTTCAGTTGCTGAACATGGAATTGTTGATGCAGCCATCGACAACTTTTACCAAAATGAAGACACCCTGGATGAGAAGTGTACAACTTATGCTATGATGTCTGTTGTGTTCCGAAGAGGCGAAGTCTCCACAGCAGATAAATGCCTAGGACAGGTTCCCTCAGGTTCAGAGGTCCCTCACCACCTTAAACACGATTGATATGAATGTATGGAGATAAACTTGTATACAGGTACATTTTGTCCATTCTTTTACGCTTCACATCCAGGGTGTCTTCATTTTGGTCAAAGTTGCTGATGGCTGCATCACAAATTCCATGTTCAGCAACTAAGGAAATATCATCTGTATATGGAGCCAGAGTTTTATGGACATCACCATCTCTCTTTCTGCTGAGCAAGGGTAAGTATGCGTTGGAGGCCTTCTACTGTAGGGTTTTGGACATAGGGATCTTTTTTCTTGCCCTTTTCAAAATGTTTCCCACAAATGATACAAAGCTTTGGATCCAATGCCTGTAAGACATTCTCCATAATTCAAAAGACTAGTGATTAAGAAAAAATTCAGAATTTTCATTGAAATGCAAATCAAGTTGAATTACAAGTGCAACATTGGTCAGAGGGCTAAGTACTTTCTTAGCTAGGGAAAGTAGTTTCTACAACTAACTGTTTAGCTACTTAGGGGTGAAGTAAGCAGTGTAGGCTGTACTGTCCACTGCTGGTCTGAACAGACAAAAGCTAACAATATTATTTTCCATTATTCAGTAATGACTTGACCAAAACAAAATTCAAATGAATGTAAATATTTTAATAAAGGTGTTCCATTCCAATTTTAACCTGATTCAATTGGATCTGTGTTTCATATGAAATGTATCATTATTAAATGTAAATATAGAGCAGCACTTACCTTGCCGTAACAATGAAAGTGTCAACATTCTTCTCACCACTGATAATGTGATTTGGACTTGAGACTGTATTTTGCCACTTTTACGTTTTCTTTCATTTTGGACACCTCATCCATTGAGTGACAGAACACCCTGATTCGTCATACTATATTTACATATTTGGTATTGTTGGATTCAGAACAACCCCACCTTTCCAACAAGCCATCATATGTGTTTCTATGATAATCCCTGGTAAAGCAGCTACAAAGTAAATGAAAACATTCTGCATAGATATTCATTTTTTGCATGTCCGCTTATTTTAGGTGTATGTTTACATGTTTACATCTATTCATTCTATACATCAAGATATTTACATCCATCTTTTCTAGTAGGTAAAACAACTTCCTGACTATAAACATGCCAAGTTTCAAAGCTCTCAGAGCTTTATATGCCTTAACTCCAATACGGACAGGCTATATTTCAGTCCTTTTTTGGTTTTGGGGTGTATAACAATATCTGTTAATTTAACAATCTTAGCAGTAAAATATTTTTACCCAAGAATCCATTTCATATATGGGAGACCTTAGAGATGAGGAAAAACATTGTTGGGTTTAGTTCTACCTCCGGTAGGGGTATCTCAAAAACTAAAGCCCTTTCTGACCATTTGTCACTAGCCTAATAGGCATTACTCTGTTAAGTGCTCTGAGTACTTGGAAGAGTAGAAAAGTGCTATAGCAATGGAACATTAAATATAAATACTGCAATTACTGGTACCTATAACCTAAAATGTGTTCTAGGTTAAATTGATTGAGTTAAGGCAATACTATTGGAGTTAAGGCATATACATTAGTGCAGATCAATCACACAAGCTCTGAGAACTTTGAAACTTGGCATGTGTATAGTCAGGAAGTTGCTTTACCTACTAGAAAAGACTGGATGTGAATATCTTGATGTATGGAATGAATAGAGACATGTAAACATACACCTAAAATAAGCGGACATGCAAAAAATGAATATCTATGCAGAATGTTTTCATTTACTTTGTAGCTGCTTTACCAGGGATTATCATAGAAACACATATGATGGCTTGTTGGAAAGGTAGGGTTGTACCGAATCCAACAATACCAAATATGTAAATATAGTATGACGAATCAGGGTGTTCTGTCACTCAATGGATGAGGTGTCCAAAATGAAAGAAAACGGAAAAGTGGCAAAATACAGTCTCAAGTCCAAATCACATTATCAGTGGTGAGAAGAATGTTGACACATTCATTGTTACGGCAAGGTAAGTGCTGCTCTATATTTACATTTAATAATGATACATTTCATATGAAACACAGATCCAATTGAATCAGGTTAAAATTGGAATGGAACACCTTTATTAAAATATTTACATTCATTTGAATTTTGTTTTGGTCAAGTCATTACTGAATAATGGAAAATAATATTGTTAGCTTTTGTCTGTCCAGACCAGCAGTGGACATTAGAGCCTACACTGCTTACTTCACCCCTAAGTAGCTAAACAGTTAGTTGTAGAAACTACTTTCCCTAGCTAAGTACTTAGCCCTCTGACTAATGTTGCATGTGTAATTCAACTTGATTTGCATTTCAATGAAAATTCTGAATTTTTTCCTTTTCACTAGTCTCTTGAATTGTAGAGAATGTCTTACAGACATTGGATCCAAAGCTTGTGGGAAACATTTTAGCATACTTACCTTTGCTCAGCAGAGAGAGAGATGGTGATGTCCATAAAACTCTGACTCTACAGAAGATATTTCTTCCGAAATCAAAGTTTCATATCATGTAGAGTGAACTACTGCCGTAAGACAAAAATCAGTGAGCAGCAGCAAGTTGCAAATGTTGAGAGCGAGAGCACATCTGCACCAAGAAGGCTGAGTAGGGCTGATATAACATAATTTCCAATACAGAGAGATTGTTTCATTTGTGGGAAGGCCAGCTCTAAACCAGAACCTCTGACAGCAATTTCAAGTGGAACAGTCGCAAGTACCAGAGACAAGGTCCTTCAGGCAGCTTCTGAAAGGCTTGATGAAGATGTACATCTTCAAATTCTTTCATGCCCAGATCTCTTTGCATGATACCAAATACCATAAAATGCCTTGCACACTACATCTCTAAATGAAATATAGCAGAAGCCATAGAAAAGAATAAAAAAGCAGACCAATGTCTATAACAAAGCCTTTATTAAGCTCACTGAAGACATTGATAAAACAGTATTGTCCAAAGGTAGGAAAGTGAGGACTCTCAACTCTTTGACTGATAGCTAGAACATACTAAAGACCATTGCTGAGCATGAAGGTGTGTCAACACAAGAAATATAGATTAAGGACAGTGGTGTCTACATCCCAACTGTTCTTACTTCAGTTGCTGAACATGGAATTGTTGATGCAGCCATCGACAACTTTTACCAAAATGAAGACACCCTGGATGAGAAGTGTACAACTTATGCTATGATGTCTGTTGTGTTCCGAAGAGGCGAAGTCTCCACAGCAGATAAATGCCTAGGACAGGTTCCCTCAGGTTCAGAGGTCCCTCACCACCTTAAACACGATTGATATGAATGTATGGAGATAAACTTGTATACAGGTACATTTTGTCCATTCTTTTACGCTTCACATCCAGGGTGTCTT
The DNA here is from genome assembly GCF_018492685.1 of Alosa sapidissima. NCBI lineage: Eukaryota > Metazoa > Chordata > Actinopteri > Clupeiformes > Clupeidae > Alosa > Alosa sapidissima. Next base: position 22,943,504 of record NC_055957.1, on the reverse strand, counting down.
CATTTTGGTCAAAGTTGCTGATGGCTGCATCACAAATTCCATGTTCAACAACTAAGGAAATATCATCTGTATATGGAGCCAGAGTTTTATGGACATCACCATCTCTCTTTCTGCTGAGCAAGGGTAAGTATGCGTTGGAGGCCTTCTACTGTAGGGTTTTGGACATAGGGATCTTTTTTCTTGCCCTTTTCAAAATGTTTCCCACAAATGATACAAAGCTTTGGATCCAATGCCTGTAAGACATTCTCCATAATTCAAAAGACTAGTGATTAAGAAAAAATTCAGAATTTTCATTGAAATGCAAATCAAGTTGAATTACAAGTGCAACATTGTTCAGAGGGCTAAGTACTTTCTTAGCTAGGGAAAGTAGTTTCTACAACTAACTGTTTAGCTACTTAGGGGTGAAGTAAGCAGTGTAGGCTGTACTGTCCACTGCTGGTCTGAACAGACAAAAGCTAACAATATTATTTTCCATTATTCAGTAATGACTTGACCAAAACAAAATTCAAATGAATGTAAATATTTTAATAAAGGTGTTCCATTCCAATTTTAACCTGATTCAATTGGATCTGTGTTTCATATGAAATGTATCATTATTAAATGTAAATATAGAGCAGCACTTACCTTGCCGTAACAATGAAAGTGTCAACATTCTTCTCACCACTGATAATGTGATTTGGACTTGAGACTGTATTTTGCCACTTTTCCGTTTTCTTTCATTTTGGACACCTCATCCATTGAGTGACAGAACACCCTGATTCGTCATACTATATTTACATATTTGGTATTGTTGGATTCAGAACAACCCCACCTTTCCAACAAGCCATCATATGTGTTTCTATGATAATCCCTGGTAAAGCAGCTACAAAGTAAATGAAAACATTCTGCATAGATATTCATTTTTTGCATGTCCGCTTATTTTAGGTGTATGTTTACATGTTTACATCTATTCATTCTATACATCAAGATATTTACATCCATCTTTTCTAGTAGGTAAAACAACTTCCTGACTATAAACATGCCAAGTTTCAAAGCTCTCAGAGCTTTATATGCCTTAACTCCAATACGGACAGGCTATATTTCAGTCCTTTTTTGGTTTTGGGGTGTATAACAATATCTGTTAATTTAACAATCTTAGCAGTAAAATATTTTTACCCAAGAATCCATTTCATATATGGGAGACCTTAGAGATGAGGAAAAACATTGTTGGGTTTAGTTCTACCTCCGGTAGGGGTATCTCAAAAACTAAAGCCCTTTCTGACCATTTGTCACTAGCCTAATAGGCATTACTCTGTTAAGTGCTCTGAGTACTTGGAAGAGTAGAAAAGTGCTATAGCAATGGAACATTAAATATAAATACTGAAATTACTGGTACCTATAACCTAAAATGTGTTCTAGGTTAAATTGATTGAGTAAATACATTTTGAAAATAAGATAATTAGTTTCCTTAAATACGGTAGTTTTGTTAATTGAACTCTCTCTTCCCCTATATCTATCTCTCTCTCTGAACTCAGCTCAGCCTCACTACTAACTATCTGGCGAGGTCATCTTTCTTCTTCTCCTTTCTCTCTTTCAGTCCCTCTCTCCATACGCGGAGTTAGTGGGGGGGCAGGGGGAGCACTGCCCCCCCCTGGTGGAAACGGGTAATTGCATTGTTTCAAAAATTAGTGAAATACGTCTGGCATGACCAGATATTTTAAAAATAATTTAAATAACACAAAATAACAATATAAGGAACGGGCTGCGGTTGATGATGGGAGCAGCCAGGTTTTCTTCTCTTGCGATCCTTCACATCGAAAGCGACATTACGGCCAACCGGACGAGGCATGCAGGACGCAAAAAACGAAAATTACTGTTGCACTAGTAACATGACATAGTTTGTCGGCATAGCCTACTGGGTCTTCTTTGTTCCTTTGAATAAACACATTTTTAAAAAAGAAATTAGCTGATCTAGCCGTAGTCTACTCTATTTACGTTCAATATGTCAATTTAATGTCAAGGCGAATGAAAACATTAGCTACTGCTGTTTTGTCTAAAAGTACACATAATCATGAAGTTGCAGCTATATATTTGCCGCTACAATTGCAGTGTTGTGTTGACCGTTTGCACAAACGAGGAGCTGAGAACCTGCATTCCATGATTCACCGCTGAACTACGTTGTAGGCCTACCGGAAATGCAACTGAACGAACGAACGATTCAGAACGAATCATCTTGGCGAACTGAACGACGCGAACTGTGTCATGAGAACGAACGATAAAATCCACCTCTAGTTTTAAATAACAAGATGCATTGGTTCATGTATGCTTAGCTTAAAGGACAAGTTCAGTATTTTACACTTAAAGATAGTTTATGATTAAATAGAACGTTTAAGATTGAAATTTGGACACATGCTGCTGTCCTAAGAATTTTCGGTTTCTGTGGTAGCACCCCCCCACCTCCAAAACGCTGCATAGGTGCACTGGAACAATCTTTCTAAAACGCATTAAACTTTCGTTTACAAAGACGTGAAACTCACCGAGTGGTCAGGGGTGTTCACTGATATGCTCACACAAAAATCGCGAAGGTGGGGGGCGAACCGAAAATTCTCAGGACAGCCGCATGTGTCCAAATTTCGATCTTAAACGTTCTATTTAATCATAAACTATCTGAAAACAGGGTTTTAAGTGTAAAATAGCGAACTTGTCCTTTAAGGAGAACAAGTCATTGAAAACTCAAATTTGATTCAAAGTAAGTAAACTCAGTAAACAATTAGTGGGGGGCCCTTAATACAGCTGGGCCCATGGGCCCGAAAGTTCATAATCCGCCCATGTACATGAGCATTAACGAAATTTACTGTACATAAATTTGTCACTTAAAACACACAGCAATGCCACTTACACATTATATAACAACCAGAATAAACACCTTAAAACAAAGACATAAACTCAGTTCACACAGAGTTCAACATACCTGTACACATTGACATAAAACAAGAAAACTTGTGACATGCAGTCTTCATACACACGGGATATCAGTAGCCTGTTAGCAGAGAAAACAGTGTACTAAATCTAAATGCATCAAATACAAAATCACACCGTATGTATCTAAGTTTGCTTGTTCACTAACATTACCTACACCCTGCACACTGCACATTACCCTACACACTGCCCCCCCCCCCCCCATAAATGCACAAATAGGCTGACACCAGACATAATTTCACTGTATTTCTTACTTCCAGTAACTATATGCATGTGACAATAAACTTACGTGTATCCTTGTATCCTTGTGACTGCATTATAATGCATATATATGGATTTTATAGACTGAAAACAAATGTTCATAATGCGGCTAACAAACAAGTATACCTTTCCTCAGATTAGCAACCGCAGACTGAGGAAAAACCGGAGATGCCAACAAAACAAAACTTAGGGTCAGTACAGGTTCACATGCTCTAAAACTAATACAGGGAAACAAAAATAAATCAGGATTTGGTGAAGGTTCATGAAGCTATTGCAAATAAAATATGAAATAAAGTTTTATTTTTTAACTCCATTACATCTACACACAACGCAAAATCAATTAGTAAGCTGACAGGACATTTATATACATGGCATTTAGGCAACCTTTATTGCAACGTTGGCACGGCAAGATGTCCTAGTTGCATGTTTAAAGGAAAATTCCGGTATTTAGCACTTTGAGTCCCTTTTCTGGTTTGTTTTGGATGAACTAGAGTGGTGGACACCAACATTTTGACGATTGGTCCTGTCTCGACCTTTCTGACTCGTTTTGAATCGCCTTTGACTACTCAGAGTGGCTGGCAACAGGCATACTGTAGGCTACTCAAACATGTCCTAAAACAACCCTTAACGTTCGTTTTCAAAACTGTGCAACTCACCGAGTGGTTAGTGGTGTTGTTAGTGGTTTAAAGTGGTTAGTGGTTTAAAGGCTTGGCAGAAAGATTATATTGATGAAAAGGTTAAGTCCCCATTTTGCCTAGGCTACAGAGCCATAATCACTCTGCTTCTAGCCAAGAATGAGTGACTGACTTAATGAGAACGACAGACCAAAGTGAAACAGGTGGGGGAACGAACAAGCGAATGAGACAGATTGAAGAGACATTTATTAACCTGGCATGACACAAAATACAAAGACAGCATGCATTTACCATTAGACAGATATTTAAATGTAAATGGCAATATTGAAATGCAAAATGGAGTTGTTAATGTAAACCATTATCGTTATTTTTTATCGTATGCTCTCCCACTAGTCTCACAAGCCCATTTGTTTTTTTTTCTTCCTGGAAACGGTTGCTATGCTTTCATGCCCCTCATTGACTAATTCGATGAGAACGTTTTAGAAACAATACAGACAACAGCATACGATTGGTTTGGCTCTCGCCTTAGGAAGCTGGGCCATAGGCATTCACAGCAGCACTAGGTCAGTGTGATTCAGCGACGAACGAAAGAACGAACAAGAACTGGAAAGGCGAATCAGTTCAGGTCGTTCATTTTTATGACCCGTTCGAACGAACTGATTTGTTTGCAACCGACCCACCTCTATTTAAAACTCCACTCTGCTAGGTGGCTCGCATGCCAGCAGCACTCTTGAGGCATCGGAGGTTTACCAACGTTCCACAAGCACAGCTAAGCTAGCTGGCATCCATTACACTAGGCAATATAGTTTGTTTTTAATAGCAAGCAGAAATGTCAAGATGGCAACAGGTCATTACATTCTTTAATTGACAAAATATGATTGTACAAAATATTCAATCAATGTGACGCAAATGAGGCTAGAGGCGGTGGATTAATTTATCAAAAGTGAGCAGCAACCAGACTCTGTCAGGGGTCGCCAACACATCGATTGCGATCGACCTGTCGATCTCTGGGACTTTCCCAGTAGATCTCAAGAATAACAGGAAAAATAAAAACACAACACCAAATTCCTGAAAAATGGCATTTTCACAGATGAAAATAATAAAATCTAAGTATAGGAACTGCCTCACTGATGGTCACCTCACAGACTGGCTGTAGACAACTATGAACTACAAAAAACTTGCAGACAGTATTCAGTCACAGCCATCACACTGACTTGAGTGAACATTTCTGAAAAACCTTTACCTGTTTGAACATTACTGAAAAAGCTTTACCTGTAAAAGTGTGATGCAGATGAGCCAGAATGACATTTAATTTGTATTGGTATAAGAGTTCAGAAGTAATAGTAAGTTTCATAGTTAACTGTTACAAATAGCAATATGATCTGTTTCAATGTGTTGTTGTCAGTAGGCTACTGCATAAGATGAGCCAGAATGGCATTTCGTTTTTATTGGTGCAAATGTTCAGACATAATATTAAGTTTCAATAATCAATATATAAATAGCAATATGATCTGTTCATTACCAAATGGGTAGTTTTCTCTCCATTATGTACAAAAGTAAATGCAGTACCTTGCATGAAGCAAGTTCTTAAGCTTCACAGAGCACTACCTGCTCATTACAAAATGTGTTGTCCCCACTGAACAAAATAACATCATTTATATCTTTGACCTGATATATTTGCTTAAATAAAAGTCTTTAAATTGGAAGTGTATTTTGGCTTTGGTTATCTTTTAACGCTTCAAGGTAGATATTGCCTTTGTTCAGGCCGAGGTCAGGGATCTTGGGCTCAAAAAGGTTGGTGACCACTGCTCTATGCGATGGGCTAAGCCCCGAATGTTTTCAACTGCTAGGCGACACCCCTGTCTATTGCGTTTCAAGACAACCGTGCTGCATTGGATTTCATAAGGAAGAATTGTTCAATTGTTACAATGTAATTATGCATGTTTGTTTTCTCCATATGTGCTCATGCTGTGTTCCCAAAGTGGTAGGCCAGGTCTCAGCTGCTACAATTATTTATTTATTTTTGTCTGCCCCCCCTGGCTCGAATGTCAAACTCCGCCTTTTTTCTGTTCTCTTTCTTTCTCTCTCCCTTTCTATTGTTCTCTTTCTCTCTCCCTCCCTATGTCTCTGACCTGAGTTCACCCCCCCCCACACACAAACTCTCTTATAACGCTGCTTCAAGGTCACTCCTTCCTTTCTTTCTGACTTTAGCAGACCCTCTCACCTTGTACTGCTATTATACCTCTCTGCCACTCTTACCTAATCTCCTCTTCTTCTCTTTCTTCCCTGGTTCTCTGATCTCTCCATCATTGTCAGGAGTGTCTGCTTCAGGGTCCACATGGCTGTCCTCATGCAGACCCAGCACAATCACAACACATTACAGTTAAAACCGTGTGTGTGCCTGTGTGTTGATGTCAGACACTTTTGAATAGGCACTTCAGTATGTTGATCTCATACAAAGAGGCGTAATGAAGCTATTGTAACTGTTCAGCCCTGTATGCTGGCACTGTCTGAAGTCAGTATTCTGCATGAATTGCTTATAAATGTGTTATAACCCATTACATTACATTACATTTGGCTGACGCTTTTTTAACAAAAGCGACTAACAACTATTAGCTTATAACAGATCCTATAAACAGTGAAATAGAAATATTAAAATGCTGTTTGCAATATACCAGCATGATCAGTTTGCACTTAAATAGTTTGAGGTAATTTTTTTGTAGTTTTCAGGGTTGTAAAAAAGATACTAGTATCTGGTTAACTTTTTACTCATTCTTGGTACCATAACTAATGTAGTTGTATTCCTTAGCATGTTGTGGGACTATTGTCATCCTAGGGTCTGGTCACCATTTTCTCTAGAAGTGGATCATTTTCCAGGAATAATGATTGAGGGCAGGAATCCTCAGGAGTCTCCGGTGCACAAGTGTCAGTCAGCCAACCACATCCAAATCCTGATTGAGCTCTCTTTCATGTTAGTCTTTAACTGTCATTTGGAGGGCAAGGCAGGTCCACTCTACAGGAGGACTCAGCACCACAGATACAGCCCGTCGGCCTCCAGCTCTCCCGATCGTGACTGTCACCAGCGGAGATGTCCCCATGACACCTGAGAGAGAGGAGAGCCAACTCAGTCTCCCAGCGGCACCAGCAGGTCACCGGTTACGGTTGACTGCTGTTCAAAATCCTCTCAGAAATGCATCAATCACATACACACTCACTCATGGGTCTCCTTGTCCAGATCTGGCTGACATTCACCACTCTAAACCCAAACAGTGAAGCTAGCTCAGCTAAATAACAATTTAACACATCTTCAACATTGAAAAATTAACTTGTGACTATTTTTTTCTAACTTGAAAATGCATAGCTTAAAGAGCAACTCAACTGTTTTCGGTATAACTTAGACAGCCATTGTCCTTTGCACCAACATTAAAATCATAAAACTTAACTATGTCTTTTTCAACAGTTTTTATGTTTTTGCTAATTGAATTAAAATAACAATCTAATTTGGGGAGTGTGTCTTTATGTTGTGCTTTGACTGATGTCACCATGGAGACTTCTCCATGTGAGGGGCCTCATTTATAAAAGGGTTGCGTAGAAACCATCCTTCATTTGATCTTAGATCATTTCTGAAATTATCGTACGTGTGATTCAGCGAAAACAAACGTACGCACAAAAAAACGTGCATACTCCACCCTTCCAGATGTGCCCATTATAAATCACAAATCAACGTCAACTTGTGCGCAGCCGGATGGTTTTAGGTCTCCGCCTTGTAAACACCCCCTCATCAATATCATTAGCATATGTTTTAATGAAATCAATGGCCTAAAAGCATAGACAGTAAAAGAAATGGACGAACAGACTCTGTTCCGTCGTTTTCAATGGGAGGGTACTGAGTCAAATAGAACGATTTTTCAGTTGGTCCCCCCAGTACTGCGCAGACTCACACTTAACTTCGTGACGTTAGCCATCGAACTGAATCTTGTAACTTGTGAACGTTAAGCCTACATGACATCACGCTTAAAATTTAGTCCTCTGTTTTGTAGGCTAAATCAGCATATTACCCTGGGTCATATTGGAAACGTACAGTAGCCTACTGTACCATAACGTACATGATTATGCTGTAGGCCTAGAGGTCTTTTCTTCATAAGCTAGGCCTACCCATTTTTTTCCTACAAAGTAGGCCTAAACATACTAAATGTTGATTATTCACATTACTGCAAGCAAAAGGAATGAAAGCGAGCAGAGGACAATGGACATGGATGCATACGATCTCTTTCCAGAAAGCTTTGCTGAAAAAAAAAACATAATTAGTTAAGCTATTCGAACTGACGCATATAGGCTAGTTAACATCAGATGGCATAGGCTAGGCCTATACAATGTTTTCCATATATAATTTTACATAGGCTACAGCTTTTAGGCCATTGATTTCATTAAAACATATGCTAATGATATTGATGAGGGGGTGTTTACAAGGCGGAGACCTAAAAGCATCCGGCTGCGCACAAGGACGTTCATTTGTGATTTATAATCGGCATATCTGGAAGGGTGGTGTACACACGTTTTTTTGTGCGTACGTTCGTTTTCTCTGAATCATTTCAGAAATTATCTAAGATCAAATAAAGGATGGTTTCTACGCAACACTTTTATAAATGAGGCCCCTGGAGAGGAAGCAGAGCCATCTTGGTTTTCAACGACGGCACATTTGTAGCCTAGATTTCCTTGGGGTACACTTGCTATTTAACCAAGCGTTCCCACGGCAACACATGTGTATTAAGCCTGGGTAAGCGTGCATTGTGTACAAAAAAGCTTGCTTCATGACCTGAAATATATGACACACACACACGCACACTCTATAATGGACCAGCTAGCGTCAAGTGAGTGTGTTTCAAAAATGTGTTCTAGTGTTCATGCCCAGTCCTGCTTTTTTGATTAGAAAAAAATGTGTGTGAGGAATGTTTAATGAGCTTCAGTGACAACAATAGTTTGGAAAGATCTGGGTGTGTGTACAGTATGTGTGGGGCGGTGTATTTGAATGGCTGTTGAGGTTCAGAGATAATAAGCATTTGACAGATCTGGGCCTGTGTGTGTATGTGAGAAACATGGAGTGTATTTTATTGGCTGGTGAGCATCAGAGATAATAAGCGTTTGGCAGAATCTGGGTCTACACCTGCTGCGACTGTCATTTCTGGTACTGAGAACCTTGCAGCTTTGCACAAAATAAAACAGACAAACAAACGATTAGCTTAGCTCCCTGTAGTATATGCGGACTTGGCTGCAAAGATCTTAGTTCTAGGCTATAATCTTTGCTTGGCTGTGGATTCGAGGATGTCGGGCAAAAAAGAAAGGTGGCGGACATCAGAAGCTATTTCAAGAAACATTTAAGTGTAGGCCTACATGTAAGTCATAATATTATGCGCTAGTTCAAGGCATAGAAATGCCAGAAACGTTGTTTTTGGTACACATTTAGTTGACAATGCTATATGTGTATAGCCTATTAAATGGACGTTGGAATTAACCAAACAGCTAGTTTAGCTATATCCATAGACAGTAAAAGATAGGCTATATCGCACTAGCAGATTTGTGTAGGCCTACTATGACAATGGTTACTAAGGAAAGGAAATGCATGCTTTTAACCAGCAATGCTATAAATGTTTGCTGAAATGAATGGAAATGGCAAAAATACGTGGATGTCAGTAAAACAAATGCATTTCTATGGGCTTGATGTGCTGGAGATAGAACATGAATGCAAAACATCGCTTCGAACCGTTTCTCATAATGACAATCGATTTGTTACTTTGTCAGATGACAGAAAGAGCAACCCAGCCGCTCCCTTTATCAGACAGCGGTGGTGTGGCAGGGTCACTCACAGCAGCAGGTGAACTTGAATAAGGTGTTTACAGTAATTGATTTTTTTGTGTAACCTAGTTATAGGCTAATATTAAAAGTAGACCTAGTGAATACTACTGGTCTTCTTCGAGATTTGAGTCATGCTATGTCACTGCTCATGATATCAATATTTTATTTATAAAGTGACAGAGGAACCCTGGCCAGGTTGTTGCTCAGATAGGGGAGATTCAGGGCTACAGGTAAATTTGACATGGTGTTTTGACTAAATGTTTTACTGCATATGCATCAGTAGGTAATGCATCATACAAAGTTAAAGTCAGGCACGCATCATACATTATTTTATTTGGGGGGGGGGGTAGTAGTGTCCCCACCAAAGCTCAGACCAAACCTCGGAGCCGGACTTAGGACTGGAGTTGGAGCAGGGACTGGAGTCAAGTATTTTGGGTGCGAGTTAAAAATGTCAATGTTGTTGGAAGTGGAGGAAACAGCACTCTCTTGTATGTTACTTTTAATAGGGTTTATTGCACCATGCCCTTGACTACAGATGCGTTTCGGCATCAAGCCGTCTTCAGTGAAACGTGTCTGTAGTCAAGGGCATGGTGCAATAAATAGTTTTAAAAGTAACATACAAGAGAGTGCGGTTTCCTCCACTTCCAACAGGGAGCTTAGGAACATGAAGGAACCAAAAGTCGCATGGAGCCAGAACAGGAGTGCGTCGGGGAGCTGGGTCCGAAGCGTGTCGAGGAGCCAGGACCGGAGTGCAGCGCAGAGTTGGGTCCGGAGAGCGCCACGGAGCCGGCACTGGAGCGGGGACCCAGACGGAACTGCATAGCGTCGGGGAGCCGGCACTGGAGCAGGGACCGCAGACGGAACTGTATATTAAATATATATGGTAACAATTATCAAAAGAAAATAAGCAACATTTACATAATTATAGTGGGTAAAACAACTTAATTTAAAGGGGACTCTTGGCAACTATTTCAACGTAATAAACCCCTTTAGAAATCATTTGGATGGTTAAATGACCTGTTTCAGTGAAAATGGTGACTTTCCCCACTGCACCTAGCGTCCCCAGGCGGAAAACCAACCTTGCAACATTGAGACTACCGTCCCGGAAAGAGAAGTGAGAAACAAGAAGCTCGTTTTAAATCGTGTTTCTTACCTTGTAACATCCACATATTTCTGCCAAACTTATGCTAACCGTTCGCTAGCTTGCTTACTCAGAAAGTTTCAGTGCAAATTGTTACAAGGATTTTATTAAGTAAATTCTACAAGTTATTTTTTCAGTGTAGGGTAGCATATTGTTGAAAAATAATAGGATAGTTAAAGTTATCAATCGCTCGGCTGCTTGCTGTTGTCTCTGAATAAACCAACGAAGAGATAAAAAGCAGATACAAACCTCGGAAACTTGGGCTGTATCCTATTCCAACTGCAGGCTAATTACAGTCAAAAGATTGATAGCAAAACCAAAGATCCTTGATTAAGTTACTGCTCGCACTTTTGCATGCGTGGCAAGAATATGGGTGTGTCGCATAATAGTACTGTTAGAAATTACACAAACAACAATCGACTAAGCTACTTTTACCACTGCTAGGTAACAAAAAAGTAAATAGCATTTGAGCAATACTAAGCCAACTAAATCACAATATAGCTTCATTCCAGCCTTAGTGTAGAGTGGGCACAGGGTGCACCTCCGATATTTATAAATGTGTGCCCTTCCAAAAGACCTGTTCCACAACAGCAGTAGGGGAAAGACAGGTAAACACCTTAATGAAGTCCCTCATAAATTTCAATTAATGTCATTAAGGCATAATGTGAAAAACAGGTTTTGGGTCAAATCAGTGTTTTGTATTTTAAATGCATCTCCTGACTTTCGTTTGAGTTGTGGAAAACGGACCTGGGACAAATCTGTAAACCGGTGAAAACAGCATTGCTAGCAGAGCTGAAACCTCTATCAGGGCCTGATCTGGCCTACAGTCAGATACCGTAGGTCCACTACAGACGGATATAACGGCTTTAATGCGGATCCGACCAAATGCAATTGCTATCTGGGTAGGCACATACCTGTGTGTAAACATGCCTGAATTCTTTGATTTAAATGATGATACCAGCTTAATCTAGCACTTACTCGATCCCTTATATATCCCTCCTCTGCTTCCCATGACGTAACTCCACTAGAACTGTCACTCGATGCGAGTAGTACTTATTGCTGCACTAATGTGTCCTTGTCACACTTGTCCTTGTTTCTCCGTCGCTTTGGATAAATGACTAAATGTAAATGTAATGTCTCTTATGACAAGAACTATCCCTGTTGACCATGTACACATGCTCACAAACATTAGCCCAGAACTCAAGGGGGAAAAAAGAAAATATGTTAATGTGAACGCATCTCTGGACAGATCTGCTCTCCCTTTCAGCTATAGGCTAGCTATAGGCTAACTGGTCTTATCCACTTCCAGGGAATTATGCTAAGCGAGGCTAACATTATCAGACAGGAGTATTGCATGCACTGACAAGAGAAGGATAAATATCCTCATATTGAACACTAGGGTAGACAGCAAAATAAGTGTTAGCGTGTTTCCTTAAGTTTGGTTATACACTCTTTCTGTCTCAAAGCTTTCTGCCTTTTACTTCTGCTCCTTGCTATGCCACTGATTCTTCCATGAGGGTAGACAGACAGACAGGAGAGTGAATGGAAAGACTGAGGATAATAGGAGGGAAAACACAAAAAGCCTACTGAGATTGATTAAAAGTCCCAGCCAAGTAAAATGAAGCCAAAGGGAATGAGACTACTGAGAGAGAGAGAGAGAGAGAGAGAAGGGTATATTAGACTGGGAGATTTAATTAAACTTGATAATAGAAGACAGACAACTCTGAGTGCTTTATGTGTGTTCAGGTGTGTGTGTGGTGGCACTGTTGCTGGGATTATCTTTTCCCTGGCCATCTGGAAGGGACTGTAGTCTGATACCTGCTGCTGCTCATTCTCAGTCTCATTCACACATCTCTCTCTCTCACACACACACAATTTGGAGAGAGGATGAAGGGAATGATCGGGAATGGGGCTCATTCGATCAGAAGCATCAAAGGCACCAGGCTCCTGAGACACACACACACAACAAGCACACACTGTCACTGATGAGTCACACCAGGCACAGACAAGCACACCCACACACACATACCATCACTGATGGGTCAAACCATGCACAGACAAGCACACACACACACACATGCACACGCACCATCATTGATGAGTCACACCAGGTGCAGGCATACACACACACACTAACACACACACACACACCAAATGCAGATATACTAGTAGGATTAATAGGTAGATATATGGGTTATTTATTGTCCCTAGGGAGACAAACACATCACATGAGCCACGCCTGCAGCCACAGACGGGTAACACTGCATGCATCCCCACACAACACACAGGGGTAACACACACACAGGGGTAACACTGCATGCATCCCCACACAACACACAGGGGTAACACTGCATGCATCCCCACACAACACACAGGGGTAACACTGCATGCATCCCCACACAACACACAGGGGTAACTCTGCATCCCCACACAACACACAGGGGTAACTCTGCATGCATCCCCACACAACACACAGGGGTAACACTGCATGCATCCCCACACAACACACAGGGGTAACTCTGCATCCTCATGCAACACACAGGGGTAACTCTGCATGCATCCCCACACAACACACAGGGGTAACTCTGCATGCATCCCCACACAACACACAGGGGTAACTCTGCATCCTCATGCAACACACAGGGGTAACACTGCATGCATCCCCACACAACACACAGGGGTAACTCTGCATCCTCATGCAACACACAGGGGTAACTCTGCATGCATCCCCACACAACACACAGGGGTAACTCTGCATGTATCCCCACACAACACACAGGGGTAACACTGCATGCATCCCCACACAACACACAGGGGTAACTCTGCATGCATCCCCACACAACACACAGGGGTAACTCTGCATGCATCCCCACACAACACACAGGGGTAACACTGCATGCATCCCCACACAACACACAGGGGTAACACTGTGTCTCTACATCAGTTAGTCTGGCACCATGATGAGGGGTCAAAGATTCACTTGGACTTTCAGTTTCAGTTCAGTTTCTTTCAGTTTAATGCTCTGCATCTGAGGCTGGGTGGAGCAATGTGTGCTGATTCAGGTGGTGGTCTGTGTTGGTCTGTGTGGTTTGTTGATGGTCTGTGTGGTTTGTTGTTGGTGGTCTGTGTGATTTGTTGTTGGTTGATGGTCTGTGTGGTTTGTTGTTGGTTGATGGTCTGTGTGGTTTGTTGTTGGTGGTCTGTGATGGTCTGTGTGGTTTGTTGTTATCCATGCTAGGAGTGTGATGGCTATGTTATTTATGTCAAGACAGATTGGCAGTAGGCAGACTCATTATCTTGTCAGCAGTGTCTGTGATTTCAATCAGTTTTGCCGGTGATGGTCAACATTGTGAAGAAACGTGGGGACCAATACTGTACAGCAGGGGTGGGGTGAGGTTGGGTGGACTACACCTCTGTAGGGCAACAGCAGGAGGTTGGGGGCAACACAGAGAGATTCCAGTTGGCACATGACGCATCATTTATCTTGTGCATGTTTCTGGGTGGCAGGGATATGTTTACTAAAGTTAGGTTTATTGTCTATGAAGAGTCCCCACTATTTATCTGATGGCCTGCTTGACTGCTTGTCTGTGGATATAGGTGTGGTTCAGTCCAGGGGGCGATTGTGATACACACCACGCCACCCTCCAGAAAGGCTGCAATGCCGTGCTCAAACATTTTATTGAAGTGAAGTGGCCAAATAGCACTTTCAGAAGCAACTGCCTTACCCGTGACCAGTTGACTCCAGGTGTGGTGTATTTAGGGGTTGGTTACTCCCTTTCTTGAGACGTCTCTGTATTTTACGCACCTGATGTAGCCCAGCTGTTAGTGTACGTGTAAGTGCATAATCTATTGCTATTGTAGCCTTCACAAAGGGCCAAGGTCCTTCAGCATCACCATTGCAGAACAGCTCCCATTCTTTCAGAACCACTCCACTGAAAAGCTCCCACTTTTTATCTGTCCAGCCCTCTGTATGACCTTTGCTTTGCCCGATTTTGTTGAGTGGTCATTCGCGTTCAGGTTTTTTTTTTTCATCATCAAGCATGTACTCTTTCTTTCCCTCTCTCTCTGTCTCTCCCACTCATACTGTATCTCCTGCTCCCATTTTCCTCTGTTAATTACCTACGCATGCACACAGACACCGACACAAGACATAGACACAGAATCATTTCTAATAATAGGCTAATATGTGACTTCCTATGTATTTTGTATCTCATTTTTATACTATTTATTATGTATGTGTATGATATGGACCTGTGTCTGAAATAAAGCTTATATATATTTCTGGTGGGTGAGCACACAAGCCCACACATGTAAGTGCACACAATACATTGTGTGACAGCCATGACAATGTAAGAAGGCAGAGGCTGGACATAATGCAGGTAGGTGGACTCATGTGCCAGACTAAGGGCTGTCCAAACAATTACATATCTTTCTCTCTCTGTCTTTTCCTCTCTCTCACACACGGTCTCTCACACACACACACAGATGCACCATCGAGAACATCCTCACCAACTGTGCCACAGTATCCACAAGTTTCCACCGCCCCATGATGCTTTGCGTGAATTGTGGGCTTCACTTCCGGTTACTAGGCTACAAGATCGATGTAAACAATCGCCGCCTCTCATTCATTCATTCATTCATTACAATGTGGCAACATTGTAAAACGGCTGAAAAACGGCTATATAAATATACCTTGACCCTCTGCGGTTACTGGATGGGAAGGCGATGTAAAAAAACGGCCTAGGATAACCTACAGCAGCATTTTTTCCTACTTTGTTGAGTCTGTGTCTTGTGATGGTACGGCAATGAAGAACCTAAAAAGCTCTGAAGCGTACCAATATTTACATAGCGAGAAAGTCAGGCGAGTGTGGCTAAAAGAGGTCACAGAAGATCTAGTGTACTTGAAGGCTGAGATAGAGCCAAGTCAGAGTCTGAAAACAACTCATCATAAGGCCTGGGTATTGGTATCAAAGACAGAAGTGATACAGACAGCAGGCTGTTCATGTATAGGGCCAGGACGCTCCTGTAGTCATGCAGCAGCAATACTGTGGAAGGTTAGTAACGATAGTGCTAACGAGTGTAACATGATCATGAAAATGTCTAAAATGTCACAGTCTCTTGCTGGCTTTAAGCTAGTGTCTCAAGCTATGCCCAAATAGCTATAAAATCTAGACAGGAAGCTAAGACTGAAAGTCCAATGCAGAAGTGTTTTTTAACTTACTTCAATCTTCAATTAAATGGATTTCCATTTTTGTAAACAAGAAATAAACAGAAAATCAAATCACGCCCGTTTTCCCGTTTTCTTACCATGCCATTACATAATGAAACTGTACACAATCAGGATGCACCGATTAGCATCAGGCTTGAAGAGATTATAGCCATCCACTCTGCACCTATTCAGATGTTTCGTTTCACACTAAGATAAGCAACAATTTGCACAAAATATGCTACGTAGTTTAAACAACCGTTTAACGTCATGCTACATAGTTCAGTTTTACAGTACTCCCAAGCAAGCCTTGAGCAAAATGTGTTTTAGAAGAGTGCTTAAGCATTCCAAATCTGTCAAGAACCAGCGAATTTACTACATACGATTTTAATAGACCCACAAGGTGGCATTACAACACCACGTATTATGTGCCATGACAGCTGTCATAAAATATGATATTGTTGCTCAGTTGTAAGATATTTTGGTGACCATTTGGTGAGATACTACATGATTTTGAGACACTAGCTAAAAGACTACTTAAAGCATAGAAGTCAGTTTAGCATGTGATAAGAAAATGGGAAACCGTTACTTCTTGTAGGTTGAGAATGCAGTCAGGCAAGGTGATGTCCCAGCTGGCAAGGAATGTGTCAAATTCAGTTGAGACAAAAACTGACCCATTGTCTGTTACCAACTCCAGTGGGTTTCCTTCACGGCTGAAGACAGTAGACAGGAACTGAATGACTGTAGAAGAGGTCACCTCAGAAGTGAACGCAACCTCTGGCCACTTGCTATAGTAATCGACTAAGGTTAGGGCATAACGGCAATCAGGAGGAGCACGGTGGTAAGGACCTACAATGTCTATTGCTAGCTTTTCCCATGCTGCATCAGGAAGTCTTACCGGGTTCAGTGGAGATGCTCTGACAACGGCAGTCTTGTCATGCTGAGAACATGTGACGCATGACTTGATGGCAGCTTGTACGTCAGCGTCCATGCCTGGCCACCAGTAGAGCTCCCTCAGCCTCTGCTTCGTACGTACAATTCCTTGGTGTGTATCATGGGCAATTTGAATCAGCTTGGGCTGAACATTTCTTGGGACCACAACACGGTGTGTGCTGCGGATAATGCATTCGTCATGTTCAGAAAGCTCCGTCTGAGTCCTGAAGTTTGACACGAGAGCTGGATCAAGGTAGCCTAGAAATCTAGACGCACCCTCGCGGCAGCAAATTACATTTGCTTCCAGGGCTAGTCTAGCAACTCTCCGTTGGCTTGTGAGCTTGAAAAATTAAACTTCTATCAGGCCAATCAAATCGTGTATAGAGTCATTAGGTGGGCTTAACATAATGATTGATGGCAGAGTTGCAACGGTTCCCTGCTATTCCCTGCTACTTGAAAACAAAGAAGATGGATGTTGCTGTTGGCCAACAGTGTGACACGAGTTGAGCTTGTTTTAAAATGGCAAAAGTTTGAACTAGCCAACTAGCTCCGCTGGTGGGAAAACGCATGGGACACAGCGCTGTCCTATTGCGTGCAGAGGGAATTTGAAAGACAACCGATTATTCCGCCCCTCGGACTGAGCACTGCGAACGGTGAGTGCCCAGACCCTACATGCGTGCGTGGCCAACCTCCCCTAATGCATGTTTTCACCTGTTGTAGGACAGGACAGTCCCTACATGCAGTTGTCAATTCTTCAACAGTAACAGTAGCAAAATCGTCAGACACCAATGCTACCATTTCCATGTCTGACTCTACATGTTCAGTGTCAGGTAGCGGCAGACGTGAGAGACAGTCAGAAATTACATTGTCACAGCCTCGTTTGTACTCAATGGTGTAATTGAATGTCAAGAGTCTTGCAGACCACCTAGCAATTCTCATACCTGCTCTGCCAAGCCCCTTAGTGGTGAGCAGCGTTGTTAGAGGACTGTGATCAGTACGAAGTGTAAAATAATTATCCCACAGGTAAGTGCGCCAGCGTTCAGTTGCACACAGGCAAGGGCTTCCTTTTCAATTGTGGAGTATTTCCTCTCACTGTCTGTAAGAGTGCGGGACACAAAGGCAATAGTTTTCTCAACGTCACCATGGAGCTGCGTAAGCACTGCACCAATGCCATAGTCACATGCATCGGTTGTAACAACGGTATACAACATTGGATCATATAATGCAAGAGCTGGGCTATTAGTTATCAGTTTCTTGAGTTGAGAGAAAGCTTGTTGTGTATCCTCAGTCCATTTGTATTTACTATCTTTTCTCAGTAGAGCTCGTAGTGGTTCCACCACCACCGCGTAGTTTGGAATGAACTTGGAGTAGAAGGAGGTAAGGCCCAAGAATGAGCGCAACGCAGGAGCATCATGTGGGGGGGATCATCAGCAATAGCTTTGACATGGCCCAGAAAGGGTATGTCTTTCGGAACTGGCACTTTGACAAGTTGAGTTTAAGGCCACTGTCGTGTAAGCGCTGGAGTACTGCTTTGAGGCGATGTTCATGTAACTCTGGAGTTTCCCCGTATAGAATGATATCATCCAGGTAGCACTGGACGCCTTTCAGTCCAGCCAGGATTTTTGACATCATCCTCTGAAATGCACTTGGAGCAGATGCCAACCCGTATGGTAGCCTACTTTGGTGAAGCGGAATAGCCCGTCATGGGTGATTAAAGGCAGTAAGGTCTCTGCTCTCAACATGCAACAGCATTTGATGGTAAGCATTTTGTAAGTCTACACTGTAACAAGAGTGTGAAGTAGGCGTGTGAGTAGGTGTGTCTGATGCCAACTGGAGAACCAACCATGTGGGCTTGTTTTGCCTCCAATTCTTCCTTTGTTTAACCCATACAAAAGTGATTAACTTGCATTGTAAGAAGAAGGATGGAGAACTGAGGAAGAGAGGGAGAGGTTGATCCTCTTGATGGCCTCTGTGCCATGGCCTACACTGACCATTTTTTGTACCCTCTCTGCTTGTAACAGAATAAACCTGATTCCTGAGTTTTCCTGAAGTTTGCCAGTCTAAGTTAATATTAAGTAATCATTCACCACAATTACTTCCAATATATATATATATATATATATATATATATATATTTAAGCAATATAGGGTTGGTCATGGATATTCCCACGGGTGTTGTTCGGCCGTAGCCACGAGGCCGAGTGGCGCAGGCAACAACAGCCGTGGGAATATCCATGAACAATCCCATGATCACGAGTGCTATATTGCTTTTATACAACAATTCTACCACAAACTAAATAATCTGAAAACACCCCATTATTGTTTAAAAATGTTAATTTCGACATCGTTCTTACGCATCAAAAAATAGTTCCCTTTTTAATAGACAGCGTCTTGGTTGCTAGGTAACCAACATTCCAGACCCCTCGTTACGGGTCTTTGTGGTTTACATGTCTTCTTAAAAGACATGTTGAAAGTCGGGCTGAAATCACATTCATATCTAGGTTTGCTGCATGCATGTTACAAGGACACTGGGCCATGTCATGTAAGGGACATGGTACTGCAAAAAAACGGAAACATAATCTACATTGCAGAACCACTCAACTTTATTAATGTATAGTGGATAAATGTTACACTACTGTGCACAGCCTGACGTGACGATGCTAGCACGTTAGCAGCGGTTAGCTAATAACGACGCTATAGAGACAGAGTTGAAGCTGATTTCTTGGAGGGTGATCCAGCACGAGTGTGGAAGGGACTCCGAACCATCACTGGCTTTGAAAGAAAGTCCCCTCCTATGATGAATGTGAGTAAAGCCCTCCCTGATGAACTTAATGCTTTTTATGCTCGCTTTGACATGAAAAACACAGACTATATTGGACTAGCTGCAGCATGTGAAGCAAATGAGGATGCACCTTTCTGTGTCTCTGAGGTCGATGTGAGCAATGCCTTTAGGAGGGTAAATTGTAGAAAAGCTACTGGACCGGATGGAATTTCTAACAGGGTTTTGAAATCCTGCGCTGCTCAGTTAGCTCCTGTGTTCACTTATATCTTTAACACATCATTGGCTCAAGAGACAGTTCCTACTTGCCTCAAGCAGTCTGTTATTGTTCCAGTACCGAAAAACAAAAGTCCATCATGTCTGAATGACTACCGCCCAGTAGCCCTGACGTCTACAGTGATGAAGTGTTTTGAGAAGCTTGTGAAAAACATTATCTGCTCATCCCTCCCTGCCTCCTTCGACCCCCTCCAATTTGCTTACAGAGCCAACAGGTCTACAGAGGATGCCATCTCAAACCTCATGCACACCACCTTAACTCACCTGGAGGATGGGAATGGGAATTATGTGAGGATGCTGTTCATTGACTTTAGTTCAGCATTAAACACGATAGTACCTCTCACCTTGGTCACAAAGATGAAGGCCTTAGGACTGAACACCACCCTGTGTCACTGGATATTTGACTTCCTCACCAACCGTTCACAAGTGGTTAGAGTGGGGGGTCTGACATCTGACTCATTAACCATCAGCACTGGTGCTCCCCAAGGCTGTGTTTTGAGTCCACTGCTGTACAACATCTACACACATGACTGCAAAGCCAACAGTAGTCATACCTCCATCATCAAGTTTGCAGATGACACAGTGATCTTGGGCCTGATTAGTAACAACAATGAACAGCTCTACTTGGATCAGGTTGATGAGGTGGCACAGTGGTGTCAATCTAACAGCTTGACACTGAATATCAATAAAACCAAGGAAATGGTAGTGGATTACAGAAGGCAGCAGCAGAACTACAGTTACACCCCACTAATGATCAGCGGGCAACCTGTAGAGAGAGTCACAAGTTTTAAATACCTTGGTGTCCACATTACTGAAGACTTAACATGGACTGTTAACACTCAATATGTTCTGAAGAAGTCCAGACAACGACTCTACTTCCTTCGTCAGCTAAGGAAATTCAAAGTTTCTACATCCATCATGAAGGCCTTCTACACTCCAGTGGTTGAGAGTGTTCTAACTGGTAGCATCATCACCTGGTATGGGAACTCCACAGTTAGAGATTGTAATACTCTGCAGAGAGTAGTGCGCTCAGCTGAACGTACTATAAGAACTCAACTCCCTGCTCTACAAGATATCTATTTCAGAAGAGTACTCCTAAGAGCCCAAAAGATTCTGAAGGACTCTTCTCATCCTAACAATGGATTATTCCTACAACTGAAATCAAGAAGACTCCTATGTAGTCACAAAGCCAGAACTGAGAGACTCAGGAGAAGTTTTTATCCCCAGGCCATCCGAACTCTGAACTCACACTCTACTGACTTTGCACTTTTTCACTCCTCAGCACTCATGACCCCCCCCCCCCCCCACACACACACACACCTACAAGACTTTTAGCACTTTTACATCCCTCTCCCTATGCTACAGACCTTTTATTTATTTTCTTATTTCATCACACGTCAAAACACACACACACACACACCTGACTTTCTCCAACTTTTGCACATCTCCATAGAACTTTTTATTTATTATTTTTGATTTCTCCTCCATCTACGCATGTCCTTGATTGCCTAGCCTTTCTGCCCCCACCCCCCATCCCCAACATACACACTTACATCATCACTGTCATCACTTCACATACATTCAGCACACTGCTTGCTCTACAGTAAGCCTCCTCTACATACTTGCTGCACACTGCCCCCCCCCCCCCCCCACATACACAGCACATTGTCTTCAGGATCTTCTCCAACACACATCCTCTACATACTTACAGCACACTGCCCCCACCTACCCACACACACACTACACACACACAGTCACTGCTCCACTCCCCTCCCGCCCACACACACATCTTCACTGTCATCACTCACATACATTACATACAGTACTCTGCTTGCAATAGTAAGTCCCTGCCCCCCCACCACCACCCCTACATACACAGCACATTATTTCATCAGGAAGCTTCTCCAACACACATCCCCAACATACTTACAGCACACTGCCCCCCCCCCCCCCCCCCCCCCCCCCAATACACAGCACATTGTCTCATGAGGAAGCTTCTTCTATTTCTGCTAGGTACTGCTTCACTCTGCTACTGGTGGTGGATCAGGCTGACTGCAAAGAGAATGTCTAATAAGGGTTCTGGTCTAGCTAACGTTATGGATGCAGCACACGAGAATTTCTAAACGGGAAAAAAGTGAGTAAATGTACTTGCTTTTCAAACTGATAACAAGTTGTCAATGGTTATTTATGCAAGTTTGTGTAGCCTAAACCATACCTAGGCCTAGCCAAATTTATCCTGGCTGTAGATAAAGCAGGATATGAATTTCCCAAAATTACTGTATATAATATTACCGCACTGGTATTACTACTGTACTGTAGTTACAGTATGATCCGTAAGTACACTTGTCCTTAACTATTACTATATCATAGCGACCCCTACAGGTTGGTAATATATACCACAAAAACACATATCAACTCCTCGGTAATGGCCCCACTCTATCAGCTTCAAACTAATGGTCTTATCCAGCTTGCTTACAGAGCGGATGTAGGGAACAGCAAAGGGCCAAACCAAAATTCAGAATTGGGAATTGAGAATCACACAGGTCATAGTACACGGCTGACATGTAGGAAGTGTTCAGTGTTGAAATCATACGTTGCTTTATCCCCCAATCAAATATCCAAATTAGAAATAGATACAAAGACCCAGAGTAGGTCACAGGTGTGATGCTAGGAGACTGCGTCTAACTGCAAGCACAGTGAAACAAGTCCCCAAACGACACACCACAGACCCCCAACAATTTCTCAATGAGCATGTGTACCCCACCTTCACCAGGAATGCAGCCACAAAATATGGCTCTGAAAATGAACTCAGGGTCATCACACCCCTTGAGAGCAGAGGGCATGCTGTGCACAACAGAGGACTTGTGGTGCATCCTGACCACCCCTGGTTGGCAACCAGTCCAGATGGGATCCTTGATGGGACAAAACTTCTGGAGATCAAGTGGCCCTTCAGGAGTTCAATGTCTCTCGAAGAACTTCTCACCCGGCCAAACAGTGACATCAAAATCTTGGAGGATGGACAGTACATAATTTGTCCAAATGGAAAAGCTGGATACTACCTTCAGGTAAGCAGGATTGTTTGTTGTTGCAAGGGCAAGACATACTAGCTGCATTATTACAAGAGATAAACAATATAATGTGAACTAATATTCATAATTTGGTGGCAATTTAATGTATTTTCTATTATTTTAGACACAAGTGGCTATGATGCCTGGGTCTACAGAGCTGCAAACTGGTTGTCTGGACAGCAACGGAACATTTAGAATGGGACATTCCATTTGACAAAGATTACACTGACAAACAAAAATGTATTTTCTACATATGCTTCCCAGGTTGGCTGACTATTTTGGTGGAAAGAAACTACATCTTTGCCCCAAAGATTTTGCCTCAAACTGTTTTGTAATTAACCCACATATCAGTTGGCAATGTAAGTCTCACTCTGTGAGATGCAAACAACAAAACAATAATACAATAATACATTTCTAGTATAAATAGCATAAACAATAATACATTTCTAGTGTAAATAAAACTCTATTTAGGTATTCTACAAATATTTAATAAACAGGAATAAATACATGTATTCATTAATGTACAAGATGTGTAAGATTATGTAAAACATTACTTGCTGGAGATAAGCTCTCCTCTCAGATTTATGAGAGCTACACAAATCTGAAGTATCTTATCAATTTTAGGAACTAAGCTTATTGGCACATTTTGTGACAGGATCTTGTACACTTTGAGACGCCTTATAGCCCGTTCCACATGAATGCGCATATTTGCTATCTGTGAACGGGCTATAAGGCGTCTCAAAGTGTACAAAGATACAAAGATAGCTGACTAATGAACTCATCTGTTCATTAGTCAGCTGGCTGTACTTGCGTGTAAACGCAGGTATGACTAGCCTTACCCTCCTCTCCTCAACAAGATCTCTAATTGTGAACCCACGGTCCCCCATCACCAGGATGTAAACAATCAAGAAACCCTGAGTTCTGTGTAATATACCGGTCACGACTGAATTAATGATGTGTAATTGAGTAAAATGAGTGTAATTCCCCAAATGGTGGAATATCCCTTTAACTTCAAAGATGACAGCCAGAGCAGCTGGCAATTTGAACAAAACATCGGGAACCGAGAATAAACAGAAATGTAAGGTTTCTGGCAAACAGTTGTGGTTACCTTTTGGTAATGTTGCAGCAAATTTGCAGCAATGTCATATGCAAGGTTTGTCACCAGAAGTTCACTGAAAGTTTGCCATTATTGGCTAAGTGTAGCGGCAAATCACTGGCGAACACATTTGCCACTAGTGGCAAACTTATCATTGTTGCCAGAACTTTGCTGGAAGTTTTCCTCTAGCGGCCAACATTGGCAAACTTCTGACAATATTTTCTAGTGAACTAATTTCTTTCCCACAAATAACACACACATTTGCTGCAAATCTGCAGCAAACATTTAATTTTTGTAAGGGTAGAACTTGGTTTCAGGACAGGACAGACTACCAAAAATGGGGATGCCTAGAATTCCCGGTGGGCCGCTTCACTTTTGTGCCAGTCGAGGGGAAAATATTGACATTTGCCACGTTAATCTATCTTCTCTTAAAGTAGGCTACACATGTTCCCCATTCTATGCCTAAAACCGCAGCGGCGTAATTATTGGGGTAATATTGGACGTTGTAGCGTTGTCAACCTATTCACAAGCAACATATTAAATGAATTAAAATATTAGCCTTTTTGTATCGTCCAATATGGCGATTCATAGACTGCAAATATTATGCAAATATTGATAACAAAACTCAATCTTGATAAGTGTAGTAGGCCTAGGCCTAGTAGCCTCTGAGCAGCCAGCCCCAAGCTGAAAATGATGAGCCCGAAATTAGCTATGGCTAGAGGGACAATTAAGTAGCCTAGAGAGGATAATAGAGTAAACCATATTAATTAATATGAAATGTTGTTATTTAATGTAAGAAAGAACATGACAGCTATATGCATTGTTTGCTGAGAAGTGGGTGTAGTAAAGGAGTAAATCACCAAACAACAATATGATACTGTAGCTGACCCATGCAGAAAAACATGTAAACAATAGTTCAGTATGCCTCTTTGTGGAATTTCAAATGCTTTATTTCTTTCTTCGTGTTCAACCTATGTGGAATAGTGGAATATCGGTACTAACTACAGGATAGTAAGAGCTGAACTGTTGCTTTATTTATCCAATTTCCACCTTCACTAAAAAAGTGGGCCGGTCTTGGGCCTGAAACTCCCGGGCTGAAAAGTGGCCCCACTCCGGCCCTTTCTAGCACTCACCCTAGAACAGGGGTCTCAAACTCAAATGAGCTGGGGGCCAATTCTGCCAACGTCATCTGATTGGAGGGCCGGCTATTTCTGAAAATGCAATGTTCTTTTTTTCAAATACCACACAAAACTGCAAACAGAAAGTGCAAGTGTTTTATCTAGTTTTAGACACCTGTGCTAGCAACCTTAGCTTATAAATAAAAATATTTTAACATTTTTAAACCTGGCAAACTATAAGAAAGCAACACCATTGGATTTTTATATCAACATTTCAAAAGGCCATGGCTTGAAAGTGGTCAGAGATAAAGTCCTACTGTAAATGTAAAAATCTTTGAGTAAAACAAAAGTTTATGAAGGGGGTAAATTTACCCATCTAATTTGCCACTGGATGGCAAGCACCTCAAATTATGCACCTTTCAGTAAATACTGGATGAACATATTTGAGCAGGTTTACTTTCCTTTTTTCATATTACCCACATAACAAATTAACAGGAAAACATCTAAGATGTATACCAACAACTAAGATGTATATGGTTTCTAAACCACAAGGCCTACAATAAAGTATTCTGGTCAAATCAGTTCCTATCGCGGGTAATCTGAGTACCCAGAAGTTCGCATCATATTGCGGGTGACTTTGTAGTTTAGAGCCCTATTTCTACTAGCCCTGCTGTCTGTACCACGTCCATTACGAACACTATCATCACGATTACCACTGCAACCTCCAAGCTATGTTGGGCAGACGGTCGAAATAAACATGGTATGCTTAGTGCACCGTCGTATAGGTTACACGCAGACGCACCTCCATTCAATAGACGATGGATCATAATTTCCAAAAGGATATTCTTCTTCAGATTTAGAATAGGTGAATAACATAGCCTACCTAAGACTTCATCACACGTAAACGTTTTTCAACATTTGGTGTAGGCCTATTTCTGCTTAATTTCTGCTTCAATTTATGCAACACTATGGCCTGCATCGCTTCCACGTCATTACAAATGCACGTCTTTGTGTTTCTCGCGTGTAGCCTAATACAAGTATTTCCGGAAAACTTTGCGCAGCGATTTTGGGTTTGAATGAAGCTCTGGATGTCTAGCACAGTGGAGCAGAGTACAAATGAGATTTGTCACCGTACTTGGAACTATCGTCTATTTTAATCAGTATCGTTGTTTGT
Organism: Alosa sapidissima; assembly: GCF_018492685.1. Classification (NCBI taxonomy): domain Eukaryota; kingdom Metazoa; phylum Chordata; class Actinopteri; order Clupeiformes; family Clupeidae; genus Alosa; species Alosa sapidissima. The sequence continues at coordinate 22,917,006 of NC_055957.1, read as the reverse complement.
CGCAATTAAAAATAGTCTCAAGGGCCGGATTACATTATTATTTTGACCGGACCGGGCCGGGTGTTTGAGACCCCTGCCCTAGAATATATTGATACATTGGCTAGTTTTTAAGTTATGTTATGTCTGTTGGCAGAAAGTTGGCAGTGTCTAATATCAATAGCTGCTATTTCACCAAACATTGCTGAAAAGAAGATCTATGGACATGGTTTCACTTGGCTGTTTTGTTAAGGTATATTTACCTTTTTGTCCAGTTCTCTCTCGAGTCGAGTGGCGAAACAGCATCCGTTGTAGAGGAAGCACACTGACTTGTGTGGGTAACATAGACTAGCCTACCACACTTTTAAAAAACCTGGTAACTTACCACAATTTTAAAAAATCTGGTGACTTACCACACTTATAATGCAACATCCCCATATCTACAGTAACTTTCTGAAATAATAATTGAAAGTATTTTACTGTGTGATATGAAGTAAAGTACTATAGAAATGGTTGAAATGTATAACCTCTCAAACATAATGGACAGTCGGTCATCTAAACAAGCCAATTACTAGCCACCTTTTCATCAGATCTCAAACATAAAGGATGGCCAGCCAAACAGACGGAGGCTAATAGCATCTCTTCTGTTGGTGTTTCTACTAGCCCGGGGGTCGTTTCTAGAAAAGTTAGCAACGACGTTGCTCAACCACCGTGGTACGACGCAACTTGCGACCAAACAACGACATTGTTACACCTGTTTCCAGAAAGCATAGTAACTGTGTCGCAATTCGCTACCTCCGACGTTCGAACACCGTAGTTCCAACAACGTTGTTGATGATGCAGCGATACATATTGGTGGAAACAATGGCAACGTGTAATACCCTACCCCCTAGAAATGTCCTGTCACGGCCTATGTCGACATTTTTCTAATTTAAACCGAGTGATTAATGCTGGCATTGTCATTGCCTTCAGCAAAAACCTAAACCTATTGCAAGCATACAAAACAATTAACTTAAGCCGACCAATATTAGTCATTATTTGGGTTAAATATCTATGGTCGAAAAAATATATAGCCTGGACGAATTACTGGGTATCGCATGTTTTACCAACTGTCTCGTGGCTTAATGGCAGAGCGTCGGTGCACTGCACACTCGGCCGGAGTTTGCATCCTATCTCTTCTTTTCTGCCTAGGGGCAGTAGTTCAAACGACCAAACTTTGCGTCCTTGTTTGTGATTGAGAGTTCGAACTACCCTTTCTAGAAACACCAAATCCAAGAACGATGGCACGAACTACCAAGGTTGTGATGCAAGTTAGCAAACAACGCTTTCTAGAAACGAGCCCCTGGTTGGTTGCTCACAGTCATCAGTAAGTTATTTAGACTGATAAATAAAACATGTGATGGATATTATCATATGCCTGCGTGTGTGTGAAAGAAAGAGAATATGAATGACAGAATGTGTGAATATCTTTAAGGATTCTATGCTCTCTTTACCGCTCTCTCGCTCTCTGTGTGTGTGAGTGTACATGTGTGAGAATGTGTGTGTACAACTGAGATTCATAAATGTATTTCTGCTCGGTCATATTGAGGGCTTGATCGAGTTGTTTAATCTTTCATTCAAACAGAATAATAAAAACTTTTTCTCCTCCTCTCTCTCTCTCACACACACACACACACACTTGGACACTAACTAGGTCAGAGGATTGAAGTAGATTTGCCAATAACAACTTTCAACACTTTGGACTCTATCTTGGAAATCTAAAACACAGCGCAAAGCGCATTCCTATCTTACACTCAAATTTTTCACCATGCACCTCTCTTTTATTAAACAATACACCCAGGGGTGTGGCAATTAAAGACATAAGGTGTGGTCTGGCGCATTATCAAAAAATTGCTATCTTACACCATCTAAATAGCTACCATTATGCTACTGAACAAGAAAAACCTGGTCTATTAGTGAAAGGCGCATATGAAGCACAGCTGAAAACGCACGGTCACGAGATGTGAGCAGCAGCTCAATGGTAACCCATTGTCAGTCAATAGCCATTGTCGAGACTGACCCATTGTCAGTCACTAGCACCGAGCACCCTCTCATCAAGTTTGTGCTCGTCAGAGCCCACCAGACTGTGATTGACAGTCAGATCTCACACAGCCCTGCTCTGATTGGACCAGAAGAACCAGGAGTTGTGGATTTTTACAAAACAAATAACAGGGTCTAGGTGGAGGTAGAAGTGCAGGTTTTTTTCTAAAACTGGCTAATTTATGTTGTTCTGTCGGAGCATAGTGTCGGTTTCAGTGAATATGATCAAAAAAATCTGCAGCTTTTTTTTTTTTTAAGTATATTTTTTGGCCTTTTTATGCCTTTAACAGAGCCCGTCTACGGAGAGCCTGGCCACTCCGTATTAAGTCCTATTGTACCGAATTTTGGTTGCAGTTCCACCAGATTTCCACTGGGGGCGATCGCCATGAGTGCAGAATGAATGGGAGTCAATGGAGCTAGACGGCTAAATTTGTCTCTTTCACCTGATTGTCGTTGACAAATCTCAGATTTGATTGTAGTTTGTATAACTTCAACATGGGTTATAGGTCAAAAGTTGAATGAACGAGTACTTATGTCCTTTTGATTTCTTACAGTTTGGGTCGTTGTTGCCCATAACACGCTAGCATTTTGCTAATGAGTGACATCATTGACATGTTTGAAAGGCTTTTTAGAACAATTAAGTGACTTAATTAAAAAAATATAATAAAAAATATAATACTCCACCAAGTGTATTTTCTTTGCCTCCCCTTTCGAATACAATATTCAAATTACTTGAAAAAAAATTATATCCCGAGAAAAGTGGATTTTGAGGGGTACAGCTCCATAGACCTCCATGCATTCTGCACTCGTGGACGAGCGCCCTCATGTGGAACCATAGAAGAAACTGCAACCAGTTCAGAAACCGGAAGTTTTCCGAGAGTGGCAGTTCTCCCCTTATTAGACATTCTCTGCCTTTAATTAGACAGGATAGTGAGAATGACAGGAAGTGAGTGGGAGAGAGAATTGGGATGGGATCCGGAAAGGACGACGGGGCGGGAATCGAACCCGGGTCGCCGGCGTGTGGTGCAGGTGCCCCAGCCATTTGCGCCCAGGCTGGGGCCAAAATCTGCAGCTTTAACTGTGTATAACTGTTTTGTCGTTGACCATGAGACCACGACAGCTGGATGAACTGGAGAAAGGTAAAATTCAATTGTTTAAAGGCACACTATGCAAGATTTTCACCTTTATGAAGCCAATTCGATGTTAAACGAACTTGTAATAGGCGAATCGTTCACCTAGCATAACTATACAGCATAGACGTAGCGAGTCCCTACCGAGAAAACCAGTCATGCAACTTCCAAGAATGGCGCCCCGCCAAAACTCGCGAGAATCTGAAACATTACATTACATTACATTACATTACATTACATTTGGCTGACGCTTTTTAACCAAAGCGACTAACAACATGGTAAACAGTAAGTTTTAGAACAATTCTCACAATTTTAGGACAGTTTAAAAAAAAACACATTAGAGTACAGTAAGAATAAGTGCGTCGGTGAGTGCTGTATTTTAACAGTTACTTGTCAGTTTAAAACGGCTGGTGAGTGCTAGGATCAGTAAGACTTGTTGTAAGTGTTGCTATGAGAGTAGATGTTCTCTAAAGAGCTGGGTCTTCAGGAGTTTTTTGAACGTGGAAAAGGATGTCCCTGCCCTTGTAGGAACTGGCAGTGTGTTCCACCAACGAGGAACAACAGATGAGAAAAGTTTGGATTGGCTTGAGCGTACCGGTGGTAGAGCTAGACGTCGTTCGTCAGAGGAGCGCAGCGGTCTGGAGGTAGTGTAAGTCTGTATGAGGGCATTCAAGTAGGTGGGAGCAGAACCGGAGACTACTTTGTAGGCAAGCGTTAGAGACTTGAATTTGATGCGGGCCGCCATAGGTAGCCAGTGTAGCTGGATGAGCAGCGGGGTAACATGTGCCCTTTTGGGTTGGTTGTAGACCAGGCGCGCCGCTGCGTTCTGGATCATCTGAAGTGGTTTCACTGCGCAGGCTGGGAGACCTGTCAGGAGGGCATTGCAGTAGTCGAGTCGTGAGATGACTATTGCCTGAACCAGAAACACTACCTTGTCAGTAGATATAGCTCTTTGGAGATAGTTTTTGCCTGCTGTTAATACTTTACCTCCACAACAAAAGCATTTGCATTGTGTACAGGGGGATAAGTCACAAGAAGTTTGCTATTTACAAAAGCAGAGTAACATATAAATACATCGCGACTCTAGAGGGGGCTCTAAACTCGCCAAAAATACCTAAACCTGCATAGTATACCTTTAAGTCGAGAGGAGGTGGAAAATGAGCGTAATTCCCCAAATGGTGGAATATCCCTTTAAGCTATACCCCAAAAAGTATGTGTTTTAGATCACCAAGATAGAGTCCTTTATTTTTTTCTGTCACAAAACACAACCATAAAACAGATCATATACTTTCACTAAATTGTAAAAGACCATAAATGGACACACATACACACAATGTGCAATGATGTATACATATAGATTTATAAATGATGCACAGTAAGGAGAACACAGAATGTGGTACATCATCATGGCTACATGTGTGTGTGTGTTAGGAACATAATGAAGTCCTCTTCTGCTAATCGTGTCTTGTGAGGGGTAGTTGCTCTGTCGGTAATTCCAATTACTTTTGATTGTGAAAATGGCTCTTGTATACACGGCTCTTGTTTGTTGTACAGATGGTATCTGGAACAGCAGTGTGTGTGCATGTGTTAGCATTTGAGGTGTTTGTCTTCATCTTTATTATTTTGTGAGGCAGTTTTCTCAGTGTGTGTGTTTGTGTGCAGGCATTGCACACTTATTTGATCTACATGTAGCGGGACCAGGTTACCAATTAGAATTTGAAGTGTCGACTACGCCACCCAGGGGACATAGGTCACCCTTAGGAAAAGATGGATAAATAAACTGGATAGCCTAAACAAAGGATACCAGAACATAAAGCACACAGGTTCGTGCAAGGATGAAGCAGAGACAGGATTCTATGACAATAATTAATATTTTCTTTATTTTTCCTCTCAAAGTCAAGTTACAATACAGTAAAAGCGTGCAAAGCACTCAGATGGAAATGGGGCAGCCACACACACTCAGAACTGGTTTGGTTAGAGTAGGCCTACTGGTTCTTTGGGTATAGGAAAACACACATAGACTAGGAGGGAGGGCTTACCGCAGGGAGGCGATCTGGAAGAGGGGTCAAAGAGACCACACGTGAACACGGCACACCAAGGTGACACTACACTGCACTGACGGTGAGACACACAGATTCCCTACCACCAGGGGCCCAGCCTTCCTGCCGAGAGCCTCCACTCCTGAAACAAAAGAAAAGAGGTAAGACACAGCAAAACCCACACCGGTTATACAGCATATGGCCCAGGCCTCTATGGCCGATAGATGTCCCCTTCCGTCTGATTAGGCGGTTATAAAACAAAAGTGGGATTACACAGACAGATACATTCAGCACAGCAAACCAATACACCCTCAAACAGGCACAGCAAGGCACGTTAGAAAGAAAGCACTACAAATACCCAGGCAGACGAAACGGTGTTAGGCGCCACGACATGGGGAGGAACATGCCACCAATGGGGTTTCACAAAAAGGACAAAGAAAATACAGAGACAAAACAAACAAAATATATGACACACACAAAATGAGGAAACTACACAAACCCAAACAAAACTAACCAAATAACCACATGCACACACAACCACCTACACATACACATGCACCCCACACCTCACAATTACGCATGCACACACACACACACCCAGTCAATCAATGGCACCACACAATCACGCATGCAGACCCTTTACCACGCTGAGGATCTGGGCACGCGGGAAGGACGCAGATCAAAAGGTAGTTGTATTATAGTTCACTGTAAACAAAACAGCAGTCAGTGGGAGAAGGAAGCCTCAGTTACTTGCAGTGCGCAGGCCACCGCAACCGGGGATTCACAGGGACTTCCTCGCAACGGGGAGGGGCGTACAGTCAACCTAAGCAGCCGATAGGAAAAGGCAGAAACCTCCTTGCCTCCGGCCTGCAACACTCCGGTTGCTCTCAAGGGGAAGGACAGCAAAAGCACCGCCAATGATGCTATTAAGCACAACGCCAACAACTGCACCCTTTGCAGTCAAGAGACGAATATCCACAGGCTCCAGCTCGCCGAAGAAACCCGCATTGAACACCGACACATGGTAAACAATCAAACAAAACTCTGCCGCTGCAGTGGCAGTACCAGCGCCATACTTTTTAAAGAAACACCGGAGCCCTTAATTGGTACACTGAGTGTCGCATCTAGTGACGTCAGTCAGGTGTGACACAATACGGCCACTGTGTCTTAAAGGCACAGACGCCTCAACTCCCATCCACTACATACAGGTTGTGAAACCGTTTCTGGGCTTTCAACTCTCCAAGTCGTTACGTCTTAATAGAGGACAGATGGCACAACAGCCATGGGGACTGGCACAAGCAGTAGTCTATTGATTATAAGCGCATACAAATGATCCTTCATCTCCTGACTGCCAACGCACACGTGTGCTGGTGGACTGCATGTAAAATCCTGAAATGAGGCTGGCTTTGTGTCTGACACCCACCCACCAGGCCAGTCTGCGTCCGTGATAAGCGCATTAGGCCTCGGGCACTAGTACAATACCAGGCCGAGCCCTGTTCCACCGACGCTGTTCTCTACGGATCAAACCGGCTGCTTTGAGGTGAATCCTCTCCTCGCCAGGCCTCGGGTCTTTGGATTGGGAGTCATTTCCTAGTAGGTATCTGAAGGTCACTGAGTTCAATCCTCACGCAGGGCATGATGCTTTTTTATCAACTATAGTGATAAAGCATGGTTATCATGGTTACTCAAAAAAACATGGTTAATCCATGGTTAATTTTGATAAGGGTAGTAGGCCTATTTGGGAGAAAGCCCAGGGCTGTGTTTTGGTCTCAGTATGTCCCTGGTTGCATGTTTGTGTTCACAATGCCAACATCACTGCTGCGCTGCTGAGTCTGTTTGTGTCTGTGTTGAGTTTGAACTGCTTTCCGCTCACCTCATGAGAAAGAGCAGCCCAACTTTAAACTCGACAAGATTCGTGGCTACTTCACAGCCCAAGTCACGCCTGAGATCTGCCCGTGGGCTACACTAAGGCCACATCAACTGTCATACGGTGTGTCAACACTCTTGAGGAGAGCTGCAGTACAGAAGAGGATTATCTGTGTTTGTGCCACATGCTGATTTCCCTCCACTAGAGAGAGAAAGGGAGAGTGATATCCTCTATTTTTCATCTTCGTCCTGTTGTTGTTCTGTCATGTTAATCTAAGGGTACAACATAGTTAACACTGAAGACCTGCTGATAATTTGAGTACTTTCTGTCATGTCACATCACCATGGAAACCGGCAGGACAATAATTAGCTGCAGGTCTCCACTGGGTCTGACCGGCTCCTTAATTATTCATGTTTAATTGACGGAAAATGGAGAATTAAATTCTCATACTAATCTCATTCTCTATCTCTCCCCCTCTCTCATTCTCTGTCTCTCGCTCTCATTACCAAATGTCATTTCCATTATATCAAGGTGCCAAAATTATGTGTGTCAGTACCAGAGAGGAAATAGATGCAAATCAATGAGTGGGCATTTGGCCAGATTACCAGGCAACATGAAGAAATGGGTTTACTTGAAGGTATCTACACTTTACTTGAAGGTATCTACATAAGAGTGATATGACACTGTCATAACCCTAACTTGTTATGACACTTAATGACAAGCATTATGTCATAAACGTTTATGACTTGTTTATAATGTTTATGACATGTTCATGACAGTGTCATGTCACTCTTATGTAGATACCTTCAAGTAAAGTAATGTATGCATTTTTCATTTATTTTCTTTCTATTCATCCTCTAGGATGAGATTGACAAAAAAGCTTTGCAGTGGCAGAGTGACTGCATGTCTAATTTTCAGATTCCACTCTGCTCTAAACAGCAGTTCAGCAGGCTTTTGCCATTTGGAATATAATTGTCTCAAAAAAAATGTGTCCATCAGGGAACAATTATTCCATCATATACAGTAGGAAAACATCATCAGACTTTAAACGTTCCTCTTTCTGACTTCAAAGATTGGTGTCACTCTCTAATGTACAATTCCTCCCATCAATTGTGGCCTTGGAGATTTATCACATTTAGTAAATGTATAATGAAAAAGTAAACAGTGACAGATGTTCTTTTTACAAAATACAGAATTAAAAATGTAACCCATTGTTTATTGTCAAACTTCAGAACAATCCAAGTTATTAGAGAAAGGCTATTATTACAAAGAGAGAGAGAGAGAATAATAATAATTAAATAATACTTAGTATATAATACAGTTTTTCTCGATTGGGCCATCCTTAAAAATATTAAAATAAATTCATGAAATGTTTTTTTCAAGATTCAAAGTAAAAAAAAAGTACAATTTTGGTCATGGTGTTTACGTAGGAATGAATTTACACAAATGTGCATATCTTGACGTAACTGACTGGGTCTTCAACCCGTGCCTTCAGGCGCACCATTGCAAACCTCATTCTGATGCAGGTTATATAGACCAGCCTTTCTCAAACTTCTTTGACCTGAGGCCCGGTCATGGCAGACTTTGGGGTCATAGGGCTCATCTACATGTACCCAGAAAGAAGGCTACAATAACTCTTGGCCACGTTATATTGAAATTTGACTATACAATACTCAATGCTATACAGTGTATTATACAGTCTCTGCTATGTTTCTAAGGAAGTTCCAAAAAACAACGTTGTTCTATTACGTTTCGTTAAATAAATAAATAGCCTTCCAACAGGTTGAAGCACAAACAATCGGTCTGTATTAACGCAAGTTTACAACCGGCAAGTCGGTCGGACTAAAAGGGGGGGGAAAAAATATTTGTGTCGGTTCTAAATTGACAGGGTCAGTCTGGTTACGGCAAACGAAAATATTTATTTATTTATTTATTTTTTATTTGCAAACATCATTGACATTACAGAAAATGCAACACTACGACATGCACATGAATACTACATACGACAAACAGATGTACATTACATAAACACATACTGTAACTTAACAAGACATCACATTGACTTGGTCTTCCACAAACATAACACAACATAACATTAATAACAGAAAGGCTAAGGATGATTTGCGTCCAGGATGATTACAGATATGATTATCAGGGATGAAATTGATGACCGGAATGAAAAGAAGGGGGGATGGGGGGGGGGGGGTGCGGATGGTAGCTCTGAGAGTGTGAATGAGGTGGTGTTGGGATGGGGGTGGGGATGGGGGGTGAGGGGTAGTGAGTATGTGAGGATGTATGTGTGTGTGCATATGTATAAGGCTGGCTTGCTGTTGGGCCAGGAGGAGAGAAGCTGGAACATAGAGAGGGAGGGTTTCAGAGGAGAGGAGTTGTAATTATTCTATTAATGATAAGTATAATAATAGGAATATAAGTATAATAATAGGAATTTTTAAGGATGGCCTTGTTTACACACATTTTCTGAAAGCATGCCTCATACTCTCAGAACTCTACACACAAATCAAAAAATACACACACAATGGGCAAAACCCCTCAATTCTCCTGCAAAATGAAACTTTACATTCAACACAATGTTATTCCTTCTCAAAATGGTATTTTGTTTTCAAATGACACACACAAACCATCATATGAATAGACATTTATAAGAACCAGTTGAACGCTGACATGCTCAATGTAAAACACTATGAAGAATGGAAAACACTTCTCATTATCTTCTCTCATCATAATGACTTAGGCCTTTTTTTATTCAGTGTTACACTTACTACAGACACATAAGTGTGTTGTAAAATATTTGAGAATATTGTTTTTATACTCGGAACACACAAATGCACGGTAACAAATATATTGTACTTTTCCTCACAAAAATAATGTACACAGTGTACATCCCAACCAACACAAAGTTGCACATACTGTACAGTGGTCTACATACAAAACAACAGATGAATTTACTGTATACAGCTACAAAAAAAAACTATGCTGCATCCTCTCTTCTGTTTTGATCTGGGCACAGCATCCACATTACAAGCATTATGCTAAAGCTCTGATTGCTAATTGTAAAACTGTGTGACAGGTGTTTGCCCATGTGATGAGTCAGTGTGCATAGTAGGGCAATTAACTTTAGAATTTGAATGGCAGTGTGTTCCTTGTGAAAATAAGATATTTTCTTCATGAAAATTGTGCCAAATGCAAAGAATTGTGTATAGTGTTTGGAAAAAAGTGTGTTTTAGAACTGCAATTTGAGTGTAAAGCAGGAATTGTGTATGTAGTTCAGCAGAATTGGTTCAGGGGGTTGGTGCACAAGTTACATGTTGTGGTCATTGTGTCTCAAGTACCAGTATTTGTGTGTAAACAATTGAGAAAACTGTAATAGTAAAGATAGATACTAGTCATATAAGTACGCAATAAGAATGATACAGAGAGTGAGAGATAGAGTGCTTGTCAAATAATCGGAGTGGATAAAGAACTGTGAACTGCTTGTGGGAAACTTGATGTGGCCTTACTGACTTATGATACTTAGTGACTACGCCACCCCCTTATATCTAGAGAGGAACCCCTGGAGCTACCCACTCAGCCCCCCAGCTGTAGGCTAATGTTCAAGACAGGGTATCAGGAGGCACAGGTGATGATAATACAAAATTTCATTTATTATATTCTTCGACAAAAGCTTAAAACATCATTTGCGCCCATACAGGCGTGTGGTAGCGAATGGGCAATTGTTGGACTAAACAGGCAAAGGCAATCCTAAATACCGTCCACACTCCCCAGTGAATGGGAGGAGAGGAATACAGGCCAAATAGTAATCAATACTAACAGGTGAAATAACATTGGTCATGCACAGCAGACCGGTATCAAATCAAACCAAACCAGAAAGAAATTAAAGAAATAAAAATAATTCATCAAATAGGTCAAACACCAATATCACACCAGAGGCAATTTACACTGCAAATCACAATGGACCAAGTTACTAAAGCCTATCAGCAACAGAATACCAGTAGCCTATCTGACCTACTCCAACCACAAACCTGGAGAAGAGTTAGTATAAATAGATAGCCTAAATAGGAAACTAGCGATATGAATAGAGCTTGGAATGTTATATGCCAATGCAAGGAAACCCCAGTCAATAGCTGGTAACTGACCAATTGCACGTTGCCCAATAAATTACCCACATCCCCCCGCACAATCCCATATAAATACGCACACACGCACCGTTGCTAAACAGTATACAGGAATCACTCATGAACTCGGAGAAAAACAGTGGCTACACACTGGAGCTGCAACTCAAGGGTCTGTATCAGTGTCCACAATCCACCTCAAAGGTCCCCGCCGTGATCGCCACCTACACCTCGTCCCCAGACGGAATACTGACTCGGTTCAGGCTCTTGATTTATAATATATTGTCGCCTCGCAAACCTAGGACCCGACACACTGCAGCACCAGCGTTTGGATTCTCTGCTCCTTACTACCGGAAGCAAACAGTCCGCACGTAAAGGCCCCGATGTATAAATAGACATGCCAATTTACTAATCTATCAATTACCTAATTCATCAGTGTCTGGTGATTAGTTGCCAATCACTTTCCCCCTACCTAGTTGGCCTGTTATTCCTACACGTGCCTAGTGATGGCAGCGTTTCCCCAGTCCCACTGCCCACATTGAGAATAGGAGAACAGCACTCTCTCTGTCTGCATCATTGAAATGGAAGTGTGTCTACTGTAGGTCATTCCAGTGGTCAGTCTAGTGTTTTGCTTGGATTGGAGGGAGATGGAGAAAGAAGAACAAAGGTGTGTGTGTGTGCATTCTCACAACGGAGTCAACAGGATTGGTTTGACGACAACTCTGAAGACATGAAAGAGCTGCTAGAGACCAAACGGAAAGCTCAGTCTGCTCTTCTTTCCAACCCTCACTCACCCAGGAAAGCAGCAGAAATCCAATGCTACGCAGACACCAATAACACTCATGCCTTCTATAACACACTGAAATCAGTGTGCGGTCCACAACAACGTAACCTCACCCCTGTATAGTCGGTCTGATACTTTTCAAAGACAAACAACAAATCCTTCAGCGCTGGGCAGAGCACTTCAGTTCCCTTCTCAACAGAGATGGGAAGTAACGAAGTACAAATACTTCGTTACTGTACTCAAGTAGGTTTTTCAGATATTTTTACTTTACTTTACTATTTATTTTTGAGGCGACTTTTTACTTTTACTCCTTACATTTTAACACGAATATCGGTACTTTCTACTCCTTACATTTTACAAAACTGGCTCGTTACTTTAGTTTTAAATAATTTCAGTGGAGTTAGGCTACCATTATTATTTTTCACGTCATCAATAGTGGATGGGAATATACGTTGCACTTGACGCACCACTACAAGATGACTCGATGACTCGACAGATTTGGGCGGCATTCATTCGTGGCTAATTGCAGCTTGATGGCAGTAACGTTAGCACGTAGTAGTAGGCTCCGAAGCATCCTATCTTTAGGCTCTATCATCCATCTTTGGTGCTTCCCTAACTTCTAGCTGCAGTGTAGCCTATATTGTTAGCAATAAGTAGATGCAGCTTGAACAGGGATGTAGTGGAGGCTAAACGCAAGTAGGCTAAACGCAGTTTACCCACCTGAAATTTCAGAAATAGTTTATCTACCTCTTATTAGAGTTTATCCACCTCTCAAAAGAGTTTATTCACCAATTACAAATGTTAACATTTAAAAATCATACTGTATTATCCACAATAACAATATGTACACTCATCAACACTCTTCTATGAACCACTTAATGCATGGCACTTGTATTATATAAACATTGGACAATAACCTCCACCATCATCAAACATGTTCTGAATGCCTCTTCTAAAACGGCATGGCACAGTCCACCTTACTGTGATCACAGAATTGTTTACCCACCTCTTATTTTACCACTACATTCCTGGTCTTGAAATATTCACAGGAACCCATAGGAATTAAATATTCATGTTGTTTTATCCAATATTAGTTATCTTATACACACCCATGAAGCCAACAAAGAAAATGCAAAAATAGAGACTTTTGTATAATTATTCCATTTCATGTAGTCATTATCAGAACCTGACATGGCCTACAAATCCAAATAGTCTACAAGAAACCACAGAAATGCATACTTTTATTGTCAGTATGCATTTTGGGTAACCGCATGAGCACACCTTGGTATTTGTACTTCTACTTGAGCACGGCAAGTAAGTACTTTTGCCATCTCTGCTTCTCAATAAAGTAAACACAACCACTCTGTTCTAGAAGCACTACCACACTTTCCACCAGCCACCATTCTCGTCGCACTTCTAAGCTTTTCAGAGGTCCTCTCAGAAGTGAGAAGCCTAAAAAACAACAAAAGCTCTGGCCCGGATAGACTTCCTGCTGAACTCTTAAAACAGGGAGGATACTTATTGACAAGACAGTTCCACAAGTTGATATGCAACATTTGACAAAGTGAGACCATCCCTCAAGAGTGGAAAGACTGTAACATTGTCACCATCTACAAGAAGAAGGGGGATACATCTGTGTATGGCAACAGCCGTGGCATATCCCTTCTTGCTATGCCTCTTTATTTGATTACACTAAATTAAGAAATATTTCCTATTCTGGAAAATGTTTATTTCTTTTTCTTTCGGTCCGCGGTTTAATTTAACCATTCCATTCGATTGTGCCACAAATTATCCACGGCCAGCAATCTCGAGGAGGCCCTAACCCTGCAGATTATAGACAGAGCATGCTCTGGGAACAGAACACAGTTGCATGGCCAGTATAGCCATGGGTCTGTCTACACGGAAAATGACAAGTGTCTGGGTGCGGCCGCACACCCCGCACCTCCACTTCCAACGTCACAGATTCCGACAGACAGGCTTCAGGCGTTACCAATTTACCATCATCCGTCTCTGGATGATGGTAAAAAAAGCTTTTAAGGCTAGTCTGTCTGGGCCTGGCCATGTTTGAACCATCTCACTCATTCATTCGTTGTTTAACAGACTTTTTAAGCGTGCGCTTCCTATTTGTAATGCAGCATATGCGTGTTGTTTAATAACTTTCAAACGGTAGAGTGTGTTCCTTTAAAACATAGCCAAAGGTCGTTCTTGCTTTAGTATAGGCCTACATTTTAGGCTTATTCCCAAATTCAGATTGTGTTAGGGGGACGGAATTATTAGCCAATTTTAATCTGACAATTTGACCGGAGAGATTTAATTTTTTTTCCGGACATTTCAATTTTTTTCCGGCCAATGTCTTGCAATTACCAGACAACAGAAACCCGTGTGTGTGTGTGTGTGTGTGTGAAGACCCCCTGACAGAAGTCAACTTTTTAACCATTTACCCATTTCACTTGTCCATTAGGTTTTTTTTATTTACAACACACTCATGAGTGAAATAAACACAGTGGTTGAGTATTTCTGGTTCAGACTAGTGCCATGCTTCAAAATAACAAATCAAACAGTCCATTGTACATGATAACGGAGGGAACCCAGTCCTGGCTGACTGCTTAATCAATGGCTGGAATGTATCTTTAAACAAATAGTTTTTTAGGCATTTTCTCGGTATAAGCAGAACTTTATATAAGTCTTCAATTAAACACCAAGTCGGCTTGCACACGTCACTTGTATTGAAGAAAGAAGGAGAATTCAGGCCATTTTTATGTAGATCTCCGTTTCTTGAGGTCATGCACCAAGTACTGTCGGTAAAAAAAAATAATTTAAAAATCGTTTTTTCCCCTATCCACAGTACTCAGTGACTTCGAAAACAGAAAAATCGCCGGAATTGTCCTTTCAGTGGGTGTGTGTGTCTGTATGTGTGTGTATCAGGCACTCTTGTGTGTGTAAATACAGCAGGTGTCTAAATACAGACAAGTGCCTGTAGCTCTGTAGACACCGAGGGTCAGGCCACTGAGAAGACAGACACAACGCACCCCTTGAGTTGAGGCGTTCACTGGCTGCATGTCTTATATGCTGCCATTATGTAATCAGAGTTGGTGTGTTTAAATCATGTTTGTTTGCTGCTTGACCTAAATGGTTCCTTTTCTCTCCTCTGAAGAAAATCTTTTACCTTCACCTGAATAAGCTTTATTTTCTGCCTTTGTGTTCACACAACCCTGAAATGGCATCACTAACCCTTTACTGAGGTGCATTTCAAATATCTAACCCAGGCAGGGTTGCTAAAGATCATGAAAATGGGACTGAATAAAACTAGATTGGTCCATGAAGGTTGCCGTAGGTTTGGAGGATGGCAGACTCATCTGATGATGAGGGAGCGGACATGATGCCCCCTGTGGAGAGCCAATGGGCAATGGAATGGATGATGATAATGATGCTCAGGAATAAATATCGGTCTCACTGTGCCAGTCCTGGGATGGCTACCCACAGACACAACCCACTTACGGCAACACAAACCTGCATAAACAAAAACAACATAAACATGTACTACATACTGTACATGTTTTTATGGCATATAACTCCTGACCTGGGCATCTCAATACTGTGTGTATGGAGACACACTCTGTGGTGGGGGATGGATGACTACAGGCAGACTGCAGAGGGAGTGGAGCATGACGGCAGCAATCTCACTTGCCATGTTTTTCATTCCCAGTGTGAAGACACAGAGACAATGCCTTCATACCCGCCTGCACTCGGGGAGAGGTGATGGTGGATTAAAAGAGCCTTCAATTCCCATCTAAATGAATAGAGATGTGGAGCTTGAAGGGTCTGTGTGTGTGTATGTGTAAGTATGAGTGTTTGTGTGTGTGTGTGTGTATGTGCAAGTATGATAGTTTGTGTGTGTTCGTGTGTGTAAGTATGAGTGCTTGTATGTATGTGTGTGTTAGAGAGAGGGGGGGTCATAGTAGTCTCTTGTACTTGTAAGGCAATATCTATGAATAAAAAATGCCCACAAGCGCACAACCCAATATGTCTCAGCTCACAATGCAGGCAGATGGGATGGTTATTAGGCCTGTGTTTATGGTGTAGAAAGGATCCTGGTGAGAGTATCTGGTTAAGAAATAGTCACACAACAAATTAGAAAAGCTAGAGCAAACTTTTTCCTCAATATTATCAGCGAGGCAAAGGGAAACTCTAAAAAGCTCTGGTGGAGCATTGATAAGATACTTGGAAAGGAAAAATCTGTAAATAGACAGTTAAAACTATGGATAGATGGCCATATCCAGGATGACGCGCAGATTGTTGGCAAATGTTTTAACGAATATTTCATAAATTCAGTACGAGAGCTGAGTTCAAACTTTCCAAAAACTCAACTCCCACAACTATCAACCTGTGATGTCTCCGCTTTCAAGTTTTCCCCAAAAAACTCAGAGAAAGTGGAAAAGGTAATTTCACTCTTAACAAATAGCAAAGTTAAAGACGTATTTGGTTGGGATACAGCTTTTTTAAAACAATGCAAAACATCAATTATGATACCTCTAGCCATGATCATAAATAAATCTTTTAATGAGAATGTTTTCCCCAGCGTTCTTAAACCTGCTATTATCACCCCGGTGCACAAATCTGGGGATACTCAAGTGGTCTCAAACTACCGACCCATCAGTATTCTCCCAGCTGTGTCTAAGGTTATTGAAAAGGTAGTAGCAGAACAACTAATTGCTCATTGACCAATTGACCAATATTCAGGTTGAAATGGGGAAAAAAGCGCTCACATGCGCTACACAAAGAGTTAAATCATTTGTCACTTCAGTGCTGCGGATCATCTCGTACAGATCTTGTAGTGTGCCTATAAGGGTAAATTGCGCTGATTTGAAGTTACCTATAATAACTACCAGTGAGCCGCAGCATGCAGCGCTTCCACTTTACTTCACTACAAGCATGAAGTACGTCCAAATTCACCTATTCTTCTCTGTTGAACTCCTCGAGAAGTAGGCTACTCATCACACATGTGTCACATGAAAGAGCCTTTTCTCAGCTTTTAAACGTTGCTAGCTAGCCAGTGTTTGCTGTGATAAACAGTTTGTGAGAAAAATAGCTTCAAGAGATTTAATAATTATTCTCTACGCCCATCTCCACATCCATTCGTCTCGGTGGAATATCCTACACACTCTTCACGCAACACATGACAAACCATATATCAGAATAAACTGCAGACATTACCGAACACAAAGGTGTAATGCATTGCCGTGTATATGTAACCCGGGTGTTACTAAAGTTCATCTTTTTCTATAAATTTAGATTAGTGAGATAAAAGCATTCAAAAAGTGCAATGTTAAAAATAAAAATTAATTCTAAAATAGTTAAGTTAAAAATAGTGCCCATTTATTTACATTTCATGTTGTGCGCTTAATTTATGCTTTAAAAATAGAGATAGTAAAAATAGAGGTAAAATAGAAGTATGGAAATACCATACGATAGTAGTTAATTGACCTCTCCAGAATAAGTCCCGCCTCCGTAACTTTCGTATCCATCCAACTTCCAGGCGTGGATTGTCTATGGGAAATAACATGGTGTTTCGAAATATCATACCGGTAAAACATCTGTAGGTAGCGAAGTTGAAAAAGCTGGTGGGCAGATTGGCCTACACACTTCTGCCATCTAGTTTCCACTGGATTTTTTTTTATTGTCGGTGCCGTTTAAGTAGTATACTATAGACTATACTACTTAAACGACACCGAAAATCAAAAAATCCAGTGGAAACTAGATGGCAGAAGTGTGTAGGCCAATCTGCCCAGCAGCTTTTTCTACTTTGTCACCTACAGAGTTTGACAGGTACGATCTTTCAAAACGCCATGTTATTTCTAGTGCTTTAATGCTTAGCAGAAGGCATTACGGGTACGTTCTTGTTTATTCTTTTTGATTGTTTACTTGTATGGAAAAGTTTAGCCCTCACAGCGAGGAAGAGTAATCTAGCCTCCTGCTAGTGATCATGGAAAATGGAATATATAATGGAAAATAAACTGTAACCATTCCAAAAATGATCACCATATGTTGTCAGAGAGTTAGGAAATGAATGAAGTAATGGCTTATTTGACAACATTACTCTAACCCGTAAAATCCATGAAAAAAAATGAGTTACGGGGCGGAATTTCTTGGAATTTATGTTTTGAACGATTAATTCTAGAATAGCGTATTAATAATGGGCTAGCGCGTCGTCCTATTTGGGTTGCCAAATTAGCAAAGGCCAACTGTCAACAGCTGTCAGTAGTCATGAACGCCCACGAGAGGCAGGCAAATTTTAATTTCCAAAATTAAAACAAGAAACAAATTAAGTGAACATCGGAGGAGCTTCCTGAGATGGTGACGTCTTGGTCAAACGAAGAATATCAAGTCTGACGCAGAGCTGGCCATATTTCTCCACAACAGCCTAGGCTAAACTTCATCTGCATCGCTAACTTCAGCTAAATATGTTACGTTGGTTAGAGAGGTATTTTTTGTTTTCACTGTTTCCGTAATGTGTAGCTGGGACATGGTTGGGAGAAACGTTAAAGCAGCTGCAGGTCAACTAGTTAAGTCTTCATTACATCTGGCAACCCAGAAGAGGCTCGCTTCTGGTAGTTCACCAGTGTTTTGATTTTGGCCTACAGAACATTCGGTAACAATCCTACAAATCGTACCTTTAAGAGACTGTGAGTAGCCTACAACGGACCACCGTTCCATACTAACAGGCCTGCAACGTTTTATTTCATATTGTTTTATTTGGTTTGATACAGCCGGCTTTTGTATTTTAATTTCAAGGTGAAACGCTAAATGTAAGATATAGCAAAGTAGTGTTGAGAGTGGCCACTCGTTTAGCCTAATTACAGTGCTGACTATTTGTTTCATTGGTTTTCAACGCAATGGTTAGGAGTGTATTAATGCTGTATCATAGTATGGAGTAAATTTCCAGGTAAACCCATATGTGAAAACGGTCAGTTTAGTTTCAGTTTTTCAAAAGAATAGCATTATTAAACGAATAGTATTATCTGTAGGAGAGTAAAGGTGCTAGGCACCACTTTGCTATATTAGCCACTACTTTGTTATTAGCCACTATAGGCCGCATGGGCCTACCAATATCTATGATATATATCCATTCCTAAACTTTTGTGTTTAATAAATAATTGTTTGTGATAACATTGGTTAGTCTCCACTCACTGTGTACCTGTTAAAAGTTGAAACGAGAGTGTTAGTGGGTAGTGTCCCCTCCAAAGCTCAGACCAAACCTACGCCCTTGGTAAAACCCAATTTGGGAGTTTCTCTTTCTCATGTGTGGCCAAGAGACAGTGGAATGCCCTCCCTACAGAATACATATTATGTATAAATTCTCATACCTTTTCATGCTTGACTTGTGTTGTGAGAGTGTAAGTGGGCTGCTGGCGTCCATGTTTCTATTCTAAGACTGCTTGTTTGTTAAATACTATGGAGTGTGTGTGTGAGAGAGAGCAAGTGTGTGTAGTGATTAATTCCTTCCATCTTCTCTCAACCAGCAGTCTGATCTATCTCCATTGTTCACATGTCCTCTGTGGCAGATTGATAGCATCAGCGCAGTGCGTCCACAGGGAGCATAGGAAGCGGGAGTGTGTGAGAATGGCCTGATAACCTTGATGTGTGGCGTGATATTTAAACCCACACAGTGACACACACACACATGACGAACCCAATGCCTATCGGCCTCCGCAGATGGTAGAGAAAGGTCAGTGAGCCACGCGTGCTGATAACACCCACGGAGGTGCTCTGCATTCTGCAGGGTGTGGCTGCTGCTGTTTACATGTTTAATTCCTCATTAATCACACACACCAGAGTTCACATCAATCAGCAGCTGCGGCTGTGTGACAGTAAAGCTAGAATGTTCCATTCATGATTAGTCAGATTCATCAACATTGGGCTAAAAATTACTTCATTTGTATTTTCATTAAAAATTCAACTGTGCTTGTTTCTTATCATTCTGATGTAGCTGCCTGAATTGAATTTAGGTCAATAGTAATAAGATAGCAGTTTCCAACCATGAGATTCTATGTGTGGTAATAAAGATCAGACTAATCCAATCGCCCCACATTATTATGACCGCCGCGCAGCGAAGCGGCGGTCATATAGGTTTAGTCAGATTTTTTTTTTCTTTTTCGCATGTCCAAATTTCCGTCAAGGATTCCTGGGACACTGAAAGACCGGGGTACACGAAACTTGGTGGGTTTCGTGTACCCCCCCCCGCTGGACTGGACCCCCGAAAGGAGGATAGGGCAGACACAGTTTTCTGTGAATATCTCGAGAACCGTAGGGTTTAGAAGGACCATTTTTTTTGTATGTTGATCTCAAGGGGCCATGTCAACCCATTCCATAACCACTCATTTCATGTATAGCGCCACCTAGTTAAACACAAAAAAAGTAAAAATGAGGTGTTGTAATCGCAGGTATCTGTGACCTAACATAGTCAAAACTGCACGAAATTGGAAGTGTAGGATCATTATGACACCCTCTGAATGCACGCCAAGTTTCGTGGAATTCCGTTCATGGGGGGCTACACAATAAATTAATTTATGTTACTATACACCAACTGGCCTGTAGGTGGCCGGAGACAGTTTTCTGTGAATATCTCGAGAACCGCAGGGCCTAGGAGGTCCACCTTTTTTTGTATGTTGGTCTTAAGGGGGCATGTCAACCCATCCCATTACCACTTATTTCATGTATAGCGCCACCTAGTTAAAAATTAAAAAGCAAAAAAAAAATTAGGTGTTTTCATCACAATATCTCTGGCTGACATGGTCAAAACTGCACGAAATTGAAAGTGTAGGATCATTATGACACCTTCCGAATGCATGCCAAGTTTTGTGAACTTTCGTTCATGGGGGGCCTTACAATAACATCATTTATGTGTACATTTAGTGACCGTACACCAACAAGGATTCCTGGGACACTGAAAGACCGGGGTACACGAAACTTAGTGGGCATGTAACCCCACATGGATAGCATGGAACCATCGTTTTTCGTTTTGATCTGTAGCCCCCCCGCTAGACTGGACCCCCCGAAAGAAGGGTAGGGCAGACACAGTTTTCTGTGAATATCTTGAGAACCGTAGGGCCTAGGATGACCAATTTTTTCCGTATGTTTGCCTCCAGGGGTCATGTTAACCCATTCCATGTGCACACATGTGCATAAACAGATACACACGCACACACATACATTCACAGTAATCATACGTATGACACATACTCACACAGTAGACATATGTACGCATGCATGCACATGCACAAACACACATACGCAGACAAACACACAAGCACGCACACACACACATAAACATAAACGTGTGCACGCACACATGCACACAATTCAAGAATTTCTCAGAATTATGAACAGGCAAGATGGGGGTGGGGTTGTATAAAATCAATTTTACATGTGAAATCTATGAACTAATCATGTTTTGGTACTTGTTGTCTAGCAGATACCAGTGAGAATTGAGTGTGGATAATGCAATTTAGTGAGACAGTTAGAATCATATAGGCCTTTCAGCGTGATTTATTTTTGTGGAAAAAATGTGCTGGACTGGGCGGCGGTCATATTTTGTACCGCTCTGCGGTACATCTAATTGTAGATGTGCATGAGGGAAACACTTTAGGCTTGTTCTACCAGGAGAGTTGGGGTGACAATGGGAACTTCAAGGTTAATCATGGCTTTTCAATGTTATGGTTAACCTCCAATGCCACAATGGTGGGTACATGTTGATATCAGTATCAACTGCATTACAGTAGGTAACTGTATGTTTGTAATGATTAAAGTTTATACACAATAAGCGTCTGGTTATCTGTGCGCATCTGTGTGTGAGAGAAAGAAAGCTAGAAAAGAGTGACACAAAGACAGTTGTGTTAGTAGACTTAACTCAAAAGACACAGAGGTTTCTCCTATGTTAGCTGTCTTAACTCCAAAGAAGTCTTCAAGGCCAAGCTGAAGTGAGTCAGGGAGCACTTGTGATCAAAGATTCTAGAACAGAGCTCCGCTCTAGAATCTTTGCTTGTGATTGTCTAACTACTTTGACACCCGTGTGATTTATGTGAGCAGAAAGCATGTCTACAGTCTGGACTTACACTACAGTACACTAAAGGACTCTAAAAAACCCTCAGAGCGAGGAATACGTGGATTTTTTTACATGGCTTTTTAAAGACATCTCTGATTCCAAACACACACAGATCAGAAGTGCCATGGACATCAGATGTGACATCTGGTTGATTTGGTCGACACAAGACATGAAACACTTCAAATGCATTACCCCCAAGACAACAGCTCTCTGTTTGAACAGCCAGTTTCTCTTTCAGTAAACTGTTTTATCTCCTTCCCTCTGAGTCATGGAGCAGATCAGAGCATTCTGCAATGCTGTCCTCTTTGGAGGAAAAACAAGCAGAAAGCGGAACACGTCTCCCCACTGGTAGGCATTTTTGGCGTGTTTGGTCTGTCAGTGGGCCATGATAGTCATGTTTCCATCAACCTGTTTTATTCACATTTTTGGAATGGAAATGTTAAAATTGAAAAATAAAAAAGATAATAAAATGTGTGTGTGTGTGTGTGGGGGAGGGGGGGTAATGGGGTGTGTGGGAGGAGGAGGATGAAATGGTGTGTGTGTGTGGGGGGGGGGGGGGGGTGAAATGGTATGGTGGGAGTGGGGGGTGTTGTGTGTGTGTGTGTGGGGGGGGGGGGGGGGTAATGGGATGTGTGGGAGAGGGGGTTGTTGTACCTGTGTGTGTGGGGAAGGGGTATGTTATTTTGTTGGGTGGGGGGTGATGATGTGTGTGTATGGGGGGGGGGGGGTATATGGTGTAATGGTGTGTGTGGGGGGTTGTAATGGTATGGGGGAAGAAATGTTTTCTGCCATAGCATGAGGTTGGGGGTAAGTAGGGAGGGTTGTTAAGAGAACAATGTGGAATAGTGCTACTAGTAAACTATAAAACCAGAAAGTATAGTAATAACTAGGGGATGTCTCCATGTAGAGGTTCAGAAATCTACATGTTGTTTCGACCAAAGATTCTAGACCGCTCTAGAATTTTTGGTTTCGACAACACATACGAGTGAATCCACAGGTTATCTAACACTTTAGTATCTTAGCAACTGGTAAACACTGCCAGAGTGCATTAAGTCCTGATGATCGGTCAGATGTTGTTCTGCAGGGCAGCCCCTGATTGGCAGCTGGGGTTGTAGCCATGGCAATCATGGCATCATACACATGCCTCTCACTCAGATTATCACAGAATAACTCATACTTTACAGTGACTTTACGCTGAGAGTTATCACAAAATAACTTACACTTTTAACAAGTTAACAATGAATAATTGGGTTTTATATTATGCCATGCAGTGTGTTTGCATTTAAAAAAGATTTTGGGTAACCTTAAAATTTGTATGGCAAAATTTTAAAATTGTATGGCATTGAGGCAGGTCTGAATCAAATATTTGAACAAAATTCTGCAAATGTTGAAGGCAGCAAATGTATCTTCCATGCAAAATATATATCCTCCGTGCTGCCTTCAGCATCCAAAATGGTCTTGACTTATGAGGTGAGCTAGGGTGTCTCTAGCTAGTGTGTGCAGGAGAAGGAGGTCTGGGGCCTCAAGGGGGGGGGGGGGGGCAGTAGCAGCTGTGAGCATTGGTTGGGGTTGTCACATCACACCCTGTTCTGTCACACTTAAGCCTATTTTATGCTTCTGTGTCGAATCAACAGTGTACCCCCGCAGACCCCTCTGCGTCGTCGCTAACCCCTCTCCGACCCCTCCGCCGTAGCTCAACGCACACCTCCAAAAAATTGTAACTTCGCGTCAAGGCGACGCAGACCGCAAAAACTGTGATTGGTCAACTCGTCCTGTGTGTTGATAGTCGGTGTTTCAAGCAGCCTACTGTGGGAATTAACAACATGCTAGTTCACTGACATAAGCTTTGCAAATAAACTCAGACATATTTTGGTTACAATGACGGGGTTATCCGTTTGTAAAGTTGTTATATGTCAGTAACGTTTTGAAATTAGCACTTCGCTAGCAAGAAGTACTTTGTGGGCAATTGTGCTAAAGTTCGACTGCTAACATAACTTAAACTGGCTGGCAGACACCTTGCAAATAACCTCAGACTTATTTGCTGGTTTACTGTGTCTGACGATACTTTGTACAAAATCTAAGCAAGAAAAGGCCAAACAAATAAGATTAATATTTTGGCACGACAGTCTAGGGTTTGCCATTCTAGTAGGCTACCATTTAGGTCATACAGTCTTGTTTCGGTGGTGAGCGACGCAGACACAGGCGACACCAAGCGTTGTGGCGGTGAAATGCACCGCGATGCAAAGCAACCCGACGCAGAACCATAAAATGGTCACGACGCCGTAGGATTGCCGGCGTAGCTACGCTGTGGAGTTGACGCAGAAGCATGTTGAGCCTTTTAGAGCCCACAGGGTCAGGCACAATGGCTGCTGATTTAGCTACCAGTGCCCTCCCACAAGGTTTATATATACACACACACACACCAAAGCACACAGGCACAAACACAAACAGCAGGAACATGCCACCAAGATCTCCCCCTTATATTGGTGTTAATTGTAAAGGGAGTGTTGAGGGAGCAGGTAACCAAATCCTGACCATATTGTGGGCAGTTCTGGGCCCGACCCAGCAGCCATGTGGGGGCTGAACTAGTGTGTATGGCTTTGAGCAGCCATGTGGGGGCTGAACTAGTGTGTATGGCTTTGAGCAGCCATGTGGGGGCTGAACTAGTGTGTATGGCTTTGAGAACTTTATGGGCTCGCCTCCCAGCAGAGCAGAGCTGAGCTCTGGCCAGACATTCACAGCCACTTTCAACACCATAGAGAGATGCTTTGATTTAGAATACAAACACACACACACACATACACATACACACACAGTGACAAACAGACTCTCTCTCTCATACACATGGTAGTCTTTGATTTGTTGATTGCAACTCTTTCAACATTTCAGAACTTTATGTGTGGTACCTATCTGTGTGAAACCCAAAGACAATCACAAGTTTTGCCATTAGAAAAGGTTTACAATGTTGGAATTTATTTACATACAAGTTAATTTATGTAACTCATTTCACTAATAAGCTGTGTACAGCAGTGATACTACAGTTTTTACATTTGGTTTGACACTTGTGTTTGACACTTTTTTCAAAACACAAAAAATACTATATATCACATCAGTAGATATGTGAACTACTGTGGGGACTGCATACATTTTGCACACATTTAGATTTCCATTCACAGCCTGACCAATTTTACATCACTTTAGATGGAAATTGACTGTATTTTTGAGAAACAAATGGAACTATATATATAGTTAGTGAAGAGTGACAGAAGTAAGTGGGAGAGAGAGATGCGATCGGAAAATGACCAGAGGTCTGATTTGAACCTGGGTCCCCTTGGGCACTTGGACCCGTACATGGTGGACGCTGTAGCCTGTCACACCACAGCACCCCCGGAACTATATACTTTTAAAATAAGATTTCTCCTAACAATGTATTCTTTATATAGATACAGTATATATTACAATAAATTTGTCTCAATATCATGTCCACTTTTTCACAGTATGTAGTAGCACATTCATATCAGTAGATACTGTATGTGAATGGAATTGTGAATGCTTTTGCATCATACAAAATGCAATGACTGCTTCTTGTTACATTGATGGATACTCAGTCAGAATTCACTCCCAGCAAAACATAGGGAGTGTTTTGCAAAACAGTTGACTTTTGGTTCAAACCCTAACAAATATGGAAATATGCTGCATTTCGACAAATGAAACTATAAACTGGAAACATTATTCTGAGAAGGTGCTGTTATTGTTGTTGTTATTGTTGTTTTTTGTCTTGAAATCATACAAATGTGTTCGTATTTCCTTTGGAATGTGCATGTAGCAACTATATTTGTAGTTATTGCTGGTACCTGGAGTATTTATTGTGGGGGGCAGTGTATCTGTTTTGGGTGTGTTATTTTGGCTTGGTAAGTTTTGGAGACTGTTCTTTTCTCCTCATATTCAATGCCAGAAATCTCAAATTCAATAATATATACACATAACCTTTCTGATTTTATTCCTACCTATATATATATATTACAGAAGGATTTGTTAATGTCATTCATAGCCTGGTTTATATTACATTTATCAATTTATCCAAATGCATATTTCAGTAGATAATGCATCATTTACATATTTCAACATTTTTAGAAAACTTGCCATGAAAAAAATCTTTGTCTTGATGTAAACAATTGGGCAAGTTTTATGTTGATAACTGGGCAGGTTTCATGTTGATATTTATTGTTTACCCAAATCGCCAATAGTGTGTAGTTAATAAAACAAATGTGAGACATAATTTTTGTACAAGTACAATTGCCCAAAAAGACAGTCCAACCACTCTCCAAGAATTTGAAAATGACAGAAATACCCTCTTACTAATTCTGACAGCCAAACCAACACATGAAGATATCAAAACGTTCTCTCTGGGGGCATTTTAGCTAATTTGGCTTGAAATATGTGGGTTAGGGAACTGTAAGGATAGATAAGGTTTGCTTCTAATGATACAAGGCCAGCACTGGAAATGAAAAGTGTCTGCACACTTTCTTGTTATATAATACAACACAGAAACTTTATTGAATAGAGCTGTCATGAAGCATATTCCAGCATATTTCAGAATTATTTGTTTGGCTTCATGATACATGAGATATACATATGTTTTAATGTACAGAGTTTTAATCTGCAGAGGACACAGCAGCAAGTAATACATGCATTTGGCAAAGCTTCAAGTTGTTCAAGGCTGTTGTGTATTGCGATATATAGCAGCCTTATAGTGTTTTCATGACGTCACAAAGGTGTGCTTTAGCCAGATGGAGGACATGTTGCTACAGTATTATGCTATGGTTTAAAATTGGTTATTTCAATATTAATCGTGGGAAACCTATAGGCAAACTGATAACATCAGAGTTTGATTTAGAAGTTAATGTCTGTATACATTAATTCAACATGTTGGTTTTTTTGCAGTAGAACATTAATTCAACATGGGTTCACTATCTGGGCTGTTTTGTGCAGGTTCATTCAGTCTCACATACCAGAAACATTATATTGCCCTCCATTTACAATCTGCGCAGTATAGATTTTTTTTCATGCTTCCTGCCCTCCATTGGAATTTGCACATCATAAATTTGATGTAAGTCACAAGAAGCTATTGGTAGGGAGCCTTAGAGAGAGTGAGCATCACCAAATTCCTGGGGGTGCACATCAGTGAAGACCTCTCCTGGACCACCAACACTGCATCACTGGCGAAGAAAGCTCAGCGCCGCCTGTACTTCCTGCGGAAACTCAGACGAGCAAGTGCTCCACCAGCCATCATGACCACATTCTACCGAGGCACCATTGAGAGCATCCTCTCCAGCTGTATCGCTGTGTGGGGCGGAAGCTGCACTGAATACAACAGGAAAGCCCTGCAGCGCATAGTGAACACAGCTGGAAGGATTATTGGTGCTTCTCTCCCCTCCCTGAAGGACATTTACACCTCCCACCTCACCCGCAAGGCGACCAAAATTGTGAGTGATGCAAGTCACCCCGCTCACAATTTGTTTGATCTACTGCCCTCTGGGAAGAGGTACAGAAGCCTGCGCTCCCGCACCACCAGACTCACCAACAGCTTCATACACCAGGCTGTTAGGATCCTGAACTCTCTCCCCCCTCCACCCTCAGCTACATAACATCCTGGACTTTTAGACCCAAAATGGCTGCCTTGCACTACTCCACTTGCACTACTCCACTTGTACACTTGCACACTTGCAACTTGTTGTTGTTGTCCTGTTGTCCTGAACACTTCTGAACACACTTCTGCTGCTCTTACATAACTTGCACCACTATGCCACTTGCATACTTAGGTCAAAACAAAACTACCTCAGCCATTTATTGGCCTGACATTTGCACTATTATATTGACTGTCTACTGTATGCACAATTGCACAATTTCTACCAAATTTTGCTGCTCTTATTTCTTCATTGTATGTGCCTTCTTATTTTTACTTTTTATATTGTTTACTTGAATGTTATGTTTGTCTGTGGACCTAATTGGTAAAATATGTCTTGTCTCCACCGTGGGATAGTAGGAAACGCAATTTCGATCTCTTTGTATGTCTTGACATGTGAAGAAATTGACAATAAAGCAGACTTTGACTTAGCTATAGGCTATGTCAGCATGGGGCATGTGGGGGAGAGGTATGAAGTTTTTTGTGGTTTTTGTAGTGCATTCTCTATGAGGGGTTGATTGGTGCATGTTTGTGGAGCACACTGTTTGAGGTGCTTAGAGAAGTGTACCTGGTTTTGAGATACATGTGAATGATTGTTCATCAAATGCCAGTGGCATATATAGAGACCTCACTAACCCGTGCACTGGAGACAGTGGAGGAGAGCGTAATGAGGAGAGTCGCCCTCGCGTCTCATTATCACACACACACAGCTGACAATAGAGAATCATCGCTGGAACAAAGTACAAAAAAACAGTATTTAGATGTAAGCGAACCATATCAAAACTGCTGCACTTTTTCCAACTTCACTGAAAAAGACTGCCGCTTGATCTGAGACATAATGGGTAGATTTGTCATGGTTTCAGGTCTTTTACAGTAAGATCTGACACGGTACCATCCAATGCATTTGCTTGTCGATAATGGGCTTATGTACGGCCACTCAGATAAACGTGCAGGCAGACAAAGCTGCTCTGTTCTCCAGGGGTGACAGAGCTGCATGGTGGATCCGGCGAGATCAGAGTGCTGAGCCTGGACGAGCCGCAGTGATTGCATTTAGTGTTTATCCACCGCTGACAGCCAGAACACAATTACAGCCTCCACATGGAGGCTATGTGCCAGCCCTGGGTACAGTATGTTCTGTAGCTCAGAGCCAAAAGATACTCTGTATGGTGAAATACAGGGCATTGTCAAACTGGTGACACACTAGTACCAACATGTGATCCCAACATTAATGATCAAGACATTCTAGAGCAGAATATTATTTGTAGGTAAGGTAAACAGTTGTCCTTGGAAAGCATGCAGTGGACAGAGTTGTCCAACAGGGGTAGGATTAACCCTTAAAGGTGTGGGGTTTTTAACATTCAATTCAAGGTTCTAGGTTCTAAAATTCTATGTTGAATTCAATTAACCCAGATATTCTTTATAACGTTCATTTTCCAACATTTCTGTCACACTGGTGTGACGGTACACCTTTAAGGAACATACAGTTACACTGTCACGGTTTGCCGTTTGTAGTTTGCTGTGTTCTCTTGTTTAAGCAAAGACAACCACAAGACCTTAAATACACAGGAAGGTAATTAAAGGACACAGATGATGGGGCAAAAACAAGGAGACACAGGTGAACATGGAATACGGCACTAATCAGACTAATAACTTAACAAGACTCAGGTGAGGGGCGGAGACACGAGACAGGGAACAAAACCACATGGCAATATAAACAAAGGAACACATGGCACATGACACAGGAAGTAACACAGACAACAGGAAGTAAACAAGAGAACACAGCAAACTACAAACTAAGAGTCCCAAAAACCAAAACAAACTCCAAACCGTGACATACACATGGAATACATCCATTTCAAGGTCTGGAAATAATGGGAAAGAAAAGAAAATGGATGTTTTAAACTGTCTCAACCAGAATCAGGGTCTTTTTCTGTTAAGGAGTTAATGTTAAACCAACATCCTGAGCTCCTCCTTGTCTTTACTGTGAATGTTTTGGTCCATTTGTTTTGTTTGGCATCCTGTCATTATCTGTCAGTGTATGTTGTAGTAAGGACTGAGGGCTGATGATGGACGCAGTGGAGAATATGATTTCATAGGATTTATGAGTGAGTCCCTTCAATTATGCACCAGTGTCCACTCTCTCCACTACTAGCCTGTCCTGTCACATCAATCTAGTGGTCAGGGTCCACTGTCACCAATCTGTCCAATCACATATTCCATCCATTTTGCCCAGTGCCCACCACACCATCCAATCACATGTTGTGAATTTGTATTTCAACTAAAGTCAGATGTCTGGTTAGGAAAAGGTGAGAGGAGAGCACATGATGCCACAACAGCCTAGCAACCACATTCCATTAAAACCTAGCAACCACCATAACTACTCTAGCAACAGTCAGTTGTCATCAACTTTGACTCCAGTCAACTGTTTCCTCTCCCCACAACTGTTTCAAAATAAAAGTCTTCACTGCTATAATCCCCTATTAAAATTATTTAACCATTTAAACTATCCAACTTTTTAACTGTTCAACTATTCCAACTGTCAGTTGTCATCAACTATGACTCCCGTCAACTGTTTCCTCTGCCCAAAGCTGTTTCAAAATAAAAGTCCTCACTACAATAATTCCCTATAAAATATATTTGAACCATTTAAACTATCCAACTATTTAACTGTTCAGCCAATCCAACTGTCGTCATCAGCTATGACTCCCGCCAATTGTGTCCTCTGCCCACAACTGTTTGGCAGCCTGGGCTTTTCAGTCAACTAGTGTGATCAACTCCCAATCTACAATCAACTTTTAAACTGTCTACTTTTAAACTATCAACTTTTATTAAGCTGTGCAACCACCATGCAGTGTTTCCCACAGAATTGAATTCTATTTGTGGTGGTAGGTTTGCAGAATTAACTTGAATGCAACAGTTTTTAGCAAATTAGCGCAGCGTGGTTATGATGCTAACAAGATTTAAGCACAATTTAGTACAACCTGGAAAATCATTGTGTGGTGGTCAATGTTGATATTGTGGTGGGCCACCACAAATAAGTCAATGTATGGGAAACACTGCCATGTCTGTCCTAGCGTCATTTTCATGCACTCGTAATTCCCTGGAATTACATTCTCTAGTTCATACTGTCACTCTGTCCAATCCCAAAGCCAACATCCCACCAAAGACAGTTTTTCCAATCATGTGCCAGTGTCCACTCTTACCACATCTTAACTGACCAATCACATGACAGGGTCCATTTCCACGGCTACCAGTCTGTCCAGCTGTCCAATTGCATGCCATCATCCACCATGCTCTACATGACTCCATCTATAGTTTCAATTACATGCTTCCATCCATTTTACCAAAAACCACTCCATCCAATCTCATGCTGTACGGTTCCGTCTACTCCATCCAATCACATGTTGTTATCCAACTTCACCACGGCCAGCGTGGGCGTGTCCTGGGGCACCAGAGGCTGCGGCGTTTGCGGAGTCACGCCCGCTTTCCTTGTGACCGTCGCCGTGGTTGGAGGGGCTTCGGCCTCCACCTTTTTGCCCCGGCACAGTGCTAGCGCCCGATTGGCCAGCCTGCGCAGGGAGGGCGTGGCACGGAGGCGCAGCAGGAGCAGCTCCTTGAGGCCGGCGCGGTACTCGCGGCGCACCAGACAGTAGAGCACGGGGTTGAGGCAGCTGTTGGCGTGCGCCAGGCACACGGTTAGTGGGAAGGCGTAGGCCTGGGCGTTGTAGAAGGCCTTGGTGAAGGGCACCAGGTCGAACTTGATGAGCACGCCCCAGAGTGTCAGTGCCTGATTGGGCAGCCAGCAAAGGAAGAAGGACAGCACCACCACCATGACGGAGCGGGTGACGCGCGAGCTTCGGCTGCGTCGCTGACGCTGCATGTCGACCCTCGAGGACACGCCAACGCCAACTGCGCCCCCTAGCGGCAGGCTCGCTACACGGCGGCGCACCAGAAAGCGGAGCAGCAGCAGGTAGCAGCAGGTGATGACCACCAGGGGGAAAACGAAACCCAGCAGCACCTTCTGCGTCTGGTAGAGGCCCAACAGCAGCTGGGGGTCCCATCGGCCAGACTCAGGGAAGCGCACCAGGCACAGCTCATCATCTGACACCTGGGGTGGGGGGTAGAGAGGATGAGGGGATGAGAGAGGAGATGGGAAGTAGAGAGGATGAGGGGAGGGGAAGGAGAGAGGAAGACAAGGATAAAGAGGAGGAAGAGAGAGAGAGAGAAGAAGAAGGAGAATGGAGACCATGAAAGAAAGGCAGGGAGAGAGGAATTATAAAAGGAGAACAAAAAAGTGTAGTGACAGATAGATAGAGAGGGAAACACAGGGAATGGGACACGGGAAAGGGGAAGGAGATGAGGAGAGGGAAAGGTGAAAGACAGAGACAAAAAGTGAAGGACAACAAAGAACAGAAGAAAGAGAGACTTGTCATTCCAGGGAAGCAAAACAAACTGCCAATCTCTGAATTATTCCGCCAATGACCCAATCCTCTGATGTCATCAGAGTCTGTTCGATCTCATGTCCCCCCTGCCGGATAGCATTATTGACTGATTCCTCACGGGTCATTCCACGTCAATTCAACCAGGGCCCACGCACTTAGGTCTCAAATAATTCTGAAAAAATTGCCAGGTGTACCTATGTTACCCAGGAGACACACTGTAAAATTACTCTTATGTAAGATCAATACTTTCCAAGATACAGCCAATTTTACAGGGGGAGGGGGGTGTCGATTTTGTTCGGCCTCTTTTTTTGTCAAAGTTCACAAGCCCACAGCGCAAGAACTAAACCATGTAGGAGGCTCAAATTTTGCATGCTGGTACATAAATAGGAATAGTATGTAGCAAAATCGTCACATTTGGTCTGGATAATCCTGCATGGTCATAGCTGTCCCTCAAAGTTGATACAAATTTTATTGGAGTTTTTGGCTGGGCTCTGTTTAAGCCTTCAGAAGACATATTTGTACTCAACATAGGCTCTTGATTTATTTTCCTTACTGAGATAAGTAGAAACACTCTCACAAAAAACAATGAACAGAAAATAAATTCCTTCAGGGTCTGAACAGCAGACTTTACTAGTCTAAAAAATCATTTTGGTTCTCATTTTCAGAGCACCCAAACACATTGTGGGAATATACAAAGATTTTTTAAATATTTTTTTCTTTATTCTTCATGATCTTTTCTTTTTAAAAACAAATCTAAAACCAATTTGACTTGTCTTATGCAAATCTTTCTTTTTCACTTTCCACCCTGAATATGGGCAAAATGCACCATTGACATCAATATGTTTTGTATAGAGCTACCACAGGTTACTCTATACAACCACAGGTGGCAGTGTGGTGACTCTATATAAAACATATTAATGTCAATGGGTTATTTTTATGGAATGTTTTTTGTGACAAAATTAAATAAATAAATGAAATATGAAATCAATAAATGAAATATGAAATAAATAATTAAAAGTTGAAATAAATAAATAAAAGATTAAATAAATAAATAAAAAGTTAAATAAATAAATAAATAAAATGTGAAATAAATAAATAAATGATTAAATGTAAAAAACATATATACATTGACATTTACATTTACATTCCATATGCATGGTCACGGCAATGTGCCATGAAATAAATAAATACGTCAGTCACCCATCAAGGCGGGACCTAACCACTGATTGCTGCCTGAAATAACACGAAGTGATTCAGCTCTGAGTCAGACTGTACTGGCTTGCTACCTGTGAACCACACTGGACTAAGGACATAGCTCAGACTTGTATCATAACTCACGAAACATACAACAACAAGGATTTCATTCTAAATTCATACTTTTGGGAAGATATCAGGCGTGAAAGCGTTCTGTCATTTGATGGGTCTGTTTGCTGTGTCTGAGGGTTGATAGACATGCTATGTGCACATCTAGAGCTAGCGCTAACAGTTAGCACAAGCGTTAGCTAGTTATCGACATCTACAGAAAGCGAACTTCTATCTATGGCAAACGACTTTGCTATTGCTTCTATTTATAGTAGGGTGCCCAGACGTCCCAGTTAACTTCACTTGAGCTGAATTCACCTCATTTGTTATATGATACATAAACAATAAAGCTTGAGATGCCCATGCCGTGAACTCTTATTATGTGAGTGTCAGTGCCAGCTTGCTACATTGCCCAAGCAGTGTCCACAACTTTCCAGAGACTTTTTAGTTCTCAAAATGAGGGTATAACTCAGCAGCCGACAAGGATTTTTGACAGCACTAGATGCTATGCTTTTACGTCCTGATAACTCACAGCCAAGAGTTAGCAACATAGAACACAATCTTTCTGAATGAAAATGCCTAGGTTATGGCTGTTAGCAGTAGCACTAGCTTTTAGCTTCTATCAATGACTTTATTCTGATCAGCCAGTCATGCTCACAAAGTTTGATTTTTTTTTTTCAGGCAGCAACCAATCAGCGGCTAGGTCCCGCCTTGATGGGTGACTGAGGTATTTATTTATTTCATGGCACATTACAAGACCGTGCATATGGAATGTAAATGTCAATGTCAATGTATATATGGTTTTTACATTTAATCATTTATTTATTTATGTATTTAATTTTTTTTATATTTATTTAACTATTTATTTAATTTTTTATTTATTTATTTCATATTTCATTTATGTATTATAACTTTTAATTATTGATTTCATATTTCATTTATTGATTTCATATTTCATTTATTTATTTAATTTTGGCACAAAAAACATTCCATATATTTTGCCCATGTTCAGGGTGGAAAATAAAAAAGAAAGATTAGCATAAGACAAGTCAAATTGGTGTTTTCAAAAAGAAGGGATCATGGAGAATAAAGAAAAACATATTTAAAAAATCTTTGTATATTCCCACAAGGTGTTTGGGTGCTCTGAAAATGATAACCAAAATGATTTTTCAGACTTGTGAGGTCTGCTGTTCAGACCCTGAAGGGATTTGTTTTTTGTTCATTGCTTTTTGTGAGAGTGTTTCTACTTATCTCAGTAAGGAAAATAAATCAAGAGCCTATGTTCTTGATGAGGCCGAACAAAATCGACCCCCCCCCCCCCCCCCCCCCCCCCTCCCCTGTAAAACTGGCTGTATCTTGGAAAGTATTGATCTTACATAAGAGTAATTTTGCAGTGTGTCTCCTGGGTAACATAGGTACACCTGGTAATTTTTTCAGAATTTTTTGAGACCTAAGTGCGTGGGCCCTGGTTGAACTGACGTGGAATGACCCTCACGGATAGTCAGGCATGGGCTTTAAACTTGAAACCGCAAAGAATCGTTACATGTGTCGCTGCATGCCTTCTACTAATTATGGGATCCCACAACAGGGGAGGAGGGAGAGAGAAAGAGAGAGTCTGTATAAGTGTGTGTGTGTGCTAGTGTATATGAGATAGAGAGAGAGAGAGAGAGAGAGAGAGAGTGTGTGTGCGTGTATGTGTGTGTGTGTGTGTGTGTGAGAGAGAGAGTGTGTGTGTGTATGTGTGTATCAGTGTGTGTATTCTAATGTGTGAGAGAGAGACTGTGTGTGTTTATCAGTGTGTGTGTCGACAGCATACGGCAGCATGGCGAGGAACAACACGGCCCACCTCACCTCCGTGGTGTGTGTATGTGGGCGTGTTGTGTGTGTGTGTATGTGCGTGTGTGGGCGTGTTGTGTGTGTGTGGTGTGTGTGTGCGTGTTGTGTGTGTGTGTGTATGTGCGTGTGTGTATGTGTGTGTGTGGGCGTATATGTGCGTGTTGTGTGTGTGTGTATGTGCGTGTGTGGGCGTGTTGTGTGTGTGTGTGTATGTGCGTGTTGTGTGTGTGTGTGTATGTGCGTGTGGGCGCGTTGTGTGTGTGTGTGTGTGTATGTGCGTGTGGGCGTGTTGTGTGTGTGTGTATGTGCGTGTGTGGGCGTGTTGTGTATGTGTGCGTGTGGGCGTGTTGTGTGTGTGTGTGTGTATGTGCGTGTGGGCGTGTTGTGTGTGTGTATGTGTGTGTGTGGGCGTGTTGTGTGTGTGTATGTGTGTGTGTGGGCGTGTGTGGGCGTGTTGTGTGTGTGTGTGGGCGTGTATGTGTGTGTGTGGGCGTGTTGTGTGTGTGTGTGTATGTGTGTGTGTGGGCGTGTTGTGTGTGTGTATGTGCGTGTGGGCGTGTTGTGTGTGTGTGGGCGTGTTGTGTGTGTGTATGTGTGTGTGTGGGCGTGTTGTGTGTGTGTATGTGTGTGTGTGGGCGTGTGTGGGCGTGTTGTGTGTATGTGCGTGTGTGGGCGTGTTGTGTGTGTGTGTATGTGCGTGTTGTGTGTGTGTGTGTATGTGCGTGTGGGCGTGTTGTGTGTATGTGTGTGTGGGCGTGTTGTGTATGTGCGTGTGTGGGCGTGTTGTGTGTGTGTGTGTGTGTATGTGCGTGTTGTGTGTGTATGTGCGTGTGGGCGTGTTGTGTGTGTGTGTGTGTGTATGTGCGTGTGGGCGTGTTG
Organism: Alosa sapidissima; assembly: GCF_018492685.1. Classification (NCBI taxonomy): domain Eukaryota; kingdom Metazoa; phylum Chordata; class Actinopteri; order Clupeiformes; family Clupeidae; genus Alosa; species Alosa sapidissima. The sequence goes on along the minus strand of NC_055957.1, from coordinate 22,880,754 downwards.
TGTATGTGCGTGTGTGGGCGTGTTGTGTGTGTGTGTATGTGTGTGTGTGGGCGTGTTGTGTGTGTGTGTGTGTATGTGCGTGTGGGCGTGTTGTGTGTGTGTGGGCGTGTTGTGTGTGTGTATGTGTGTGTGTGGGCGTGTTGTGTGTGTGTATGTGTGTGTGTGGGCGTGTTGTGTGTGTGTGTATGTGCGTGTGGGCGTGTTGTGTGTGTGTGTATGTGCGTGTGTGTGGGCGTGTTGTGTGTGTGTGTGGTGTGTGTGTGTGGGCGTGTTGTGTGTGTGTGTATGTGCGTGTGTGGGCGTGTTGTGTGTGTGTGTGTATGTGCGTGTGTGGGCGTGTTGTGTGTGTGTGTGTGTATGTGCGTGTTGTGTGTGTGTGTGTATGTGCGTGTGGGCGCGTTGTGTGTGTGTGTGTGTGTATGTGCGTGTGGGCGTGTTGTGTGTGTGTGTATGTGCGTGTGTGGGCGTGTTGTGTATGTGTGCGTGTGGGCGTGTTGTGTGTGTGTGTGTGTATGTGCGTGTGGGCGTGTTGTGTGTGTGTATGTGTGTGTGTGGGCGTGTTGTGTGTGTGTATGTGTGTGTGTGGGCGTGTGTGGGCGTGTTGTGTGTGTGTGTGGGCGTGTATGTGTGTGTGTGGGCGTGTTGTGTGTGTGTGTGTATGTGTGTGTGTGGGCGTGTTGTGTGTGTGTATGTGCGTGTGGGCGTGTTGTGTGTGTGTGGGCGTGTGTGCGTGTGGGCGTGTTGTGTGTGTGTATGTGTGTGTGTGGGCGTGTTGTGTGTGTGTATGTGTGTGTGTGGGCGTGTGTGGGCGTGTTGTGTGTGTGTGTGGGCGTGTATGTGTGTGTGTGGGCGTGTTGTGTGTGTGTGTGTATGTGTGTGTGTGGGCGTGTTGTGTGTGTGTATGTGCGTGTGGGCGTGTTGTGTGTGTGTGGGCGTGTTGTGTGTGTGTATGTGTGTGTGTGGGCGTGTTGTGTGTGTGTATGTGTGTGTGTGGGCGTGTGTGGGCGTGTTGTGTGTATGTGCGTGTGTGGGCGTGTTGTGTGTGTGTGTATGTGCGTGTTGTGTGTGTGTGTGTATGTGCGTGTGGGCGTGTTGTGTGTGTGTGTGTGTATGTGCGTGTGGGCGTGTTGTGTATGTGCGTGTGTGGGCGTGTTGTGTGTGTGTGTGTGTATGTGCGTGTTGTGTGTGTATGTGCGTGTGGGCGTGTTGTGTGTGTGTGTGTGTGTATGTGCGTGTGGGCGTGTTGTGTATGTGCGTGTGTGGGCGTGTTGTGTGTGTGTGTATGTGTGTGTGTGGGCGTGTTGTGTGTGTGTGTGTGTATGTGCGTGTGGGCGTGTTGTGTGTGTGTGGGCGTGTTGTGTGTGTGTATGTGTGTGTGTGGGCGTGTTGTGTGTGTGTATGTGTGTGTGTGGGCGTGTTGTGTGTGTGTGTATGTGCGTGTGGGCGTGTTGTGTGTGTGTGTATGTGCGTGTGTGTGGGCGTGTTGTGTGTGTGTGTGGGCGTGTTGTGTGCGTGTGTATATGTGTGGGCGTGTTGTGTGTGTGTGTGGTGTGTGTGTGCGTGTTGTGTGTGTGTGTGTATGTGCGTGTGTGTATGTGTGTGTGTGGGCGTATATGTGCGTGTTGTGTGTGTGTGTATGTGCGTGTGTGGGCGTGTTGTGTGTGTGTGTGTGTATGTGCGTGTGTGGGCGTGTTGTGTGTGTGTGTGTGTATGTGCGTGTTGTGTGTGTGTGTGTATGTGCGTGTGGGCGCGTTGTGTGTGTGTGTGTGTGTATGTGCGTGTGGGCGTGTTGTGTGTGTGTGTATGTGCGTGTGTGGGCGTGTTGTGTATGTGTGCGTGTGGGCGTGTTGTGTGTGTGTGTGTGTATGTGCGTGTGGGCGTGTTGTGTGTGTGTATGTGTGTGTGTGGGCGTGTTGTGTGTGTGTATGTGTGTGTGTGGGCGTGTGTGGGCGTGTTGTGTGTGTGTGTGGGCGTGTATGTGTGTGTGTGGGCGTGTTGTGTGTGTGTGTGTATGTGTGTGTGTGGGCGTGTTGTGTGTGTGTATGTGCGTGTGGGCGTGTTGTGTGTGTGTGGGCGTGTTGTGTGTGTGTATGTGTGTGTGTGGGCGTGTTGTGTGTGTGTATGTGTGTGTGTGGGCGTGTGTGGGCGTGTTGTGTGTATGTGCGTGTGTGGGCGTGTTGTGTGTGTGTGTATGTGCGTGTTGTGTGTGTGTGTGTATGTGCGTGTGGGCGTGTTGTGTGTGTGTGTGTGTATGTGCGTGTGGGCGTGTTGTGTATGTGCGTGTGTGGGCGTGTTGTGTGTGTGTGTGTGTATGTGCGTGTTGTGTGTGTATGTGCGTGTGGGCGTGTTGTGTGTGTGTGTGTGTGTATGTGCGTGTGGGCGTGTTGTGTATGTGCGTGTGTGGGCGTGTTGTGTGTGTGTGTATGTGTGTGTGTGGGCGTGTTGTGTGTGTGTGTGTGTATGTGCGTGTGGGCGTGTTGTGTGTGTGTGGGCGTGTTGTGTGTGTGTATGTGTGTGTGTGGGCGTGTTGTGTGTGTGTATGTGTGTGTGTGGGCGTGTTGTGTGTGTGTGTATGTGCGTGTGGGCGTGTTGTGTGTGTGTGTATGTGCGTGTGTGTGGGCGTGTTGTGTGTGTGTGTGGGCGTGTTGTGTGTGTGTGTATGTGTGGGCGTGTTGTGTGTGTGTGTATGTGCGTGTGGGCGTGTTGTGTGTGTGTGTGGTGTGTGTGTGTGGGCGTGTTGTGTGTGTGTGTGTGGGCGTGTTGTGTGTGTGTGTGTATGTGTGTGTGTGGGCGTGTTGTGTGTGTGTATGTGCGTGTGGGCGTGTTGTGTGTGTGTGGGCGTGTTGTGTATGTGTGTGTGTGGGCGTGTTGTGTGTGTGTATGTGTGTGTGTGGGCGTGTTGTGTGTATGTGCGTGTGTGGGCGTGTTGTGTGTGTGTGTATGTGCGTGTTGTGTGTGTGTGTGTGTATGTGCGTGTGGGCGTGTTGTGTGTGTGTGTGTGTATGTGCGTGTGGGCGTGTTGTGTATGTGCGTGTGTGGGCGTGTTGTGTGTGTGTGTGTGTATGTGCGTGTTGTGTGTGTATGTGCGTGTGGGCGTGTTGTGTGTGTGTGTGTGTGTATGTGCGTGTGGGCGTGTGGTGTATGTGCGTGTGTGGGCGTGTTGTGTGTGTGTGTGTATGTGTGTGTGTGGGCGTGTTGTGTGTGTGTGTGTGTATGTGCGTGTGGGCGTGTTGTGTGTGTGTGGGCGTGTTGTGTGTGTGTATGTGTGTGTGTGGGCGTGTTGTGTGTGTGTATGTGTGTGTGTGGGCGTGTTGTGTGTGTGTGTATGTGCGTGTGGGCGTGTTGTGTGTGTGTGTGTATGTGCGTGTGTGTGGGCGTGTTGTGTGTGTGTGTGGGCGTGTTGTGTGTGTGTGTGGGCGTGTTGTGTGTGTGTGTATGTGTGTGTGTATGTGTGTGTGTGGGCGTGTTGTGTGTGTGTGTATGTGCGTGTGGGCGTGTTGTGTGTGTGTGTATGTGCGTGTGTGTGGGCGTGTTGTGTGTGTGTGTGGGCGTGTTGTGTGTGTGTGTGGGCGTGTATGTGTGTGTGTGGGCGTGTTGTGTGTGTGTGTGTATGTGTGTGTGTGGGCGTGTTGTGTGTGTGTATGTGCGTGTGGGCGTGTTGTGTGTGTGTGGGCGTGTTGTGTGTGTGTATGTGTGTGTGTGGGCGTGTTGTGTGTGTGTATGTGTGTGTGTGGGCGTGTGTGGGCGTGTTGTGTGTATGTGCGTGTGTGGGCGTGTTGTGTGTGTGTGTATGTGCGTGTTGTGTGTGTGTGTGTATGTGCGTGTGGGCGTGTTGTGTGTGTGTGTGTGTATGTGCGTGTGGGCGTGTTGTGTATGTGCGTGTGTGGGCGTGTTGTGTGTGTGTGTGTGTATGTGCGTGTTGTGTGTGTATGTGCGTGTGGGCGTGTTGTGTGTGTGTGTGTGTGTATGTGCGTGTGGGCGTGTTGTGTATGTGCGTGTGTGGGCGTGTTGTGTGTGTGTGTATGTGTGTGTGTGGGCGTGTTGTGTGTGTGTGTGTGTATGTGCGTGTGGGCGTGTTGTGTGTGTGTGGGCGTGTTGTGTGTGTGTATGTGTGTGTGTGGGCGTGTTGTGTGTGTGTATGTGTGTGTGTGGGCGTGTTGTGTGTGTGTGTATGTGCGTGTGGGCGTGTTGTGTGTGTGTGTATGTGCGTGTGTGTGGGCGTGTTGTGTGTGTGTGTGGGCGTGTTGTGTGTGTGTGTATGTGTGGGCGTGTTGTGTGTGTGTGTATGTGCGTGTGGGCGTGTTGTGTGTGTGTGTGGTGTGTGTGTGTGGGCGTGTTGTGTGTGTGTGTGTGGGCGTGTTGTGTGTGTGTGTGTATGTGTGTGTGTGGGCGTGTTGTGTGTGTGTATGTGCGTGTGGGCGTGTTGTGTGTGTGTGGGCGTGTTGTGTATGTGTGTGTGTGGGCGTGTTGTGTGTGTGTATGTGTGTGTGTGGGCGTGTTGTGTGTATGTGCGTGTGTGGGCGTGTTGTGTGTGTGTGTATGTGCGTGTTGTGTGTGTGTGTGTGTATGTGCGTGTGGGCGTGTTGTGTGTGTGTGTGTGTATGTGCGTGTGGGCGTGTTGTGTATGTGCGTGTGTGGGCGTGTTGTGTGTGTGTGTGTGTATGTGCGTGTTGTGTGTGTATGTGCGTGTGGGCGTGTTGTGTGTGTGTGTGTGTGTATGTGCGTGTGGGCGTGTGGTGTATGTGCGTGTGTGGGCGTGTTGTGTGTGTGTGTGTATGTGTGTGTGTGGGCGTGTTGTGTGTGTGTGTGTGTATGTGCGTGTGGGCGTGTTGTGTGTGTGTGGGCGTGTTGTGTGTGTGTATGTGTGTGTGTGGGCGTGTTGTGTGTGTGTATGTGTGTGTGTGGGCGTGTTGTGTGTGTGTGTATGTGCGTGTGGGCGTGTTGTGTGTGTGTGTGTATGTGCGTGTGTGTGGGCGTGTTGTGTGTGTGTGTGGGCGTGTTGTGTGTGTGTGTGGGCGTGTTGTGTGTGTGTGTATGTGTGTGTGTATGTGTGTGTGTGGGCGTGTTGTGTGTGTGTGTATGTGCGTGTGGGCGTGTTGTGTGTGTGTGTATGTGCGTGTGTGTGGGCGTGTTGTGTGTGTGTGTGGGCGTGTTGTGTGTGTGTGTATGTGTGGGCGTGTTGTGTGTGTGTGTATGTGCGTGTGGGCGTGTTGTGTGTGTGTGTGGTGTGTGTGTGTGGGCGTGTTGTGTGTGTGTGTGTGGGCGTGTTGTGTGTGTGTGTATGTGCGTGTGGGCGTGTTGTGTGTGTGTGTGGTGTGTGTGTGTGGGCGTGTTGTGTGTGTGTGTATGTGCGTGTGTGGGCGTGTTGTGTGTGTGTGTGTGGGCGTGTTGTGTGTGTATGTGTGGGCGTGTTGTGTGTGTGTGTGTGTATGTGCGTGTGTGTGGGCGTGTTGTGTGTGTGTGGTGTGTGCGTGTGGGCGTGTTGTGTGTGTGTGTATGTGCGTGTTGTGTGTGTGTGTGGGCGTGTTGTGTATGTGCGTGTGGGCGTGTTGTGTGTGTGTGTGTGTGTGCGTGTGGGCGTGTTGTGTGTGTGTGTATGTGCGTGTGTGGGCGTGTTGTGTGTGTGTGTGTGTATGTGCGTGTGGGCGTGTTGTGTGTGTGTGTGTGTGTGTATGTGCGTGTGGGCGTGTTGTGTATGTGTGTGTGTGGGCGTGTTGTGTGTGTGTGTATGTGCGTGTGTGGGCGTGTTGTGTGTGTGTGTGTATGTGTGTGTGTGGGCGTGTTGTGTGTGTGTGTGTATGTGCGTATGGGCGTGTTGTGTATGGGTGTGTGTGGGCGTGTTGTGTGTGGGTGTGTGTGGGCGTGTTGTGTGTGTGTGTATGTGCGTGTGGGCGTGTTGTGTGTGTGTTGTGTGTGTGTGTGTATGTGCGTGTGTGGGCGTGTTGTGTGTGTGTGGGCGTGTTGTGTGTGTATGTGTGGGCGTGTTGTGTGTGTGTGTATGTGCGTGTGTGTGGGCGTGTTGTGTGTGTGTGGTGTGTGCGTGTTGTGTGTGTGTGTGTATGTGCGTGTTGTGTGTGTGTGTGGGCGTGTTGTGTATGTGCGTGTGGGCGTGTTGTGTGTGTGTGTGTGTGTGTGTGTATGTGCGGGTGGGCGTGTTGTGTGTGTGTGTATGTGTGGGCGTGTTGTGTGTGTGTGTGTGTGTGTATGTGCGTGTGTGGGCGTGTTGTGTGTGTGTGTGGGCGTGTTGTGTGTGTGTGTGTGGGCGTGTTGTGTGTGTGTGTGTGCGCGTGTGTCTCACCTGTGCGGTTGTGGAGTAGATGGCATGTGGTAGCGTGGCGAGCAGCGACACCACCCAGATGCCCACGCTGGCCCACCTCACCTCTGTCACGGCGGTCTTGGGCGAGTGCATCTTGAGCGCGGAGGCCAGTGAGCAGTAGCGGGCCACGCTCATGGCCGTCAGGAACAGCACGCTGGCGTACATGTTCAGCGTCGTCACAGAGCTGACCAGCTTGCACATGACCCAGCCGAACGGCCAGCGGAAATCCAGCGCCGTGTCCACCGCCCAGAAGGGGAGCATGAGCACAAACTGCAGGTCTGTCACCGCCAGGCCCATGACAAAGCAGTCGATGGCCGAGTGCTTGAGGCGATGGCGTGAGCGGAGCAGGTAGAGCGCCAGGAGGTTGCCCACCAGCCCGAGGGCGCAGACCACCAGGTAGACCAGCGCCACCACCACGCGCACGGCCAGACTGGCGCTGGCGTCGCCCGGCTGCTCGCCCGCCTCCTGGGAGAGGAGCTGCAGCCAGCAGCGCAGAGACAGGTTGCCCAGCTCCAGGCCCTCCTCCAGGGCCACGCCACACACTCCAGTCCCAGGCCCTGCTCCGGGCAGCAGGCCCAAACCGATCCCTGACCCTGCCGATGCCACCGAGCTGTCGTTCCACTGCATGGTGCTCGTTTCCTCAGGCCAACAGCATTCCTTCAGTCTGCAGGACAACACAGACAGGGTCAGCAAGCAGGAGTTAAGGGTGTTTTCCCATTACTTTCAGGTGCTAAGTCATTATTTTGAGTTAAGTCACTGTTTTGATATACTCAGACATTAAATTGAGAAAGTTTGTCAATTATTTTGTGAAGGTTTCTCATAATTTTGAGAAGGAAGGATCCTCAGGGTTTCCCCTAAACCCCTCTACAAACATCAAGGAACGGTCTTATGCTCTCCATGCTGTAGAAAAAGGCTTTTCCTTTAGATTGAAAACCACAATACAGTCTCGACAGACTTCCCATTCTACACTGGATTCTACATTGAAACACCAGAGTGGTCAAAGTCAGCTTTATTGTCAATTATCATCATCATTCCCATGTGGTCCAGCAGGTGGTTTGACGTGGATGGTGAGGGATCACGGGATCTATGTCAAAACCAAACCCCTGTTTGTATGTCAAGAGTATGCTGAGCCCGTAATGGCTTGTGTGTGTGTGTGTGTGCTGAGCCCGTAATGGCTTGTGTGTGTATGTGTGTGTCTGTGTGTGTGTGTTTCCACAAGGACTTCACTGAAGCCAACCTCATCCTCATCTTGCAGTTTTTCTCGATTGCTGCTTATGTCCACTCTGACATCAAGTTTTCAAAACAGTTAACACGCAGGTCTAAACAAAAGCACTCTGGACAAAATGACACATTTTGCCTGCAAAAGGCTCTTACTCTGAAAACATTTAAAACATGCAGCAAAAGCAAATTTTGCCTTCAAACAACACATCTTGTAGTCAAATCACTGTGTGATTTCAAAGTTCTCAAAATGAGGAGTTTCAGCCTTCATTTTGCTATGGCTGTGCCATGTCTTTCTCATTTTTCTGGTATCAGAAAAACTGTGAAAGGACAAACTGTATTGAATAAAAATGTTGTATTGTATTCATTCCTCCCAAGATGTAATGGTCACTGACATGTAAGTAAGCACCCAGACAAGACAAATTGAATTGAACTACTTGTAATTTTTCATTGAAATAGACCTAGAGTAAACACCTTTTGTACTGTTTTCTTCACCAAATAGGCAGTACAGTACTTTCTCTAAATGTGCCAGATCCATACTTGCGAATAGCAACACAGAACAGACATGGTATCTCTTAAGGATAATGAATGATTGCTGATTGAATAATTGTGCAAAGGATTTTCACACAGGTGTATCAGAGATTGTATAGATTACAAATTCCAATCGTTAAACTATGCGTTTTGTTGTTGAGTGACGAAGTTATAGCATAACCAATGCTATAACCAAAGTATAACCAATTAATATTTAAAAACAGGATGGCATACAGACAAACACTTACTTTTAAGTATGTATTAAAATCAGTTAAATAACCGTACCTTCTGTTAGAGGATAGTTTTCCAAGAAATTAGTCCTTATCGATTTTGTGCACGCTGTGGAACCTGTATTCTCGCCTCGCACCTGAATGAGCTCGCAGAGCGGTATCGACGCTTTTTATAGGCAGCGCGCGCAAGCCTCTCCAAGGAGACGCCTGCTTCTCTTGTTCATTCACACAGTAGAAAGCACCAGCTCGCCTCGCCCCCTCCCCTTCAAAAATTCATCCCATGTCATGCATTTTAAGAATGGAGGACAAAACACGATCAGACTGAAGAGGCTGCAATTCTCAGAGAACAACTCATTCAGCCGAACCATGACGACGGAATGTAATGTAGGCTATAAGGCGACGATGTTATGGGCTAGTTTGAATACTCCTCAATTAACATTTAATCACGATGTTTAGGCCTACGTTGGGGGGGCAGATGAGAGGCTTTTGAAAAATAATTTAATCACTTAATGAAGCCTATATTTCTTGCAGCTGTTAACACCGCTAGATATTTAAATAGCCACCAACATTCGTTTTTGCAGTAGCCTACATTATTATTTTGTTTCTCCACTAGGCCTACTGGTTGATTTATCAAAAGAATGTTTTCTTTTCGTCCTCCACAAATTAGGTTACAGGTAGTTTGGTAGAGAGCCATTTTGTGTTAAGTAACACTTTTTGTGACAGCTAATACTGTATCTTCTCACCTGTTCGTTCTACTCTATGTGGAGTCCTCCATTAGGCTATCAGATTTTGAGGGTTGTAAAATATGACGATATGCACTGAATCCTTTTTCTTTCATTTGTCCAGCTAGCTTTTCCAATGATAGGCCTACTAGCCATTTATGATTGGTTACACATGTTTGTATGTTATTTTTAGAGTGTTGTATAGTGCCATTTCTCCTCCAAACATGGTGTGTAATATGACATCCAAAAAGTAAAATGTTGCTCTCGTCCGACCAGAGTACATTCTCTCAGTATTTCATAGGCTTGTGTTGTGTAGCAAACATTAAACGAGCTTCAACATGTTTTTCTTCAGTAATGGTGTCGTATGGGGTAAACCTGTATAGAGGCCATGGTGGTGGAGTGTAGGCCTATACCGTTACCTATGATTTTCTCTATAGTCCTAACAATTGCACCTGACCTGCTGCCTCCAAGTCTTTGTGAAACTTTCTCCAAATGGTTCTTGACTGGCTACTCTTCTGACTATCCTTCTGACTCCCTGGTCAGAAATATTGCGAGGAGATCCTGTCCTTGGCCGGTTGATGATGTAGTGATGTCCCTTTCACTTTCAGATAATGGCCCCAATGCTGCTTACTGGAAGATTAAGTAAATTGTGTGCACAATTTAGTAAAAAGTGTGCACAATATAATAAAATGTGCGCACAATTTACAAAATTGAGTGCACAATCTAATAAAATAAGACCACAATTAAAGGATAATTCCGATATTAGTCCCTTTTTCTGGTTTGTTTTGGATGAACTAGAGAGGTGGACACCGAAATTTTGACGATGGGTCCTGTCTCAACTTTTCTGACTCGTTTTGAATCGCCTTTGACTTCTTCAGAGTGGCTGCCAGGCGCAGCTCGTTCACTTGGGCAGGAGGGGCAGAGCCCTACTAAAGATTCATCCACTAGAAAAGTAGACAAATTTTTTTTTTTTAAATAAAAAGTTTTTTTTTTATTATTGTAAGTATTTGTTATTTATTATTGTAATCAGTGGCAGAGTACTCAATCATGTTACATTTTTGTATGATTTGCAAAGAAATTTCGAAAAGATCGCAAAGATCTCGTTGATCATATCGGTAGTTGTTGTAGGCCTAACGTTACATTTCATTTCTGGAAGGGCAGTGACGTCACTGCCCTGAAGAAATGGAACAGCGTCTGCTCTTTTGACCGCAAGTTGTCAAATTATGGGATTCCATTCCCCAGATTTCGCTCATAGCCTAGCCATAGAAAGAAAGAGCCTTAAAAATGAACAAAATCTCCGTGGACCGCCCTTAGTGTGCGTCCAGCTGCCGGTGACCTGGAACTATAGCATTTTTTTTCCCCCTAAACTTTGTAATCAAAGTTTTTTATTGTTTTCCCATGTGAGAAACACACAATATATACTCGTCACATTTAACAACATGTAACATCACTAAGCACACACTATACAGCAATCTGGGCAAGAAAGTCAGAGAAAGAAATCACAATTTAAACACATACACATAAAGGGGAAAAAAAAGGGGGGGGGTGTTGGCTGAAATAGAATTAAGCTTGATAATAATATTAATTAATTATGGGGCACTAGTCAGTTCAAATTGAATAAAATGCAGGAAATGAGACCAGACCTGATAGAATTTACCCCTACCATCATTCAGTCTTGCAATAAGATTTTCATATGAGGCTGTGTCTGTCATTAACTTCAGCCAGTCTGTAAGACTAGGCCTGACTTGGCTTTTCCACTGTCTAAGAATGATTCGTACTGCAGTGATAAACCCTGCTAGTGTCAGCGGATTCCGCTTTAGAAACACCCGGTGGCAAAAGTGACCTATCTCCAAGTAGACACAGCTGGGGAGACTCTGGCAACGGTGTGTCTAACCAATCTGCAATAGTTTTAATGATTTGTTTCCAAAAAGGAAAGACCAGAGGACAATCCCACAAAAGATGAAGGTAGGAGCCTGTGTCATTCATACACTTCCAACACAGATTGTCCCTCATTAATCCCACAAAAGATAGTGAGAAACGTAATTTCGATCTCTTTGTATGTCTGGAACATGTGAAGAAATTGACAATAAAGCTGACTTTGACTTTGACTTTGAAAAGATGAAGGTAGGAGCCTGTGTCATTCATACACTTCCAACACAGATTGTCCCTCATTAATCCCACAAAAGATGAAGGTAGGAGCCTGTGTCATTCATACACTTCCAACACAGATTGTCCCTCATTAATCCCACAAAAGATGAAGGTAGGAGCCTGTGTCATTCATACACTTCCAACACAGATTGTCCCTCATTAATCCCACAAAAGATGAAGGTAGGAGCCTGTGTCATTCATACACTTCCAACACAGATTGTCCCTCATTAATCCCACAAAAGATGAAGGTAGGAGCCTGTGTCATTCATACACTTCCAACACAGATTGTCCCTCATTAATCCCATTTTATGAAGCTTGACTGGTGTATAGTAATACCTGTGGATAACCTTATAATGTGTGAATTTGCTAATTGCATCCCTCACCGGCCACCCAGCGTTGGAGACCACCTTTTCCCATGCCTCTTCCTCAATGTTTGAGTTCAAGTCCCTCTCCCATAGTACCCTCAGGTGATTAGAATGACCATACAAACTATCTGCCATGATTTTATAAAAAGCAGAGGCATTACGGACAAGCTCTGGCAGCTTCAAGTGCATTGGTTTTGTGAAAAAAATCAGGGTCATCCTCATTAGGGGCATAAATATTACATATATTAACTTTCCTTCCATTGATTACAGATTCAATACAGACAACCCTCCCTTCATCATCTTTGTGCTCCTTAAGCAAAACAAACTTCAATTTCTTGTGCACAAGTATTGCGACCCCTCGTTTCTTACTATCAAATGAGCTATGAAAGACATGGCCCACCCAGCCCTTTTTGAGTTTCAATACTTCTGAATTTCTCATATGAGTCTCCTGTAAAAGTGCCACGTCTGCCTGCCTTGATTTAAGATACAGCAGACATTTTTTCAATTTAGTAGGATTCTGTGTACCATTTACATTCCAGGAAATTACTCTAATATGACTGTTACTATTACCCTGTGTAGTCATAGACATCATGCTCCTTCATGGCATACTGCAACCACCCACCAATAGGGGCAAGGAGGGAAAAACGATAAGAAAAGGAAAAAAAAAGAAGAGAAAGAGAGAAAAAAACGGGGGGGGGGGGGGAAGACATCATCTTCCAAAACAAAAGCCCATAAACTGCCACAGTCAAACAACAACACACTCCAACATGAACATACCCTTGAACGTAGGGTAAATAACACCACCCTATCTTCGCCCACATTCCCCCATGAAATCTTTCCATTCCATGGGGGAAACCCCTCCCTTGATCTGGTCCATGAGGCGCTTATCCAATAGCTACCTTTCAACCCTCCTGACCCAAATATTTAAGCCCTATATCAGAATATATCAACAAAAATGGCCCACACATGTAAAGCAAATCTAGTCACTTCAAAAATAAAAAATATATGTAATTTGGTCACATTCTTGTTAGCTACATGGCTAAGTAATTACAAATGATAATAGCAACACAACTATGAAAAATATTTTTAAAAGTGGCTTGCATTAGATCTGAAAATAAAAGAAAATCAGAAGAGGAAAAAAAAACAGGTGAATGCACTGAATGCACACAACTAGCACTGATGCAGACATATAGCCCTAGACTATTGAAAGACCTGTCATCCACAGACACTCTGGGCCTTCTGTCTCCCTGTTAAGGAATTGTAGTGCTTTCCTGTGATCTTCAAAAGTCATTTTCTTCCCCTTCCAAGTAAAGAAAAGTTTTGCTGGGTAGGTAGTGTACGGGTGTAGACGAGTGTAAATCGAATGTCCATCGCGTGAAGTTTCTTCCGAACGTCAGTCATTTCCATCACTCGATCCCTCTCCAGCAGAGAGTGAAATCTCATGACGACCGGTCGCGGAGGGGACTCCTCATCCGTCCGAGATGGCCCTGGTCGATACACCCGCTGTAGCTCATTGTCAGCTAGCTTCACTCCCAGAACGTCCTCAATAAGCTGACGAGTTAGCTCCCTCAAATGTTCACCCTCATTTTCCTTTAATCCAACCAGCCGCAAATTCAGTTGTCTATCCTTATTTTCTGCATTTTGCATGGCTCTCTCCATCTCCTCACAATGCTTTGCTCTTTTCTGTAATTCAGTGGCCAGCCTAGTATTTTCAGTTTCCAAGTCCATAATTCGACCGTCTGCCTCATCCAGTCGTTCATATATGGCTGTAATATCCATGCTGGTTTTAGCTTGTACTCTCTTAACTTGGGAAACATCCTCTTGTAGCTCTTTAAGTATACCACTAACCTGAGCCATCTCATGCATTGTTTTCTCCAAAGTAGCCTGAAGTCCGGCTATAGCATCCGTTGCCAGGCTGGGAACACCGGCTGAATTGGATCCTATCTTGGATGTAGTGCCACTAGCCATGCTAGCATAGTTTATTCCTTGCTTAGCTGTTCTACTCTTCGACGTATTTGCCATGAGGGGACGGAAAAGACGCGAAATAGACACTTGCACTCGCACACACTTGTTATACTACACTTTACACTTCTGTGTAACTTAAAATATAGGCTTTTATTATCGAATGTACATGAAAATAGGATTTTTTTCTAAACTTGATCATCAGACTCTGCCCCGCCTATTTGTCAACCCAGGAGTACTGGTGGCTGCCTATGGGCATGCACAAACATGTCCTTAAAACAACCCTTAACGTTCGTTTTCAAAACTGTGCAACTCACCGAGTGGTAAGTGGTGTTCGTTGATGTTCCAAAACAAGTAGCGTAGCGAAATATAGTTTCTGTCGTGTTTTATTTGGCATTTTGTAAAATCCCATTGATTTCTGTTGGAAGACTCATTGCATGTTGATATTACTGCGCCACCGGAAACGGAAATGGGGGCTGTTTACATTTGGTTGTAGTCTTTCCGTGAGACCTTCTTTTACTGTCTATGCTTCAGTCTCAAATATTGAGTGGAAGTTTATCCGTGGTTGTTAGGTATCTGAAAAAATAGTTCCACAATAGCAAATAACACGGCTGGAAATCATACATTGCGTCAATATATTTGTTTTTAATAATCAACGAACACCACTAACCACTCGGTGAGTTGCACAGTTTTGAAAACGAACGTTAAGGGTTGTTTTAAGGATATGTTTGTGCATGCCCATAGGCAGCCACTCTGAAGCAGTAAAGGCGATTCAAAAGTCGAGTCAGACAAGTCGAGACAGGACCAATTGTCAAAATTTTGGTGTCCACCACTCTAGTTCATCCAAAACAAACCAGAAAAGGGACTCAAAGTGCTAAATACCGGAATTATCCTTTAAGTAAAACGAGAGCACTATGCACACTATACTAAATTGTGCACATAAATTTAGTAAAATGCAACCACAATTTACTAAAATGAGCGCACATTCTCTCAATATACAAAACTATCTGCCAATGACACCTCCCGGGCTGATGGAAGTAGCCTACCGATATACTTACTGAAAGAAATGTTAGTTGACGCATTGATGCCTCGCTGTCGCACATCAAGATGTAGGCTCTAGGAACTCATCATTGGCAGTGCTCAATCCGAGGGGAGGGATAAACGGTTGCTACAATCCATGAGTCCCATGCGTTTTCCCACCAGCGGAGCTAGTTGGTAGCTGAACTATGAATATTGAACAACTTGAAGCTACATCTATCAAGTGTGAACATGTTTAACAAAATATGGGAACAAAACATGGGAACTAAACGTGCATTACGAATATAATCAGTGGGAGCCCTGTGCTTGTTTCCCTGCACGTTTTCAGCGCTTTTACGGCTATCTCGGGATATTCTGCTTTGGTTTTGATCCAAAAACCCGCCAGAGAGGTTTCCTCATACACACTCTTAAGACCACCGTCATTTGCAATTTCGATCAATTGCTCTTCCTCCTGCGCTGACAAGTTAGGACTATTCGGGATATTGACAAATGGGTTGCGGACCCACTCATTGGTTTGCCGTGGGTCTTTGGAGGATGGGAAGTAACGCACAAACTCATTTGAAAGCGCAACAAGGTGATCGCGCACCAGCTGCGAGAGAAAGGGCCCTGCCTCAGTCTCTCCCAAAACCCCCACTACTGTTTGGAACTTATCAAATACACCCCGGTCCACTCGTCGTCCCCACAAATCAAGCTTGGCTTTAAATGCAGCGACTTTATCTGCCAGTTTAAAGACAGTCGTCATTCTCCCCTGGAGTGACAGGTTGAGGTCATTAAGCAACCCGAATATGTCACACAGGTAAGCGAGTTTTGACACCCAGTCCTCATCACTAAAATGTGCAGCTAACGGTGACTTTTTTTCTGTAAGAAATCTCTGCAGCGGCTCTCGGAACTCAAACACTCTGGCCAGTGACCTGCTAAAGATGATTGTTTTTTGTTGCTCATTCTAGCAGTTTAGCTAACTTCGTGTGACACTACCGTTCGCCAAGAACTGATCAAGTGAAGTGAGCTGACCTGAGGCTGCGCAGCGCTGAAGGCAATATGTAAAGTGTTGAAGGCGGGACAGACAGACGTAAGAAAATAGACCTTGCAAAATGCAAACATGCTTGCAATCAAACAACTGCATATAGGCCTATGTCATGTAAAAACGTGACATTGCGAATTAAATTGAGTTTAGTTTGTATGCATTTTTTTTAAAACTCATGTCGTAGGCTACGGCCCGGTTGGCCCGGTGGTTGGGGACCGCTGGCCTAGATCAAACATTTGCCAACTAAAAAAAAAGCTTAACTCGAGTCACGGCCAAAGCCAATTCAAAGACCGCTGTTCGCAGCAGCAGCATCAATCTTCTTTGTTTACAAGTAGCAGGGAATTCACACGGAACCATCGCAACTCTGCTGTCATCATGCCCGTCCACAAACTCTATACACGATGTGATTGGTCTGACTAGAGCTTGGTTTTTCCAGCTTGCAAGCGACCCTGTTAATTTAAATCAAGGAGAAAAATATATGATGAGCATTAGTCTTTCATGCTGTTTACTTTCCAGCCATCCACATTACAGAGAGTGAATGAGTGAATGTATTAAGTGTGTGTGTGTGTGTGTGTGCGCGCGTGTATGTGTGCCTGAATATCTCTGTCTGTCTCTCTCTGTGTGAGGGTGGTAATGCTTTTGATGACTGTGATAGCAGTTTCAACAGGCTGTATTTATATTTGGAAATGGAGACACCATTCAGGCAGGGCACAGTCTCCCTTTAGGCAGCCAGCTTCCCACTCTGTTCCTCTTCTGTGCTGAGGGGGAGAGAGAGAGAGAGAGAGTGAGTGATAAAAAATAGGGAGCACATATAAAGAGAGAAATCTAACCAGATAGTTAGATAAAAAAGAGACAGAGAGAGCAAGAAGAGAGAGAAGAGCAGGTGTTTGCTATTCGGAACATGATCAGTTGTTTGTATGACCCACATCTTTCTGTCATGCATTCTGTCTGTCTCGTCTGGAATCGTACTAGACCTCCCCAAAGCCCTGAAGAGGACTCTGCTAAGGGGTCAGTCCTGACTGACCAGACCAGACTGAGTGGCTGGAGGATCACTGTCTTGTTTGTAAATGACATGGTTCATGGAAAGGCCATTATGCCCATGTTGTCTGGACTACAGATCACTACAGAGGCTGCGGCAGAGAGGGCGAGTTTCGAAGGGTATAAATGCCACGTGTGACATAGTTATCTTTACTAAGCTGCAGTTCATGAATACATTTCTTTGTAGGTTTTATCAAATGTATTCTCAGAATCAGAGTTTATGTCATTTAAATCAGTTTGATTCTGATCTAATGTAGTTGTACAGCATTTCATTCAAATTTGGCAGGCAAAAACACAGCCTAGCCCCCATGCTGGAATTCTGGTGCAGTGTCTGAGAACTCCAGGCTCTGCTTATTACTGTAAGTGCATCTCCACATCTGTCTGTGACATGCTTGCTTGGGAGTGGATGTGGCTGGCAAGCAAGCATGTCACAGACATATGTCACAATGCCTATTGGAGAGAGTGCTTACTTGCTGACGTCAGCTTTGGACAGGGGAGAATATTTTATCTCTGCTTTATCTTATTGCTTTCTGTGAGCAGAAGGTTACTTTCATCTCATCCTCTCATTGAAGTTGTCAACACTGACACGTATGCTGTGACACAGTGGGGAACCAGGGACCTAGCGTAATTCTGTGTACTACACAGGGAGTACTACACAACTTGCATTGTGTGCCATTGGTCATTTCTGTCTTTTTTATATATCGTTTTGGGGCTTTAATGTCTTTAATCTGATAGGGCAGTAAAGAGAGTGAGAGGAATCATGCGGGAGAGAGAGGTGGGGTGGGATCGGGAAATGACTTCAGACGAACATGGGTCCGAGGGGACATTGTGTCCAAACATACGGGTCAGTATTACAGACTCCACCTTTAAGGCCTTACGCAGGGAGCCCTCGTTTGAATGATGGGCAAAGTGCCGAGTCTGTAGTCTTACTAAAGCTAATTTAACTGAGCAAAATCAGTTTACTAATTTAACACTTATGTTTATCATTGATGAGTTAACACTTATGTTTAGCATTGCTAATTTAAAAAATGACGTTAGTTCGCACACTGAGAACTCCTTCTTTTTAAAAAAGATTTTAATCACCAACGGTGACGTTTCGGGCTGAATGCCCTTCTTCAGACATGAAGACAGCAAAAAGACAAGGCACATATATACACACACCAATCAAAAAGTCACCTGACAAATCACCTGTTACAGGTTATTATCTTAAAGTGCAAAGTGCAGACACAAAGTCACATGACAATACTGTGTACTGTACATAGTGCCCCAGACAATCTTAAAGTGGTGATCAAATACAGGCACAGTTAAGCAAAAAAGCCACAGCTTATATCACAGTAACATGACCTAGCTTAAGAAGTCACAGTAACATGGCCTATCTTAACAGAGTAATGATGAAATACAAACCCAGAAGAACAAAAACAAGCGAACAGGCCACAGCTTATACATCACAGTGATGTGACCTAGCTTAGGAAATCACAGTAACATGGCCTAGCTTGAGAGAGCAATGATCTGATACAATTAGACCCAATCAGTGACATACAAACAATAAAGTACAGAGAGCCTCTAATAAATATTAGGCCTAGTTGAGCCTACAAAAAAGGTTGCAGATCAAATTCCTCATTCATTCCTTTGGGGGCTAGAGTGTCAAGCGTATATATCCAGAAGGCCTCCCTCTTTAGTAGTAGCGTATTGATGTCACCCCCCCCAGTGGGTGATTTGACTACTTCGATCCCCCAGTAGCGAAGTGTGACACAAGGCCTGTATCACACCGGCCTTGAGGGGAAAGAGAGAGAGACACATAGAGAGAGAGAAAGAATGGCAAGAAAACTCTTTGAAGGGCTCATTGCACCAACCATCTGACTGTCAAATGTCACATTCCAACTCTGGGGTAGAGATATTGGGACCATATGCTGCTGCTGTCACTGTGTGTATGTGTGTTTGTAGGACTGTGTGTGTGTGTGTGTGTGTGTGTGTGTAAAACAAAGAGAGATGATTTGTGTAATAGATATAGGACAAGAGGATGAGAGAGTATCACTCTCTCTCTCAAAGTTTGTGTGTGTGGTTGAGAGAGAGAGATTGAGTGTGTGTGTGTGCCAATATGAAGTCAGCTGTCTATGTCAGAGTGTAGCTCCTGATTGACTTTCATTTCAGGATGTCAAGCTACCAGCCCTGAGTTCATTGCTAGTGATTTGAGACAAGGCTGTTGTCGGTATGTGTGTGTGTATGTGCATGTGTGTGGACGTGAGTGTGTGACAGTTTAGGTTCACGAACTGCCAGCACTACCAGGAGTTTAAACATTTCGGAGGTGATGTGATGTGTGTCAAGTCAAGTTTATTTATGTATAGCGCATTTTATAAGTAAAGTAAAGTATACTTTATTGTCCCCAAGGGGAAATTTGTCTTGGGCTTCACGATCACTGCATCACACATACTGTACACAGCTCATACATAGGCCATTAAAAAACAACAGTTACACATAAGCTCCACACCACCACAGTTACAAAAAACAAAAAAAAAAAACTCAGTCAGAGCTGCACACTGGATAACATATAGGTAGCCAGCTACCTATCATTGAGCATCTTTATGGCAGTTGGGATAAAGGAGTTTTTGTATTTATTTAATCTGCAGTTTAGTACTCTAAAGCGTCTACCTGAGGGTAGGAGGGCAAACTCCTCGTACAGGATGTGTGTGGGGTCTTCTACAATTTTCAGTGCCTCCCTGAGGACTGACTTTTCATAGAGTGCCTGCATGTAGCCCTGGTCTGGATGACCTACAATCTTCAGGGCAGTTTTGACCAGACGCCCCAACTTGGACTTTAACTGAACTGTCAGATTGCCATACCAGGTCTGCATGCCATACTGTATCACGCTCTCTAAGATCATCTGGAAAAATAAAAACAAGAGCCCGCTACTGACACCATACAGCCTCAATCTTCTCAGAAAATACATCCTCTGCTGGAGCTTAGAACAGAGACTTTCTATATGGACATGCCATGTGAGTGAGCAGTCCATAAAAACACCAGGGTATTTATATGAAGAGACCTGATGTATGGGAGTGTTATGGATGCACACTGGACTTGATTCAGAAACTGCTCTAGGGTCAAAGATCATTTCCTCAGTCTTATACACAGAGGTGTATGAAATGCGCTATATATAAATAAACTTGAATTCTTGAGAACATTTACAATGTCAATGTCAAAACATCATGTTACATTGCAGCAGATCTAACTTGAACATTATGCTACTCCATTTAATTGGGAACGCGTCTGAGCGCTCACGAGAGGGAGAGACAAAAGCTAATAGCTAATAAAAGCATAGAAGAGCAACAGTCAAAGAATTGTTCAAAAGGTAAAGAATAAAAAAGAAAACATAAAACACACAAGGTAATACTGTACATAAAAGCATAAAAGGGCAATAGTTTAAAAGTGTTTTAAAGGCACACTATGCAAGATTTTCACCTTTACGAAGCCAATTTGATGGTAAACAAATGTGAATCGTACAGCATAGACGTAGCGAGTCCCTACGGAGAAACCCAGCCATGCAACTTCCAAGAGCGGCGCCCGTCAAATCTTGTGAGAATCGTGAAACATTACCTTGTCAGTAGATATAGCTTTTGGATCTTTGGAGATAGCTCTTTGGTTTTTGCCAGTTGATAATCACCTCCACAACAAAAGCATGTGATAAGTTGCGAGAACTTTGCTATTTACAGAGTAACATCAATACATAACATCGCGACTCTAGAGGGAGCTCTACACTCGCCAAAAATACCTAAAACTGCATAGTGTACCTTTAAAAGTAATAATTAAAAGACACAAAAAAACATGGAACGATTACTCAGTGATAGTGATACTAGTACCAGTGAACAAATAGTGATAGTGAGAGAGAGAGAGAGATGGGCAGCAGTAACTCTGTCAGAGCTAGTGAGCGGAGCGTGAGCGAGCGAGGAGTGGATGGAATTTTGTTGGAGCGAGGAGCGCTTTTTAATTTAGAAGCCGGAGCGGACGCTCTGTTCCGCTCCAATTTCGCTTCGATACCGCTCACATCACGAGTCTGAGGCATGCCCAAATCCACCAGATTGACATAATCATGTCAGAATTCATGTCTTCCTAATGAAACCAAGACCGTTAAATTTCAAAGATATTGGCCATAGTAAATTCCTTGGGGATGGAGTCGCTAAATATTTTAGAAAGGAAACTGAAAGTCACAGGGCCTAGAAGCGTACTATTCCTACAAAACAACTAGATACTAACAATGTAGAGCAAGAACAACCATGTGATGACACTGTTCCAGTGAGTAAAGATTCATTCTGTTACCAAAAGCCTCACCAAACTGAAACCGAATAAAGCCACTGGCCCAGATGGCTTGAAAGCCTGCTTACTGAAAGACTGTGCCCCACAATTAAAAGGTGCTTTCTCAAGGCAATTTAACGCCCTCCTAGTTGCAGGTGTACCCACGTCCTGGAAATTTTCTCTAATAAGGCCCATACCCAAAAAGCCAGGTGCGAGTCAGCCTGAAGATTTCCGACCTATAGCCATCACCTCGATATTGTGTAAAACAATGGAGAGTTCTGGTGGATATTCTGACCTCTCAAGTGACCAGCTTGTTAGATCCGCTGCAGTTTGCATATAGAAGTGACAGAGGGACAGACGATGCTGTGCTGGTCCTTCTAGACTCTATTTCAAAACAGCTTGCACTTCCTACGGGATGTGCTAGAGTCCTATTTGTAGATTTTAGCGCAGCTTTTAATTCCATGAAGCTACGCATTCTCCTGCAAAGACTAGCCAAAATTAACATAGATAAGGGCCTGATTCTGTGGATCAGAGACTTCCTCTCCTGTCGCCCTCAGAGGGTATGTGTAAATGGCATTTTGTCAGGAGTGCAAACCATCAGTACAGGCTGCCCACAAGGCAGCGTTCTTTCCCCTCTACTTTTCTCTCTATTCACTAATGAGTTCTCTATCAATGATAGCCTCTTTAAATTGATAAAATATGCGGATGACATGGCGTTAGTAGGCCTCTTACAAAAAACTGACCCCTCTGGTGAGGCCTCCTATCTAGCACACATAAAGGCCCTTGAAGCATGGTGCAATGATAGTGAGCTAGAGATCAATGTGTCAAAAACAAAGGAGTTAGTCTTCTGCAAAAAACAAGACACAACAGAGCCAGTTTCACTTAATGGCCTAGCAGTTGAAACTGTGGGAAATTTTAAATACCTAGGTACGGTTGTTGACAACCATCTGAGTTTTTCAGACAACACCGAGTACATTTTTAAGAAATGCTCACAACGACTCAGTCTCCTCAGAAGACTGAGCCGTCTGGGTGTTAGTGCTCAGATAACTGAGCTAGTATACACCACACACATTGAAAGTGTGTTAACCTTTCACCTCTCTGCTTGGTTTGGACACCTAAGCTGTAGATCCAAGAACAAACTAAACAGGATAGTGTCAATGGCTAGTAAAATAGTAGGAAGACCTCAAAGACATCTGACACAAATATATACTGACAGAATGAGGAAGAAAGCTAGGAACATCATTGCAGATAGTAAACACCCTCTTTCTAGCCAGTTTGAGCTCTTGAAGTCTGAGAGGCGCTACAGAGTGCCTCTAGCAAAAAGTGTATTTAAAAAATCCTTTATTCCAAATGCCATCAGTATCCTCAATCAAACCAAGTGACAATATCAAACTGAGATGCTATTTCTTTTACTCATTTTTATGTATTTTTTACTCTTATTTTTTCCCTCTGAATTTTATCATGATATTTCAACCCATATGTCTGAGATGATATTCTGGCTGTATGTCTATCTGTCTTTTATGTCTGGTGAGCCAAAGAAAGATTTCCACCTTGGTGGACATTAAAGATTTATTCTATTCTATTCTAAGACACATTTTACATCAGCCAGTAGGCTATAAGAACAATCAGACCCTTACAAAAAATAACTGCATTAATTCAAGTGTCAAACTGCAGATTTCTGAGTATCAAAACCACATTTTATTTTTGATGAAATATTTGCAGTTATTATGCAGGAAATGCAGTATTTTGGACACAACAAAACAACATTGTACTGCATAGTACTTTACTGCAGAAATGCAGTATTTTCAACATGAAAATACTAGGCTACTGCACTATAGCTTATTGTAGTATAACTGAACTGTACTTCGAAAAAACGGCAGCATTTTTGTAATGGGATATGTACGGCAAGCATCAAAAGCAAGCAGGCCAGACCCTAAAACTGGGCATTTATAGCTGTGAAGGTGATTTACACACAATTATTTTTCTTTCTCCTAGTCTTTTATGGGAAAAAACACTATATTTGGTAATTTCCATAGACATCCAAAATGGGGCGGCATGATTGTATTGGGAGCACTGAGGTGTCAGATGTGACTGTTAAAAAAATGGTTACAATTTGGCCCTCAGAGTTCAGGTTGGAGGGCACCTTAGGAAGATTTTGCTTAGGGCCCCATGGAGGTCTGAACCGGCACTGGCGGAAGGCACAAGGAATCCAACACCTTGCAGACTGTACATCTACAAACAGAAGGGGGACAGAGCAGGCTGTGGAAACAGCCGAGGGATCACTCTTATCTCCATCACTGGGAATGTCCTGGCAAAGATTATGCTAAACAGACTGGTGGAGTACAACTCAGAAAGTGCTCTCCTGGAAACACAGTGTGGTTTCCGAAAAGGCCAGGTCCACCACCAACATGGTCTTTGTCCTAGGGCAGCTGCTCGAATAAAGCAAAGAGCAGCGCAAGGACTTCTACATAGCCTTTATTGACATCAGCAAAGCCTTTGACACCATAAACTGTGAGATGCTCTGGCAACAGCTCTCCAAACTTGGGGTGCCAAGTTCCTTTCCATCCTGCTGCAACTGCATGATGGGATGCAAGCTTAAGTTCTCATGGAAGGACACCAATCAGAGTCCTTCAAGGTCAATGTTGGGGTAAAACAAGGCTGTGTCCTAGCACAGGTCCTATTCAACCTCCTCCTCTCAGCCATTACCCACCTTTTCCACCATGCCATGGAAGATGGTGTACCACCTGGTGTACCGACTCAACAGAATCCTGTTCAACATCCGACGGCTTCAGATGTTGAACAAGACAAAGACCTGCCAAATGTAACTAATATATCTCCAACTCCTATTATATAACTCCAATATGCAGATGATTTTGCAGGTCTGGCACGCAACTCAGACTCCATGCAGTACGCCCTAGATACAATATCCGGGCTATATCAATCCGTTGGCCTTTAAATCAACATCAACTGAGGTCATGGCTCAACTCATCATCCAACCCTCCTCACCCCAAGCTTTCATATCAATGGGAGCCCAGTCCATCAGTTCACGTATCTTGGGTCCACTCTCTCCCCTCTGCTCTCTTGACAGAAAGATAAACTGCCATATCAGCAAAGCCTCATCAGCCTTTGGACGACTCCACAAAAGGGTGTTTGACAACAAAAACCTGAAAGTCAGAATCAAAGTTGCTGTGTACAACAGGCTATGCGCCTCCACTCTGCTCTAAGGGGCAGAAACATGGACCCCATACAGGCGCCACATAACAAGTCTAGAGACCTTCCATAGATGCCTCCAAAAACTCCTCAGTCTGTCTTTGGAAGACTGAATCCCCCACACTGACATTCTCTCCATGTCTAACACCATCTGCATAGAGACAGTCTTGGTGAAAAGGCAACTTCACTGGGTCAGCCACACCATCCGTATGCCTTATTTCCGCCTCCCCCATCAAACCCTCTATGGGCCACACCATCCGCATGCCTTATTTCCGCCTCCCCCACCAAACCCTCTATGAGCCACACCATCCGCAACCCTCTATGAGCCATACTATCCACATGCCTTATTTCTGCCTCCCCCACCAAACCCTCTATGGGCCACACCATCCGTATGCCTTATTTCCGCCTCCCCCACCAAACCCTCTATGGGCCACACCATCCGTATGCCTTATTTCTGTCTCCCCCACCAAACCCTCTATGGGCCACACCATCCGTATGCCTTATTTCTGCCTCCCCCACCAAACCCTCTATGGCAGGGGTTCCCAACCTTTTTTGGCAGGTGACCCTATTTTGATGTCACAAAATGTTGGCGACCGCAATTATTCACACCATCTCTGTTGTAACACCCAGTCGAGAGTGGTACTTTGATTTTCCCCAAATGTCCTAGCAAGCTAATTGTTTGGAATGTGGATCAAGCATGATTATGTCAATCAAGCATCTAATTTAGCTGTATACAGTTATTTTTATGTAGTCAGATTGTAATGAAGGATCTGATTACATGGGATTTTTTATATTTTGTATTTAATGTTTGTATATTTTAATGTAATGTATTGGTCAATTGTAAGATACCCAGTATCTCAGATGAGCCCATTTGAATTTCAGGCATCCCCACATGGGGTCCCGATTCCCAAAGTTGGAAAACAATGCTCTATGGGCAGCTCAGCAACTCCAAAAGGGTTGTTGAAGGACATAAAAGGCGCTACAATGACCACACCAAAGACCTCCTGAGGCGCTACAAAGACCTCCTGAAGCGCTATAAGGACCATATCAAAGACCTCCTGAAGCGCTGTAACATCAACCCAAGCCAACTCGTGTGGCTCATGCAAAAAACTGTCAAAAACATGTTTTTGTGTGGCTCATGCAGAAAACTGTCAAAAACACGTTTTAAAGATCAAAGCTCAATAAGAGGAAAGTCGATGCCTTTTATTCCTCAAAAAGACATGGTTCTCATTGAAAATGAAATAAAACAGGTAAACTGGCATGAGACTATTGGTAGTATGACCTGTGAGTCAGCCTGCACTGATTTAATGTCGACCATTAAAGACATTCTACTAAAATACACCAAAACAAGGGGCAAGAAAACAAATAGGAAATATAATTTACCCTGGTTCAATACAGCTCTCTGGGAGTTAATGAAAAAGAGAGATGCTCCTCTGAAAACATTTTTAAAATCAAAATTAAATACTGATCATCTCATTTTTAAAAGTTTAAGAAATAAAGTCACACAACAAATTAGAAAAGCTAGAGCAAACCTTTTCCTCAATATTATCAGTGAGGCAAAGGGAAACTTTAAAAAGCTCTGGAGGAGCATTGATAAGATACTTGGAAAGGAAAAATATGTAAATAGACTAATGATAGATTAAAACTAATGATAAATGGCCATATCCAGGATGATGGGCAGATTGTTGGGAAATGTTTTAACGAATATTTCATAAATTCAGTACGAGACCTGAGTTTAAGCTTTCCAAAAACTCAACTCCCACAACCATCAACCTGTGATGTCTCCACGTTCAAGTTTTCCCCAATTAATTCAGAGAAAGTGGAAAAGGTCATTTCACTTTTAACAAATAGCAAAGCTAAAGACATATTAGGTTGGGATACAGCTTTTTTAAAACAATGCAAAACAACAATTATGATACCTCGCCCAGCCGGCACACGACCAACCTTCAACGTTGAAATATAGGGGAAATAACGTCAGTTGTTGTGTCAATGTTGAAACCATGTTGAAACAATGTTTAATGCTAAATGGTTGTAAAAGGGTATGTAGACAAACATTGAAACAACGTTGGTTGTAAAAAGGTCAAGAAAATCAATGTTGAATTATAGGTGAAATAATGTCAGTTGTTGTGTCAATGTTGAAACACTGTTTTAATGCTAATTGTAAAATGTTGACAAATGTTTGTAAAATAAGAAATCAAGGAAATCAGCACCAATGTTGAAATGGCGGATGTTGAAATAATGTTGCGATATCAACGTTGATTCAATTTGCAAATCCAACACATAATTCAACGTTACAAAACATTTATAGCGGTTATTAACCGTTGAATCAATGTTGAAATGCCAGCAGGGCTAGCCCTGATCATAAATAAATCTTTTAGTGAGAATACTTTTCCCACCCGGTGCACAAATCTGGAGATACTCAAGTGGTCTCAAACTACCGACCCATCAGTATTCTCCCAGCTGTGTCTAAGGTTATCGAAAAGGTAGTAGCAGAATAACTAATTGCCCATCTGGACTCCAAGTCCTTGTTACACCCTATGCAATTCGGCTTCAGGAAAAAACACTCCACTGAAACCGCATGCTGCTACTTTTTGGAGGAAATTAAATCTAGCCTAGATCAAGGAGTGGTGGTGGGAGCAGTCTTCCTTGATCTACATAAAGCCTTTGACACAGTAAGTCATGAAGTACTGATTCACAAACTTGCAAAATATGAGATCTCCTCAAATGTCCAACATTGGATAAAGTCCTATTTAAGTAGCCGAACTCAATGTGTGCAAGTAAATGGCACGTTATCTACATCACTTGCCACTACCTTGGGAGTGCCACAGGGGTCAATTCTAGGTCCTCTGCTCTTTTGCTTGTATATTAATGACCTGCCTTCCGTTTGCAAGAGCATAAATATTATGATGTATGCTGATGACACTGTTTTGTATGTCTATGGGAGAAGTGCAACAGATGTGTTAAATAAGCTAACAAGTGTTATGAGTAGGGTTAGTGACTGGTTACAGGATTCATGCCTTACATTGAATGTTGAAAAGACTGTATCTATGTTTCTTACCATTGGATCTAAACCCAAGACCTATCCCAACATTTCAGTAAATCAACAAAACATAAAACATGTAGAGAAATATAAATATTTGTGAGTAGTTGATTCAAATCTTACTTTCAAAGATCATGTTAAAAAGTTGTGCAATACACTGAAATTTAATTTAGCAAATTTTAAATATATAAGAAACTCTCTTACCACTGAGGCATCTAGTACATACTTACAAGCAATGATCATCCCTCACCTTCTATACTGCATCACATCCTGGTCTCAGGCAAGTAAAACAGTGATAAAACCTTTAGAATCTTTGTACAAAAACTGCCTTAAAATCCATGACATAGACTGTATACAGTCTATGATCCATGACAAAAAGACACGCCATTATCATCACTGTCATATACTGGCCAAATATGGTTTATTGAGTTTTGAAAATCTAATGACACTCAAATGTGTCTTTACTACATAAAATAATTTACAGTGCTACTGCTCCCCCTTTGAAAGTTTGAAGTTTGTAACACTCTGCTCTGAAAATACTGAGTGAACTACACAACGTGTCACAAGGGGTGTTCTCCCCACAGAATTATGTACAAATTCTCATACCTTTTCATGCTTCACTAAGAGGTGGATGTTAAGTAGACAAGTTTGCACACATTTTTAAGATGTGTGTGTGTGTGTGTGTGTGTGTCAGTGTTGTAGTACTCGAGTCCGAGTCATTAGCTAAATTTAGAGACTCGTGACTTGACTTGGACTTGAGCACTGAATGACTCGAACTTGGACTCGGAGTCGTGCATTCGCACTCGCGATGACTCGTCGAGGACTTGACTTTTTTTTGTAATATATCATAAGGCTATAATTGTAGTAGCCTATGTCATTAGGCTATAATTTGCTATATGATTTTAATATCTAGATTTTAATATCTAAATTATTTGTAATACTAATTTTAGTTCAAGGGAATGTTAGGCTACTGCTTCGTGTCATACACTGCAAGTCACATCATGTTCACATACAAAGCAAACTAACGTTAACTTTAACACCAAAATGCCTGGACACATGGCCGCCGCTATTTCAATGTAGTATTGCCAGGTAATATTAGTTCTCATACATGACATGACATTACCCTGTGATGGACCTGGACCAAATTTCTTATGATGAGCCTGGACCAACATCCCTGCGATGAACCTGGACCAAATTCCCTGTGATGGACCTGGACAAGCTTCACTGTGATGGACCTGGGTCAACTTCCTTATGATAGACCTGGACCAACTTCCCTGTGATGGACATGAAGCAACTTCTCTGTGATGGGCCTGGACCAGCTTCATTGTGATGGGCCTGGACCAGCTTCACTGTGATGGACCTGGACCAACTTCCTTATGATAGACCTTGACCAACTTCCCTGTGATGTACAGGGACAAACTTCCCTATAATGGGCCTGGAATAAACAAAGCAGACAAAAATATTTTGCAGCTTATTGTATAAAGGTTTAAACATGGCAAGTTTCTCAGAAATGTAGCAAAAAAGAAAAACAGACTAACGACAACTGACAGATTTGTATAGCCTATTAGCAAGCTATTTTTTGTATTTTACCTAGCTGAGCAGCTAACATTAGCACGAATTCCCATGGCAACAAGATTGCTAAATGAGCTTCAAAGCTATTTCAACTATTGGGTCCCTTCTTGGTAATAGGCTGAAGCAGTCACTTTTGTTTGTTGTACATTTTCCAGGAGTGATATCACCATGTTGGTGTAACAAATCCACAAACTAAAGATTTGTCACTTTTAAAATGAACTAGAAGCTGGAACATGAGCAATGAATTGTTATTGACTTTGTTTTCAATGTTGCTTTGTATTTAAATATGTTATGCTGCCCCTTTATGAAACACACAAGTTGTAGCCTGGGAGGGGGGTTGGTCTGATAGACGGACAAAGAGACTGACAAGTTTTTGAATGAAAGAGCGCCGCAGGTAGGGAAGACAGGTGGGAGTAAATGGGGACAGGTTACCTGGGAAGACGCTGTTACTTTTTTCCAATCGTATTTTTTGGGATTACTATTTTTTGGTGGACAACGTGGACTGTTTTTGTAGCGCAATCAAAACCGCGATCGTCTTTTTCACTTTATGGATTAAACGCGTCGGACTGGGCATTTTCCTGAATATCGTAAACTTCTCAAACAAGGCTGCGGTGAGGCAAAGACTTTCTTTTTTCTTTATTTCTGAAGCAGGCGGATGCCGCACATGTACTGAGATTTGTAAGAGACTGATTATTTGTCCTCGTTGAACTGTTGTGAAATTGTGTAAATTGTTTGTTGTGATTGTTTGTCGGGGTGCAGGGACCAAGCCGGCTGTGGGAGGGGAGGGTGGTTTAAAAGCTGTTTTTGACTGAAAGGGGGAGATTATTTGTTAAATGTTTATGGTGGTAATACACGGTGAACGAAAATATTGAGTTTTTGTTTTTGTATTCATTCAATCATTGATCAAGAAGTGCTGGGTGTTTGTGCGCCGCCGTGCGCAACATTGATAAAGGAACCGCGAATCCGATTGAGCGTTATGTAACTAGATGTACCGCATAGCGGTACAAAATATGACCGCCGCTCAGTCCTGTACATCCGTTCCGCGAAAATAAATCACACTTCAATTTGTCTCCATATTTTACTCCATCCCCCACTCTTGAAACTTTTGTGTATGCTTGTTTGGCATGCCTGAGTGTGTGTGTGCGGCTGCACAGAAAGTAGCCTACTGGTGCTGAAAAGGTGAATAGATTGTAGAATAGCCAAAGAAGATGTAGCATTGTTATAAAACCTTTAAAATCTCTAAACAATCACAAGTAGGGCAGTTCATCACAGTTCATCCATTGCAACTGGATTGATGAAAGGTCACTTACACCTGTAGGCTACATTGTATTTGGGAAAAGCAAAAGGTATCAGCATAATGTTATTTATTTATTTATTTTTTATGTATCTATAAACAAAAACATCTCTGTCAGTTCCATGCCGTTTTCAACAGCTATCAAAAACAAAGGTCATTTTTGGATGGATGGATTTTTTGTGAATGTTTCTTCTTCTACATAAGATTTTAGTCATCTTTAGTTCATGTAATAGGCTACTTTATTGTCAATGCACACATTAAGTAACAGTAGTCTGAAACGTTATTGTTAATGCACAAATTAAGTAACAGTAGCCTAGTCTGAAACGAAACGCTGTTTTACATCTAACCAGTGGCGTAAATAACTGACATGTCCAAATGGGCCTTGATGAAATGCGTCGCTAGACTGTACACATTTTAACGGGCCAAAGTTGAAGAGCTTTTGTCCGTTATTGTTCGTGCAAATATAGGCTGATTCATGTTCCCTTGCATTGTTTAACTGAGGTCCATGGCTAGTCTGGCTTTCATCAGACCAAGCTCAATCTTTTAAGAAATCAAAAAATAAATAGCGGGCAGATCAGGCTGGGTTCACCCAGCCTAGTCCATAGGCACCCGATATTGTTTAATTTTCCGATTGAGATATACACGCTCTGGCTATTCTAAATGCAAAAATGCATCAGGGAGTTATGACAAAACGGTAACTAACAAACTAGATCCTAATAGAAAGCTGTTAGCTTCCCTAAGCTACAGGTAGGATTATAAGGTAGGCCTATTTACAACATAAATTGTCAATAGGCTATGCTGGCGACACAAATAAAATCTCCTTTGGAAACCAATGGCTTACGCCTTACAGTATCAAGCGGACTTAAACTGTCATATCGTGGCGAAAAGTTGTAATAACATTCACGCAGCTCCATGAGTCAAGGAAAGCGCGAATGAAGTAGCCACTTCTAAATGGGACCCACTACACAGTAGCTTAAGGTGTTTTGCTAAAGCAGCCATAATGAAATGAATGTGTCATTGTTTGGATACTTCACACACACGTGTTTTTTTAATTTCACAGACTACAACTACCAAGCTGTAATCAAAGCACATCGATTCCCCTCTCACACCCTGCACGCACTTAAAACAAAATAAACAGGCGTCTCAGTCTCACGCATGTATAGGCAAAACTGTATCAGACCGGTGTAGTGTAACGTTGGTAAATCTTCCATTGCACAGAATGATTTTGTAGCACGTGCAATAAATGACAGTCGAAAGATACAAACAGTGCTGCTATACATTTGCTTGGTATAACCGCATTTATAGTTTTCTACAAATGCAATCAATCAAATGCCTCCATCACTCAACCAACGCTAACTGTAACATTACCTAGGTCCTTATTGATATTACAAGATTAAAGTACCTGCAGTAAAAACCAAGCATGTCCGATAAACATCCTCAGATTTATTTCGGCTTCAAGAAGAAATGGGAATTACACTTCATGTGAACATCGTCCTATCCTTATTAGATGTTCGCTGCGGTAAATTACAGTCCTTGTAGGAACTGTAATTTTTATATATTGTCTACTATGTCTACTGTGTGATCCTGGACCAACATTGTAAAGACGGTCCTGGACCAATGTAATGTTCCCTCGTCCTATATGATAAAGGTTTTATTATGACCGCCGCGCAGCAGATTTTTTTTTTTTTTTTTTTCTTTTTCGCATGCCCAAATTTCCGTCAAGGATTCCCGGGACACTGAAAGACCGGGGTACACGAAACTTGGTGGGCATGTAACCCCACATGGATAGCATGGAACCATCGTTTTTCGTTTTGATCTGTAGCCCCCCCGCTGGACTGGACCCCCGAAAGGAGGGTAGGGCAGACACAGTTTTCTGTGAATATCTCGAGAACCGTAGGGTTTAGGAGGACCATTTGTTTTGTATGTTGACCTCAAGGGGCCATGTCAACCCATTCCATAACCACTCATTTCATGTATAGTGCCACCTAGTTAAACACAAAAAAGTAAAAATGAGGTGTTGTAATCGCAGGTATCTGTGACCTAACATAGTCAAAACTGCACGGAATTGGAAGTGTAGGATCATTATGACCCCTTCTGAATGCGCGCCAAGTTTCGTGGAATTCCGTTCATGGGGGGCCACACAATAAATTAATTTATGTTACTATACACCAACTGGCCTGTAGGTGGCCGGAGACAGTTTTCTGTGAATATCTCGAGAACCGTGGGGCCTAGGAGGTCCACCTTTTTTTTGTATGTTGGTCTTAAGGGGGCATGTCAACCCATCTCATTACCACTTATTTCATGTATAGCACCACCTAGTTAAAAATTAAAAAGCAAAAAATTAGGTGTTCATCACAATATCTCTGGCTGACATGGTCAAAACTGCACGAAATTGAAAGTGTAGGATCATTATGACACCTTCCAAATGCATGCCAAGTTTTTTGAACTTTCGTTCATGGGGGGCCTTACAATAAAATGATTTATGTGTACATTTAGTGACCGTACACCAACAAGGATTCCTGGGACACTGAAAGACCGGGGTACACGAAACTTGGTGGGCATGTAACCCCACATGGATAGCATGGAACCATCGTTTTTCATTTTGATCTGTAGCCCCCCCCCCCCCCCCCCGCTGGACTGGACCCCCCGAAAGGAGGGTAGGGCAGACACAGTTTTCTGTGAATATCTTGAGAACCGTAGGGCCTAGGATGACCAATTGTTTTCTGTATGTTTGCCTACAGGGGTCATGTTAACCCATTCCATGTGCACACATGTGCATAAACAGATACACATGCACACACATACATTCACAGTAATCATACGGATGACACATACTCACACAGTAGACATGTACGCATGCATGCACATGCACAAACACACATACGCAGACAAACACACAAGCACGCACACACACACACACACATGCACACAATTCAAGAATTTCTCAGAATTATGAACAGGCAAGATGGGGGTGGGGTTGTATAAAATGAATTTTACATGTGAAATATATGAACTAATCATGTTTTGGTACTTGTTGTCTAGCAGATACCAGTGAGAATTGAGTGTGGATAATGCAATTTAGTGAGACAGTTAGAATCATATAGGCCTTTCAGCGTGATTTATTTTTGTGGAAAAAATGTGCTGGACTGGGCGGCGGTCATATTTTGTACCGCTCTGCGGTACATCTAGTTTATTTTACTGTTATTTTATTTTATGTTTTTTATACTTGCCCAGGGACTACAGGTGCAAATTAGTAATTGCTGCTACAACCTGGTCCAAGACATATTTTCCTGGATCCCAGGATAAATGTTATTTTGTGCATAGCCCCTGCTTCAAATACTGTAAGATTTCCATTCCATTCCATCAGCCTCCACAGCCACATGAAGTGGCACCAATGTCAACAGTGTTAAATCCCCTATCCCACCCCTTTCCCGAAGCAAGAGCCATCATCGGACACGATGGACAGCTAAGAGTATGGCAATCACAGAGATCGTGTTTGTGTTTGTGTGTGTGTGTGTGTGTGTGTGTGTGTGTGTGTGCGCGCGCGTGTGTGTTCACTAGTCTTAATGACT
This sequence comes from Alosa sapidissima, assembly GCF_018492685.1. NCBI lineage: Eukaryota > Metazoa > Chordata > Actinopteri > Clupeiformes > Clupeidae > Alosa > Alosa sapidissima. The sequence goes on along the minus strand of NC_055957.1, from coordinate 22,847,187 downwards.
AGTTTGTTTGTCGATCTGAATGACTAATCCAGCTATCTGAATGACAAGTTTAACTGTAGTTGAGAAGACTATTTGAATGACTAGTTGAACTGAAGGTAGGGTGACCAGACGTCCCGAAAAATTCGGGACAGTCCCGATATCCAAGCAGTTGTCCCGAATCCCGAACCGAATCCTGCCCTAATTGTCCCGAAACTTATACTCAATCAGAATACTGAGTAGTTATTTTCTGATAAACATTAAAAACTGTCCGTAGAGAGGTTGAGTCGACTGCATGCAGCCCCCGACGGCAGCTAAGTGTCTGGATGCAGCCCGGCTACTTTGTTTCTTTTTGACGTTCTATAATTAGGCGCGAATATGCACTGATTTCGTAAAGCTGAGGACATTGAATGTGCAGGCAGCGCAGCAGGCAGAGCCAGCGTGTGTGCAAAAAAAATACGTCGGAAGTTCGGCCTAATGTCCATGTCGTTTTAACATAATCTACTAAAGCTAACAATTATTTTGTATTCTTACTTAATGACCCATAATTTTGCCAAGGCTTGTTATTAGCGTTAGGCTATTATCCTTATTCTGAAAGGTCTGATTTGCACTGTTACGCAGTCATTGCTTTTTTTTTTTTTTCCCACAATGACATTTTGAGTTCATGATTTCTCTGTTGTATTTTGAGGCAGACTTGATGTTTGAATAAAAATGTGTTTTGGTACAGGTTACAGGTTTGAAAATTAGCTGTAGGCCTACCCCCCCCCCCCCCCCAATCTCATCTGGTCACCCTAACTGAAGGCTATTTGAATGACTAGTTGAACTGAAGTGCCATCTGAATGACTAGTCTAAATGATAATGATGATGATGATGATGATGAAGTAGTTGAGAAGGCCATCTGAATGACTAATTTAACGGAAAGCTATTTGAATGACTAGTTTAACTGAGGGCCATCTGGCTGTTGAGTGTATCTCTCCCTGACTAATTAAGTTGCTGTGTGAAGTTTGGCTCCATGGCTGAGCAGCAGCAGCAGCAGGAGCAGCCAGGCCATCTAAGGACTGGTGATGTGATGAATAAGTAATATGCTCTGCTCCACTCTGCTGCTTCAGCAGCATCAGGGAGACACAGACTTTCTTCTCACTTTAGGAGTTTAAATGGCCTGTCTCTCAATGCCATTGGACTTCTCAAAGCCTCTTGCACTGTGTGTGTGTGTTATCCCCACCAGGCACACAGTACACACACACCTCAGGCAATGCAGCTGCTGTGTAAACTTTAAAGACCAGTGTGTTCCAGCTATCATTCCAGTTCATTAGACCAGTTATCCTCTCGCACCCTTTTAGCTATAGGCTAGCTACAGGCTATTTGGTTTAACCCACTTCCAAGTGAATTATGCTAGGCTAGGCTAATGTTGTCAGACTGGGTTTTTGCACACAAAGAGAAAAGAAGGGTATGTATCGTCTTATCTAACTTTGGGTTAGACTATTTCCCAGTAAGTTGGAGTGTTCCTTTCATGTACATTGTCTAAAGTCGATGTACTGAAATGTTTAAGGTTTCAATTTCTTCTTACAGCACATACATACAGTAGTAATCAACTGAGACCGATACCATAGACTTGATGAGTGTTGCCAAGACTATCGCTGCTGGCTGGTGACAGTGATTGACAGAACTGGGTGATGAGGAGAGGGAGAGAGAAGTGTTTCACTCTACACGATGGGCGCTTTTCTGGACAGCAGGAGTTTGAGTGTGGATTAGAGGCTCTGAGAAGCTGTTAATTATCCTTCTACCTACATGCCTTGCCCCCCCCACACACACACACACTCAAACAATTGCACACATACACGTTCACTCACTTGCACACACACACAGAGATTGATATCAGTCAATCTCAGATCATCAATCAATTACATCCTGGCCATGGAGAGTGTCATACTAGACCTACCCTGTGTGTGGGTGTGTCTGTGTGTCTGTTACATGCCATTCTCTCTAATCTACCATACTGGAGAACTAGGGCCAGCTCAGGGTCAGATCCACATCTGAGACAGCTGCAATCTAAAGCATTTTATGGGAACCAGTGTATGACTGTGTTGCAGCCAAATAGGATTTGATGATGTCAAAAAATGAGAACAACCACAACATGGATTTTACTTTTCACAATTTTAACCAAATGTATTCTTTACACTCTTACAATAAGCTTTTTGTTCTTTGTCATTTCATAAGAAATAAAGTAATAAAATAATACAAATCCACACACAGGGAGTAATTTTGCTGAAATGTCTGTCTAGCCAAAGGAGAACTGACTGGCCTGATCCCTATCAGTAAAACACTCACACACAGGACAGGAAGGCATGAGTGTGGAGACACACAGCTCAAAGGTCAGAGGTCACTGATCACCAGAGCATCATCAGCTAAATGCTTCCAGTGTGAAAGCTCCCTGTCTTTAACTTTACAGAAGCCTCATGGCCAGTCACAATCAACATGTACAGGCACACAAACAATGCAAACACAAACAAATATCAGAAAATCAAACAAACAAATAAAGAAAAAACAATCAACAGCAGCAGCATCAGCGGCTCATCGGTCGTCACGGCGACGAAGCAGGGCTGCATCAGGGTGGGCCATCCAGGTGTGAGCACCCTCAACTCCTACTGCCCCCCGTCCAGTGATGGGGTCGTGGTGGTGCAGGTGGTCAGGGTGGGGGGGCTCCAGGCTACTGTGGTTGTGTACCTGGGGGGGCACGGCCATGCTCAACTCCATGTCGGCGTAGCCCGGACGCAGTGGAAGCTTCAGCTTGGTCAACAGGGCAGTCGCAGCGCCTGTGTCGGCCTGCAGGGGGTGCCGAGGGGAGAAGGCGTGCACCTCCACCACTGAGCGCAGTGACCGCGAGTGGACTGTGGGGGACAGTACAGAGAAAGGAGTAAAGGTCAGCTGCTGTCATATGACATTTCTGTGTGTGGCTGTTGGTATGGGTGCATGTTGGAGTGTGTGTGTATGTTTGAATGCAAAGGTGTGTGCTTTTTGACTGTGCATGCGTGTGTGTGTGTGTGTGTCCGACACGGCAATCAGACTATTTTCAGTTGTGGTCCCGCGATGGTGGAACGATCTGTCAAATGTCACCAGACCAGGGGTGTCACTCTCTGTCATCAAAAAACTATTGAAGACCAAACTCTTCCAAGCATACTTTGTCTCTTAACACTTCTAACAACCCAACACACCTAACACACACTTACCTCCTCTCTTAAAGGGAAACTTGGCAGGATTAGCTATACTGTATTTCTCCCTCTGTTGGAGAAGTTGTGCATTATGCTATTTCAAACTGTGAGAAAAGGTAACGATAAAGCGCATGGATTTGTTTACAAGCTAGCGAAACGGTTAGCATAAGTTCGGCAGAACAATGTGGATAAGGTAAAACAAGTTTCTTGATTCTCACTTCTCTTACCGGGACGGTAGTCCCAAAGTTGCAAGGTTGGTTTTCCGCTTGGGGACGCTAGGGGGATCGGGGAAAGTTACCATTTTCACCGGAACAGGTCATTTAACCATCCAAATGATTTCTAAACGGTTTTATTAAGTTGAAATAGTTGCCAAGTTCCCCTTTAACACTTCTAACAACGCAACACACATAAAACACACACTTACAATCTTCCTCCCTCCTCTACCTAATTCTACACACTTTACAGTAACTAGTATTTATAATGTTACCACTCTTATTCTCTAGTAATAGTGTAGTAATAGCAATTTGTAGTTAAGGTTTCCTCTGCACTGTAGCTTGAATGACTTACTCTTTCTGTAAGTCACTCTGGGCCAGATGTACATACATTTGCGAACGTAGCTTTATCAGCGTCGTGGACAAACCGCAGATTGCGAACGCTGCCAGACCAATACGAAGTTTCCGTCGTATTTATCAATCTTTGAATCCATAATGTAAACTGCGCCTTTCTCTGTCTTTCTCCGCCCATAAATGCAATTTACAAATGTCCACAACTGAACGGCAGAGCCTACATAAGCGCAGTTGAATGAAGTTAACTAATGACAACATTAAAAAGAATCAAACGTTTAGCGATCATGAAATAATACCATAGCCTACATGATAAGATGTCAACAAGCTGGGAGATAATGAAGATCAGTAGTTCTACTCAAACTACTTTTGCACGTAGGCTATGGAAGATTGGTCAAATCTAGCAAGTAGGAAAGTTTAAGTATATATACTCTTTTGATCCCGTGAGGGAAATTTGGTCTCTGCATTTATCCCAATCCGTGAATTAGTGAAACACACAGTGAGGTGAAGCACACACTAATCCCAGCGCAGTGAGCTGCCTGCAACAACAGCAGCGCTCTGGGTGAGCAGTGAGGGTTTAGGTGCCTTGCTCAAGGGCACTTCAGCCGCGCCTACTGGTCGGGGTTCGAACCGGCAACCCTCCGGTTACAAGTCCGAAGCACTAACCAGTAGGCCACGGATGCCCCAAGTGAATGAGGTGAAAGTGAAAGTAAGACATTTGAAAGGCCAACGAAAGTTAAGGTTATTGATACTAGCCTATAAAGACTTAGAAAACTGGTACTCTAAATAGCGATTCTGTTGTCTTTGAAAGGTTCCCTTATTGAACTGCAATTTGGATTAACACCTGCTTTTACAAGGAGGAAGTATTTAGGCGCAGAATAGACGTGCGCTTTCAGGAGCAGTCTTTGTACATACCGCGGAATACATAATTAGGCGCTCTTTACATTTGCCATTTTCAGCTCCCTCGACAGGTAGTTTGCGTTTTTTACATCATTGCGGCCTGTTTGTACCAGAGGTGGAAAAAGTACTAAAATATTGTACTCAAGTAAAAATACCAAAACTTTGATGAAATATTACTCAAGTACTGTACAAGTTAAATTACCCATCTGAAAATGTACACCAAGTAAAAGTAAAAAGTAGTTAATTTAAAATGTCCCCCAAAACAATCTCGGTTTTACCTAGCTCAAGTTGCTGTAGCCAGGAGCTAAAGCAGCCAGGCAGCTACAGCGCTACACTCTGGGGCCATGAACATGGGGGCTCACGAACATGCCCCCAGAGTGTAGCGCTGTAGCTGCCTGGCTGCCTTAACTGCTGGCTGCTGCTACTCGAGCTAGGTAAAACCGATTGTTATCGGGGGTTTTTTGTACCACAGCAGCCTACTAGATGAAACTTGGGAAACGTTGATCTATGTGAAAAATCACGCTCATCCTTGCTCGCTTTACAGTGAACAGTAATCCAGCACAACTGAAAAGCTGCTCACAGGCAGCTGAGGCAGGCAGGCCCATGTTGAGTTTCAGAGAGAAACTGAAACTGTTGGAAAGGAATTCAGCAGATCCAAGGGCGTGGGACTGATTACTTGGGCCCCAATTGAGGATAGGGCTCTTTAAAAGGAATATATTTTATTTTACCTGAATATTTTCATTAACAAATTAAATGTCAAAATGAATGTCAGACGAAATGTAAAGTCTGACTGACTGACTTCTGTATACAAAAAATAGTGAAAAAAAGCAGGGCTGTCAAACATGTAAGGCCCAGGATCAGATCAGGCCCGCCAGCAGGTTTTATACGGCCCCCCAGATGTTTTAGGTAGGAAGGGAAAATTAGAAAAAAGATATTCACATCCAGTTGTCTTCAACAATGTGTAATAAGCAATATCTCTATAATATGATAAATTGATTAAATCTAGCACTACAAACCATCCTCAGGAAGGAAGAAGCAGAAAAACTAACATGGAAGTAGGGCATTTGTGATATCATCAAATAACACTCTGATACCCATGCAGAAAAATGATAATGACCATGACAATGACGCCCCGCCTCACGAGGTCTCATTCCAACAAATCCGGCCCACTAGGCCTACTTTATGTGTTTGATACCCCTGGTCTAAGGTCACTCACACTCTCCCTTGCTAAAGCGCAAAATGGTTTAGTCCGCCTGCACAACGATTCATAAGGTCTCATTTTGTTTATGTAGTTGAGCATCGCTAGTAGCCTAGGGAGCCGGAAATTGTTGTGCTACTGGCAATGTCTTTCTCCAAGAAAACCAAGTTGGGTTACAAAAAACAAAGGCAAGAACAGGAAAAAGAAAGCGATCAAAATGAGGGAAAACAACTGCTAATAAACTTCTTTCTAAAGGCGAACACAAACGTTAAAACACGAATCCCATGGTGTTAAACTGCTTGAATATCTCTGCAATCGTTAGTGCTAAAAACGAACCGAGACAACCCATTGAAAGAGCGGAAAATACACTTTCTTGGGTTACACATGTAATCTGAGGTAGCCTACCCTATCTCGTGATCCGCCTCAATTTTTTTCCCCTTCCTTTAGGTTTTCGTTAGTCTTAACTTTTTTTTTTTTTTTACTCAGTAACGGATTGGATTTGTGATGTAGCGAAGTACAATACCTCACTCAAAACGTAATCAAGTAAAAATAAAATTACAGATTTTAAAAAATACACAAAAAAGCTAGTCAATACAGTAACGTGAGTAAATGTAATTTGTTACTTTCCACCTCTGGTTTGTACATACCTCGCAATGATTTTACATGGACGTTGCAAAACAAATACGCCTGAAGTGGGCGCAAAAGCGTTAGTACATCTGGCCCTCTGTGTCTGTGTTAGAGAGTTTGTGCATGTGTCTGTATTTGATGAGTGAGTGTGTGCATTTTGTGTGTGAGTGTGTGTGTGCTGACCTCGGGCTGAGCTGATGTCTGCTGTGTCTCCCACCCGGCTGCGTGAGAGGGGCTTCAGACTGGGGAAGAGGATCAGCGAAAAGGACAGCAGCAGTACCTGTAGAAAGCACACACAGACACACACGCACACACACACACACACGCATGGTTATCACCTAGAATCATCTACATACTCACTAGACTAAGCACAGACACATACAGATGTAGACACACTATAGGCTCTAAACACACAAAGACACACATGCACACAACCACATTTTTTTAATGTACACACACCAGGCTCATATAAGACACACACACACACACACACAGACACACACACATATCTAGAGGCTCATGGCAGAGCCACCTTTTTGCAATGAAGAGGGGATCAGAGAGAGATGAGGAGAAAGGAACCAAGGTTTGTGTGTGTGTATGTGTGTGGTGTCTCACCAGAATACAAGTCCCTGTCTGTGCTGGTTTGTTGCTGCTGGACATGACCAAACTCTGCAGCCTCCGCAGCTGTTCCAGCAGAGAGCTGTAACACACACACACACACACCACAAACACACACATACACACACACACACCACAAACACACACATACACACACACCGAACATACACACACACACACACACACAATTAAGCATCCCTTACAAGCTTGCATATTTATTTATAGACCGTGTGTGTGAGTGTTTTTGGCTTTCATGTGTGACTTACGTGTTGTTTTTCTCTAGCTGAAATACTTTCCTCTGCAGCTCTTGATTCTGTGCATTACAGGCTGCCATCCTACACATGAAAAAAAAAAAATCAGAAATCAATTCAATACAGCACTCACACACACACACACACACACACACACACACACACACATGTGCACCCACGCACACACCTGCACACATGCACACTCCACGAGCACACACACATACTGTACATACACACAAACTCAAACTCGTACGCACACACACACACACACACACACACTCCCACACACATACACATTTATCCACACACACACCCTCCACCGATCCACGGTACGATATACACCCCTGTGACACTGTAGAGCCCATTATAACACGTCTGTAAATTAGTTTTTTAGGAGTGTGAATGAAGGTTTTATCTCTTATGAATTACATTTCAACTTTATTACTTTCTTCTCTGTTCTTTATTTTATTAATTTCATTATTACTTTCTTCTTTATTCCATTGAAAATGGCACCTTTCGTGAACTATATTATCTTCACATTACATTACACTGTGTGTGTGTGTCTGGTGTGTGTGTGTTCATCAGTAGTAAATGTATGTCCAGGCAAGTATGTGTCTAAGGCAAAAAGTGTGACTGTGAATGTTGTGAATCTGTATGTGCGTGTATATATCTGTCAGGTGTGTGTGTGTGTGTGTGTGGTGCAGTGAATTACAGGATTTACATATGGAAGTTTGCATATATAATAAATAATAACTGTTTTTCTGTGTGTGTGTGTGTGTGTGTGTGTGTGTGTGTGTGTGTGTGTGCGCGGTACAGGGCTGTAGATTGAGGCATCTAGTAAGGTAATTGGTTCCTCTGTGATTTAGTGTTTCCATTATAACACACACGGATACACATACATGGACACAGACACTCCCATGAGTACATAAATATGTTGGTGTTTGTACGTGTGTGTGTGTGATAGAGAGAGATTCAGATTTTCAGTGTTTTTGTTTATGTATCTGTTTGTGTGTATGTGTGCGCGTGTTTGTGTATGTGTGTGTGCGCGCCAGGGGCGCAGGAGGCACGGGGGACATGGGGGATATGTCCCCCGCAGTGCTGAAGAGACGGCCGTCGTCCCCCTCACTTTTGATAAGGAAAAAAAGCCTTATAGGTATGCTAAATAAATAATAACCTGCACTCTAAAAAATGCTGGGTTATTTTCGCACAAACGAGTTGAAACTGTTGGGTCATTGTGTGGGGTTGTTTTTACTCATGTTGGGTTATTTTCTGTAACCCAGCTTGTTGGGTTGATAGTTTAGGACGGCGCCCCTCCTCTCCCCCACCTGACGTGAGCACACTACCCAGCACCAGGGTAACTTTAACATAGTTGCATAGTTATTTGAGAGTTCGGGGGAAATCGTTATTCTTTCAACCGTCCATGCAGTCCTGCAGCTGTCAACATGCAGTGGAAATCAGGCGATTTTGGAAGGTATGTATCTGCTTTTAACTTTTTTATTATTATTATTCAGACGGATTTTACAAGTCCACCCAGATACCCTTCGTGATATGAATGGATATTCTGCCTGCCAATTTCGTTCAGCCTAGCAGAACAGGTTAAGAATTGTGTCATTCAAGCCAGCTAACGATAGCTAACATTAACTTACAATTACTGCTCATGTTAATGTTAAATCTACACAAAGACAGACTTAAAAACATAGTTCTGTGTTCACTGGGTATGAACTGCTGAACAGAAACAAAACAAACTTTTACAGCGAACTAAAGTTAGCATACCAACAGCTGGCTAGGTTAATGTTAGCAGACGGTTGGTATGCTAACGTTAATTAAATGCTTCGTGGTAGTGCTGCATACATACAGTCGAAGTAGTCTCTTCACACGTACGGTAATCATCATGCCAAACAACATATTAATTCATTCAGGGCAGCTTCATATTATAGCCATGTAACTTACTGGGTGGTTTTTGGTGGTAACATTAATGTTACAGACAACTTAAATTTAACTAACTGAATGTGTTAACATAAGCTAGCTAACGGTAGAACTATCACTGCCACTAACGTTATTACTGAACGTATGTTTTGTCAGTCTGCTGTTAAACAACTCCATGAGGTCATGGTTTCCAAGTGTGTTGTGCTAATATTTTGTCAACATCATTCACTGATAATGGTTCGTGAAAGTCTTTGTAAAGTTCTGTGAATAGCAGTGATTAATTCACTCTTTTTTCTTTCTTTGATTGACAGGGCTGACCCCCAAATGGACCGTGGAATCTAGCTGTCTTCATGGAAGTAACTTATCACATGCTGATGCTGCTTTTAGAGTAGGCTATCCATTCAAAAATAAAGTAAACTCTCAAATAAATAATTATGTCGAACTGTTTTATTTCATTGCATGGCTATTTGTTGCCCATTTTCTCTCAATGCAACCCAAATACTGGGTTTAGAAAACCCGACAACTGGTAATTTTAACTAGCAGTTCTGTTGATATAACCCAGTGGTTTGGGTTGAATCTATACCCAATATACTGTGTGAATTTTACTCAACATTTATATAGTTATAACCCAGCATATTGGTTACCTTTACCCAGTCTATTGTGCCAATTTAACTAACGTTGTGTTGATATAACCCAGCGTTTTGGGTTAGAATCATACCCAGTCTGCTGGGTTTAATAATGTACCCAGACCATTGGGTTAGGATAACTCAATGTGGTGTTGGTCCAATAGTTAACCAGCGGCTGGGTTATATTTGGGTTATTTTTAACCCAACATTTTTTAGAGTGTATAGGGTTTGCGCTAACTATGTAAAACTCCCCATTAATAGCATCACATCACTAATCACAGCCATCTACAGTACTGTAAGAATGCACAATCTCATATTCACTCTGTTGGATATCTGAAGCCAGTTTGTCTACTAACAACCATCATTAGAGATGCGTTTCGTTTGGAGCGGCATACTGGTAGGCTATCAAAAGCATTTTCAGTTTGGTTTGGGATTTAATTTACTTTTGGACTGTTTGATTATATTGCTAAATGTTGGGACTGATGGGCACTGAAATCTGGGAGATATTTGATGGTTCACTGTTATGTTTCATGCAGTTGAAAAAGTGTCGGGATTTCCACCGCTGTTTATTGCGAGACAAGGCAGCCATTCAGGGGTTGTGCTGTAATAGAAACCTTTTTGCGTAGCCAAGAAACCTAAATTGAGTTATTGTTTAATTATGCATGATTTAGTAGGCTACTTTTTATTAAATTCGTAGGCTGGAATGCCTTGAGTCACGCAACAATTGTGTTTAAATGTAGTAGGCTTCAGCCTCTGGCAATTAGCTTGAAAGGGGCGGCAAGACAATGAGCTTGAGAACATGTGTTGGAGACCCATGGTAGGAAAACGACTTTATTAATCCAACCAACAATATAATAAAATATTAAGAAGAGATGTTATTTCATTGACTTAAATCGAACCAATGTCTTCTAGTGCTGGTGGACTGAATTGTTGGTATGGTATAGGCAAATACGGGTAGGCTGCCTGCCTTTATTTGTCCGGCTATAAATAGAATCAATCCCGGGCATAATTTGAGGATTTATGGTAGCCTAGTCTCCTGCACAACATGACATTATCTGTTATGTTTATTGATAACAAACTCAACTAGCCGACTGATCAACTCGTTTTCACTAGCCTAACTGTAAAATACAAGTCTATACCCAACGTTTTTGTTCTAAGACATTTATTTCAAACATAATTTCAAGACACAAATTGGATACTTCAGTTACCTTGGTGCATAAATCCCAGAGAGTAGGCTACCACACTCCAGTGATGGGCCTTTCTTACGTGTTCAGTGTGGGGTATAAACAAGCTGAGAATTTAGCGGTGTCACGTCTGCCTGTCACAGACGTGGGGAGCTCTTTGTAGCTTGAGATAATGTGGTACAGTTACAGTAACAGTATTTTATTTTACTTCTTTCAATTTTATAAATGCTTTGTTTAAATGCTGTTGGAACAAATAGTAGTTGATTATAAAGGCAACTTTCTGTTGCAATTTTCTGTGTGTTCTGGACTGATAACTTGTTAAGCCAATGGTTTGGTTTATACCAGACAATTTAGGTACTGTAGGCCTAACTAGGCTATTTGATCATGTAGTCTATGTTTGGATCATAGGCATGGTGATTCATTCATGGCTTCATAAAATATTGTAATGTCGGCGCACAAGACATTGCGTAGCGTTCTCCCACGCAGGGCATGCTGGAATGCGGGAGCAAACATTTGGGGTTTTTGTCTGTATTTCTCCTTAGTTTTGAGTGTAATGTTGAGTGTAGCGTCTTTGTTGTAACATGTTTCCCTTTTAGTTCTCCCTCGTGTGTGATCCTCTTTGTGTGGGGGGCTGCGTCCACCCCTGTATGTGTAGGGTGTGTGTGTACTTGACCTGCCCGTGTGTATTGTGTTCTGGGTGTGTGTCCCTGCTCTCGTTCTCAGCTAATAAACCTTTTGATTGGACAACTGTCTGTGTTGCTATCAAATCGTTACATTGGTGTCAGAAGCGACTTTCGAACATGGCCTCCACTAAGCGAGAGAAGCTGGGAGCGGGAGACCTCACCACTGGGTGGAGGCCCACGCAAGAGTATCCAGAGAGAGCCCTTGTAAGGGCTGCTAAAAAGCTTGAGGCCTTCTGCCGTTACTGCCGCCAAAGGAGAGGAGTTGTCGTCTGGACCTGCCTGCTGCCATGGGAGGAGATCTTGCCGGAAGAGGGGCCTGAAGAAGTGTTCGTGGAGAAGACGACGTTGGCCTGGGCAGTGACTCTGCGCCGGGCGCTTCGAGGCTGGAGCTGGCGGTGGCTGCAACGCGTGAGCAGAGAGCGGCGAGGAAGAGGTTCCTGGACGACGGACGGTTGGCGGAACCGCTGGGGGCAGCGAACTCACGACGGTGGGGCAGCTTCGACGGAAAGGCCCTCTGAACGTTAAAACTTTTGGGTGCATGTGAGAGGCACCGTGCTGTGTGGGCGCCCGTTCTAGTTGGCCTGTTGGCCGGCACCATTTAAAAAAAAAAAAAAAAAAATTAAAAAAAAGTTCGCTGTGTGGAGTTTGTTAGCATGGCCACCTCAGGGTCGTGCCTTCGCTGAGGCTGCGAGGGAGTGGAACGGGCCGGGAGCAGAGCAGGACGGCTCGGCGAGGAGGCAACACGAGGAGGGACGCCGAAGACGGTAGCTGCAGCGGGAGAGCTCAGCATGGTCCGGTTGCTGTGGAGTCGGTGCCTGTCTGTCCTGGTCGGTGAATCGACGGAGCGGAGCGGCGTTGGTACAGCTACATCTGACCCCCCTCGAACCCCGGTGCTTGGTACAGTGTCGACGGTTGAAAAGGCCACCTAGGGCCCCGCCAGGAGAGGAGGAGTGCCGCGGTGACACGCCGCGGAAAGTGCAGCCTGAGGGCGGCTGCTGAGAGGGAGCTATTGATGTGCGGGGACGACCACGTGGTTGCTAGCACGCCCGTACTGGATTGCTAGCAGCGTGGCGCCCTGTTGAGTGAGCTCCTGCGGCGTGCACCCCACATGAGTTGGCGGTACTGTCGCACTGGACTGAGTGGCGGGCGACGCGTGCCGACGTTACCATGAGGCTACCTCGTGGCCATTGCCGAGGACGGCAATGGCTTGTTGGGGGAGCTGTGTAACATCGGCGCACAAGACATTGCGTAGCGTTCTCCCACGCAGGGCATGCTGGGATGCGGGAGCGAACATTTGGGGTTTTTGTCTGTATTTCTCCTTAGTTTTGAGTGTAATGTTAGCGTCTTTGTTGTAACATGTTTCCCTTTTAGTTCTTCCTCGTGTGTGATCCTCTTTGTGTGGGGGGCTGCGTCCACCCCTGTATGTGTAGCGTTTGTGTGTACTTGACCTGCCCTGTGTGTATTGTGTTCTGGGTGTGTGTCCCTGCTCTCGTTCTCAGCCAATAAACCTTTTGATTGGACAACTGTCTGTGTCGCTATCAAATCGTTACAATATCAATCATGTTGCTTTTAGAGTATTCTACCATTGGCCCAAGTAGTGTGAAATAAATCTAAAATAAATAAATAAAAGTAGACTTGCACATAGCAAGAAGCTGGTCTGAGGGCTGATCTGGCGTTGTGCTCATCTCACAGTTTTGACCATTTTTACAGTAATTTTATAAAAAAATATTTTGAAAAAAATCAATGGTATTATCTTAATATTCTGGGGCTGGTTCCCCAAAACGTTCTTATGGCTAAGTAGTTCTTAACCTATTCCTTAACCTCTCAACGCTATGGCACGATTCCCGACACGTTCGTACGCTAAGTATATCTTCTGTAAGTCACACGTTCGTAAGGTTGGATTAAGCCCGTTCTTAGCGTTGTTTGAGCTCAAGACGCTAGTCGCCGCCACTGTGCAGCAGTCTTTAGAAATAAGCGCAGCGCAAGTCAACTATGGTAGAGTATGTTGACAATGTTGTGGCTCAACGTTGATTTTATGTAATGGACATTTTAATACTAATAATAAAATATGTTTGCAATGGATACAGGCCTATTTATGAAGTTTACTTTATTTGGTATCAGAACTAATATGGTGGTAATTATATTTCGTAATGTCATTAAAGCGTTCAGATTGGCAATCACTTTTGATCATTTAAAAGCTGGCAAAGAATTTGCCTCTAAATGTTTAAGATCTATAAATGGGTAAGCATGATGGTGTCCAGTAAGTGACCAACTATGGCAGCGATCCAACGTGTCCTTGTATTGAATCAAAGACGGCGCCGGCCGCGGAGCTGTTTAGTCCATGTCCCTCCATCGATCTTTTTTGGTGCTGTTATTCCGAAAGCTGGAAAACAGTGTCAGCTTGTGCAAGCTCACCTCATCTAGCAAAACTTCAAGTTCCTCTGACGAGAAGCTTGCTGCCCTTTTTTTACGTTGCTTCCCCACCATATTCTGTATCTCTCTCTGTTCATTGTAGATAGGTTTCTTTTCATTTAAAACATTAACCAATGGCAATCAATACCGCATGAAACAGCAGTAACTGCAGCTGCTTGCCAATCAATTCTAACTGTAAGGTACCTTACCATTAATATAAAAGTGTATTACATAATTTTTAGAAGTTGTTAAACCCATGTCAAGAAGTGGCACAAGTGGCACAACGGGATAAGGAGGGAGGATGATTAGCGAGAGATAGGCCTACCCGGTTAGTCTACCTGTCACAACATATCGTGGGAACATATTACTGACAATTTGATAATTTAATTAATAGTCTATATTTTACTGATAACTTAAACTATGTTAAAATAAAAGTTACTGGAATAATTTGAGTAATGTTTCATTTGCATAGAACGGGTTGTCTTTCTTAACGCCGTCATGCACCTTCGCGTGAAGTGGAAAACTGATTCCTGAGCAATCGATGCCAACTATTCAGCACCATCACTTGGGACAGCGCCTTTGTAACGTCGAACGTAAGAGGCAGCGTGTTAAGAAGCTTCCTAAGGGACACTTCGGGGAACACACTTAGGAACATAAACAACTTTGGTAAGATATATCTTTTGAATCTTCTTAGCGCGCTAAGAGTGAGCATTATCGGGGAACCGGCCCCTGGCAAGTTTAAAATATGATGGTCGAAAGTGGGCCAGAGGTGGCGATCCGATATCTGGAAATCTAATCTCACTATGGGTTTGTGTTCACAATTTGGTCCCCCTCACTTTCAAAATATCTCCTCTGCCCCTGGTGCGCGCGCGCGTGCGTGTTTGTGTGTTACCTCTCTTCGAGACCATCAATGTATTCCTTCTTCTTCTTCCTGCTCTCCTGTGCTGACTGCTTGTTCCGGATCTTTCTGCGGATCTTCTTAAGAATCTTCTCCTCATACTGCACAGTAACACACATCACACGATGAGAGAGAGGGAGAGAGAGAGACAGAGAGGTTAGAAGAATGACACTGGGTAAAAAGTCTTACTTTGTGTTTGTGTGTGTGTTTCCATTCCTACACCTGAAAGACATCCAAGCTTATACCATCTTATTATACGGCTCTTCAAAGTTCAAAGTCAAAGTCTGCTTTATTGTCAATTTCTTCACATGTCAAGACATACAAAGAGATCGAAATTTCGTTTCCTACTATCCCACGGTGGAGACAAGACATATTTTACCAATTAGGTCCACAGACAAACATAACATTCAAGTAAACAATATAAAAAGTAAAAATAAGAAGGCACATACAATGAAGAAATAAGAGCAGCAAAATTTGGTAGAAATTGTGCAATTGTGCATACAGTAGACAGTCAATATAATAGTGCAAAAGTCAGGCCAATAAATGGCTGAGGTAGTTTTGTTTGACCTAAGTATGCAAGTGGCATAGTGGTGCAAGTTATGTAAGAGCAGCAGAAGTGTGTTCAGAAGTGTTCAGGACAACAGGACAACAACAACAAGTTGCAAGTGTGCAAGTGTACAAGTGGAGTAGTGCAAGTGGAGTAGTGCAAGGCAGCCATTTTGGGTCTAGAAGTCCAGGATGTTATGTAGCTGAGGGTGGAGGGGGGAGAGGGGGGAG